>NC_061510.1:188623588-188661175 GCF_022539505.1 Lolium rigidum | reverse complement strand
TGCATCATCTTCTTCTGTCGGGTGCGCGTTAGCGCTCCCGATGGGAGTAGCCCCCGAGTCTAGGTACGGATGCTTGCAATCCGTGCGTAGACTCAAGTTGTACTACTCGAACATTTTTCTCTGTCGCAAGTTTTTTCTGCAAATCTTCATAGGTCATCCGATATATTTTCCTCATGCAAGGGATAATGAGTAACGTGCCCAGCTTTTCTTTGGTTAGCTGCCGATGGCAAAACAACGTTACTACTGCACGAGAATCAAGTCCCGGGCATGATCTGGAGTGCGAAAAAAGTTACGTCGGGTGTGCGTCCGGCGCTCCCGATGGGAGTAGCCCGAGTCCAGGCACGGGTGCTTGCAATCGAGTGCAGACTCGAGTCGAACAGTTATCTCTTCCTTCAAGGTTTATCCCTTCGAGTCCTCATTACGTCGAGGCGCGCGTCCGGCGCTCCGATGGGAGTAGCCCCGAGTCTAGGTGCGGATGCTCGCAATCCATGCGTAGACTTCAAGTTGACCATCCGATACCTTTTCATTTCTTCGAATGTTTGAGCATGACGTCATTGATGATGCTTTACTAATATCTTGATTTGACTGACGGGACATGACCTACTGGGCCTATTCTTTCTTTGTCTGGCCCTTTTTGCATAGTCACCAAGGCATCTCCTCGATTTCTGCAATCTTTGACTGAACAGATCCACTAAATGAACTTGTAGGAATGACACGTGCCTACACAGTTCTCAATTTCTCCTTAAAATCTGCAAAGGGCAAGAAAAACCCTAATCTTCTTCCACATTTTCCGTAGAATCTTCTCATTCTTCTCCTTCTTCCTCCCTTTGCTACTGCTGCGCCGCCACCACTGCTTTTCCAATCTTCCCCAGATCGCACGATGGTGAAGAAGAAGAATCCTGTCGCCGCCGCCAGTTCCACGAGCGGGGGCGCCGCCGCCAAGTCCTCCTCTTTTCTTCCGAAGGGGAGTGCTCCGAACGCTCCTCCCCCAGCTCCGGCGCCGCCAGCGCCGCCAAGTTCAATGGCCAAGCCCGGAGATTGGGTAGCATCAACCATCACCAAGCGTGACGAGAAGAGATCCCGATGCTTGGGATTAATTTCCTCTGAGGAGGGGAACGTGATTTTTCCAGGTGCGGTTTCTCGGCCTAATCCTCCTGCTGGCTTTACCGTGATGTTCTTGTCATTCTTATATCGGGGTCTCTCGCTCCCGGCTCACGAATTCCTTCTCCATCTCTTGCGGTCTTACGAGATGCAATTGTGGCAACTTACTCCCAACTCAATCCTCCATGTTGTTGTGTTCATCACCCTTTGCGAGGCATTTCTGGGCATCAGACCCCATTTTGGGTTGTGGAAAAAGATCTTCTATGTGAAGAGATACAGCAGTAGTAATGGATCCTTTGTCACCGGAGGAGTGGGGTTTGTAGCTCGTTCGGATGTTAATTACTTCAATTTCCCGATGAGAGAATCTGTGCAAGGGTGGAGATTGAAATGGTTTTACGTCAAGGATTCCTCGTCACCTGAATCCCAGCTTCCCTGCTTTGTCGATGTCCTTGAAGCCAAGCCTAAGAGTTCTTGGAAGAACATTCTCTCACCCGAAGAAAAAGTAGCAGCCGATGAATTATTTGCCAAATTTCTTCGGATCAAGGAGGCCGATGGCCAAACCATGGTTGGCACAGAGGTAGCAGCAGTGTTCCTGAAACGTCGAGTCCAACCGGTCATGGCCAGAACTCGCCCGATGTGGTTGTATTCAGGCCCAAAGGATGAGAGCAGAATTAATGCTGCCGAACTATCGGAAAAGGAACTGCTTGATGAAGTCCGTCGCCTCACTTTCTTTAGCCAGGAAGACTCGATCCCATTGACGTCTTCGTATACTCCTTTTGATGCCGAACATCCACCACCAGAGGTAACTTCCCTTTTCAAATTCTTATTATGCTACTCTTACTTAGTCGACATAATTACCATTGTTCTTATCTATTTTTCTCCTCAACAGACACTCATAGCCTCCGGGGATTTGCATGACTCGCCAAACGATATTTCTGAGGGAAGAGGCTCTTCAGTACCTGTTGATTTTCACACTGTCGAGCGTACAAGTCCAAAAAGCGATCACGATGATCCGATAGATTCTGAAACCCTGTTCACACCAATCTCCCTCCCTCAGCCGATGACACTTGCGACACAGAGGGATCAGTGCATGATGATGACGCTGATCATGATGCCTTTGTTAATGCAGCTGTGGAGGAGATCAGGGCTCCGCCCATGAAGAGATCAATTGGCGGCTTTGCCGACGAAGATGATCTCCTTGACATGTAAGTATCTTCCTCCTTTTTGCTGTATTTTGCCCCTTTGTTTCTCGCATTCTTCTCATAACTTTGGTCGATCATGTCCTTTTTGTAGTGACGAAGCTTTCGCTGAGCCTCCGTCTAAGAGGGTCAGATCTGATGCTGTTCCACCGGCCGCTGCAGCTTCCGAAGCTTCGGCTCCTAAAGCAGCTCCCGCGGCGCAAGCATCGACTGCTTCTTCCCTTTCCAAAGGGAAAGATGTTCCTGCCGCCACCACAGCTCTTCCTTCTGTAAGTCCTTTTCGAATATAACGTGAATTTCTTGAACTGTGCCTTGCCTATCGATCCTTTGTAAAACGTCCTTTTTCCCTTAAGGATCTGCGAGGTGTTATATCTTCTTTGGAGGCATTCTCCTCTCAATTTACCTCTTTGGAAGCGGACAAAGTTCGACTGCAGGAGGAAGTCAAATCTTCCTCTTCCATTAAAAAGGCTGCCATGCCTCGCCAGGAAGTCGACTCCCTGAAAGAGGAGCTAGGCAAACTGAAGGAGAGGCTGAAAGAGGAGGAAGCTCGATCGGCTGAAAAGGATGAGCTCCTTCGTCAGTCTTCTTTGGCTTTACTTGGTAAGCTCTTTTATATACCACTATCGATTATTATTCTTGTGGATTCGTTCCTTTATCAGTAACTTTTCATTTTCTTGTAGAAGCCGCCAACATTCCTGCTGCTGCCTTGGACAAGGCTCCAAACAATTCTCCAGCAAATGGTGTGTCGATGGCTCTTGCCTCCCACCAGCTTACGCGGGAGCTTCTTGAAAAGGGAAAAGGTTCCCTGGCGCGGATGCACTTGATGATTTTTCCCAAGATCAAGCAGGACAAAACTCTGGGGCAGCTGATCGATGCCTTCGCGGTTGACACCAAGGAGGTTATCGAGGTATTCAAGCGTACTTCGCGCACCTATGGTGCCCTTCTTGCCTTCCAACTTATGATGGGTTACGACTTTAAGGCTGACATCGAAGAGATGACTAAGGAGCTGCCGAAAGAGCAAGATGGGCGATTTGTTGACTTAAGCGCCTTTACAGTGTCTGCCCGTACTTGTGCTTGCCAGCTCCTTGAACTAGTTTCGTCAGGAAAGACATCGGCTGGCCCCAGTCTATCGACTCAGACCCAAGCTCCTTGATCGTTGTAACAATTTTATCCTCGAGCTGATGTGAAACATTATTCTGTTGCAAAACTTAAGTTTGTAATGAACACCGTGCTGGCAATGTTGCCAGCACACCTTTATCATGATATTTTCACTTGTACTTCTCCCGATAGGAATTACTTGTACTTCTCCCGATGGGAGTTACGTTGGATGCTCAATTTGACCATATCCGTCATCCTTTTTAACGTTGTTTCCTGCAGGTTTTCCCGGTGCCCTCATTTATTGATGACTCTTCGGGTGTTCTTCTCGAAGGTGATCGGATCCAGCGGATGAAGGATCGGATCACCCAGATGGAAAAGGACATGCGCAGCACTTACGCCTTAGCTGCTATTGTCAGTAAGAAGAGCGAGATTGCAGCTGACGTGGAGCGGTACGCTCTTACTGAGCTGCATAAAGCTACCGAGAGTTTGAACTGTGAGTTTCTTGATCCCTGCGCCCTTTTGCCAACAACACCTTGTCTGATCCCTTATTTATATCTTTGCCAGTCATAGCTCTGAACCGTGCAGAAGAGAATAAACGGATTCACGAGCGTGTGCAAGCATTAACCCAGCTGTCCTCAGCCGAAGAGATTTTCTGGCGGGAGCACTCGAAGGCTTCGGCTGTCGCACAGTTTCAGGATCGGGTTCAGCAAGTCCACCACTTCTTTGACAAGTTCTACAAGGCTATGAGGGTGGTTTGGAAGACGATGTTCCCTTTGAACGCAGTTCCCCCCACGCTGCTGACTTTGATGTCTGAGTTTGGTAATGCCAAGAAAATCCGAGACTTGGTGCGTGCTCAAGTTTTTGCAGGGGCCAGGTTTACACTTGCCCTTGTACTTGCTCGTTATCCCTCAGCAAGCTTGCTGTCTATTGCCAACGCAACTGGTGACTTGGAGGCACTGTATCCGAAGGTATTGTTGGCTGCCAATATAATTGTCGACAGACTTGAGGAGGACTCAAAGGTACCTGAGGAAAGAGGAACTCCGCAAGGGTGATTTCAGGGATTAAGGTTTGTTTTGTAAATAGATAATTTGGCTACTTCACCCAAGTGTTTGGATTATGTAATGATGCCATTTTACTCGGTAGATACATGCATATGTACTGATGCAGCCCGACCTTCGGTCTTCATCGCATCATATGCTTCATCGCCAAGACGACACGCAAAGGTGAATCTTCTCCTTTACGCGTGTCTACAATCGCCTATGTGGAACGATATACTACTTCATACTCCGTCATATCTTGATGATAGGAACTCGCCGACAAGTACGGAGGGAAGAGAGGATGCCATGGGGACCCGAGGACGCAAGGCCGATGTCACGGAAGCATGGAAGAGAAGGAGAAAGAGGAGCTGGACGCTCCAGGCCGGAAATTCCACCCCTCATGGCCGGAACTTCCGCCCAGATTCCATCCAAGACTGAAGATGCTCGCACTGAAGAGCTGCGACCGGAACTTCCGCCCCTCATGGCCGGAACTTCCGCCCCGACCGGAACTTCCGCCCCTTAGGACCGGAACTTCCGCCCCCGACCGGAACTTCCGCCACTTAGGACCGGAACTTCCGCCCTATCGAATCTCAGCACCTTTTGGCTTGTAACTTACCCCTTCGGCCCCCTACCTATAAATAGGCACCTACCCCCACCTTCATGAGGGAGAGATGATGTTTAGATGAATTGGCTTATGCCTCTATTATCCCTTTGTGGATTTGGGAAACCGCCACCTTAGGTTAATTCCTATTGTACCACCCGGGCTCCTTATCGAATCCTATTGTATCTCTTTGGTGACTTCTACCAATCTTGATCTTTTGCTTGCACTTCTACCTATTTGGTCTTTTGCTTGCACTTCTATTGAGTTTGGTCTTTTCACCCTTCTAGGTTCATAGGATCTTCGATTTGTCGATCTTTTTGCGGGACTTCTACCGAAAGGTCTTTTCCTTGCAACTTCTATCGAGTTGGTGGTTCGGGCCAACGAGAACAAACCGATTGTGTTGTGTGCGTGTGTTTGTATCGAGTTCTTCGCGTTCATCCACTTCCCCGCGAATCCCACTCCGCAATCACACTCACCCGGATCAAACCATGAAGATTGGGCACACCCTCGGGCTTAGCCCGCATCATATGGTATCTGAGCAAAGGTTGCCACGGATTTGACCCTCCGATTCCACCAATTTCGCCCAAAAATTTCCCCAAAAAATAGCTCGAATTTGGATCTCAGGATTTGTTGCGTTTTTTGTGGTTTTGGTCCACAGATCTGTTGTCTTTGGTGTTGATCTACACTTCCTCCAATTTTCACCGGCCAAATCCACCGTTTCCCCTCGAAATCCATCAATTTCTGCTCCATTTTCCGCCCCGTGTTCGTGCTGTATTCGTGCTGTTCATCGTGCAGATCCAGATCTGGAAAATCTGCTATTTCCGGTACTACCGATCACACCCACCGGAACTTCCGCCTGCGCCAATTATTTGCAAAATCGAGTCAACGCTCGTCTTCTTCCACGCACAGCCGCAGCACCACCGAGCCGCACCCGCGCCGTAGCA
Source organism: Lolium rigidum (assembly GCF_022539505.1). Lineage (NCBI taxonomy): Eukaryota > Viridiplantae > Streptophyta > Magnoliopsida > Poales > Poaceae > Lolium > Lolium rigidum. Next base: position 188,655,195 of record NC_061510.1, on the reverse strand, counting down.
ACAACAGCTCCACCCGCCCGCCACGCGCCCGCACAGCCACGACCGCCCGCCGCCAAGCACGCCCCGCGCCCCACGCCTCAGCTCGCCCGCGTGCTGCCCAAGGCCACCTGGCCCGCCCCGCAACCACCGTACGCTGCAGCCGCCAGCTCACCAAGCCGCCGCGCACGACAAGCGCGCCACCACGCTCGCCAGCAGCTTCGCCTCAGCTGGCCGCCCCCACGCGCTCGCTCGCGCTAGCGCCCGCATCAGGCCACCACCAGCTCCACTCGGCCGCCTGGCCCGCCAGCCCCGCCGGCCCAACTCCTCCGCTCGCCCGCTTGAACCCACCGCCGCACGCTGCTCAGCCTCCAGCAGGCCGCCGCCCGCACGCCAAGCACCAAGAGCGAGCCAGCCACCGCATCGATCTGCCTGCCCCCAGCGCCCCGCCAAGCGCGCAAGAAATCCCAGAATCAATTTCGCCCCGCACCACGCGCATCAAACTTTCTCTGAAAAATCCGAGACCGGAACATCCGGCCAGAGTCAGCGGAACATCCGCCCGAGCGGTACTTCCGCCCAACATCCGCCCAACCTCCGGAAATTGCATATTTTGCTCACAGTAGCCCCTGGATAGTTTCGCGTTATTTCCGGAACTTAACCGGAACTTGACCGGAAGTTCCGGCCCGGCGCGCATTTCTGACTCAAAATTCGTCCAGTTTTGACTTTTTACCCCAAATTTTGATAACTTTCCGGCGCCCGTTTGACTCCAAACTTTAACAACATCCTCCAACGACTCCACATAGTCTACGTCTAATTTTTGACGATTTTTGGAGCCCAACTTTTGACCGCTCGTTTTGACCCAACTTTTCGGGCATTGACTTAATTTGCCCGGTTTTCGATTTGTAGTGCATTGGTTGTCTATTCCGCTTCCGCGTCTACACCAACACCGCGACGACACCTTTGGCACCCCGGATCCCGGCGCAACTTCGACACCACTTCGATCATCGCAAGTTTGTGTGCTTGACACCGCCTAACATCAATAGGTATAACTTGCCCCACCCTTTGTAGCCTCGTTTCTTTCTTTGTGTACCTATCCCATTGAGAGTGGCTTTCCGAGTGTTGCGAAGCATTGCACAAGTGTCACGACCGTGAGAGGGTGTGTGTGCGTTGTGTTGAGCAAAGCTCCGAAGCAAGCTCGGTGAGAAAGATACACAAAAGAAGAAAAGTGTGACATAGATAAAAAGAAATCTTCTAAGCATAGAGAAAAAAAAAAGTGAAAAAAAGAGAAAAAGAAATAGAAATAGAAAAAGAGTGTGTGTCCACCGATACAAAAGAGTGCAAAGCTTGTAAGCACTAAGAGAGAAAAGAGAAGAGTGGCATTTGTGCAAATCTAGTTGCTTCTCTCATATGCAACCAAGCTACGGTCTCTCTTGTGTTGGCGCGACACCGAGCTAATAGTCTTCGTTAGGACCATCTTTGTTACTTGCTCACTTCCTTGGTCGCGCTAACCCCATTGTTCTTCCTTGTGTGTTTTTCCGTGTTTCCTTGACATAGATCACCGCTTTTGACATTTGACTTTGGATCTTACCCACATTTGACAATAGACATTTTCTTTGGTTCTTTTCGTTTGCTATCCACTTCCTCACCTACCACCATATAGAGTTCGTAGCCTTTTGCGTGTGCTTTGAGTGTGTGTGTGAGTACATATCGGTTATTCTCTAACTTGAACCATTTTCTCGATTTTGGTTTGCGAGTTTTGACCTTTTTGGTACTTCTCTTTCCACCATACATACACCTTGAGAGCCACCCAAAATGACACCACAAGAACAAGCCGAGATGAGAGCCTACTTTGCGAACTTAGATGCTCAAATAGCCAAGATGACCACCCAAGATAAAGCCGAGTGCACATCCTATTTCAAACACCTTGAGAGCAAGAGTGACACACCACATGAGTTGAGTGAGGACGCTTTGATTTCTAACACATTAACCTCTACTCCTCTTGTATTGTCTTCCTCTTTGCTAGGTTGCTCGGACATCGACGACGCCATTGCCATGGAGATGAGGGACTCCACTATTTGTGAGATGAGCGACTCCGCTATATGTGAGATGAGCGACTCCACTATATGTAAGATGAGCGACTCCACTATATGTGAGAAGAGTGAATCCACTATACATGAGCTTGAGTGCCTCCACCTTGAGGATATGAGTGATACACCGAGTGAGATGAGAGTGGTAGTTGATAGGTCATGTGAGGCCATTTCGAATTCTAACAACTTGCCCTCTACCTCTAGTGTGTTTCCTCATGTCTCATTAGGTTCCATGGATGACGAGACGCCGATCATGGAGAAGATGTACATGGTGCATGAAGATGATGCTATCACACCATGCTTGCTTGAAGATGAACATGGAGGCCACATGGAGCCTACTACTTCCACAACACCTACCTCAAATGAGTCGGACTACAAAGGTACCTATATAGGTGTTCATGATGCCATGATCCCACTAGTGGACATGATGATTTGTGAGTGCATGCATGATGATGATGATACAAGTGCTATGTCATATGCTTCGTTCATTCCCCCATGTGATGCTTTGCTTGATGACATTGTTGATCATGTGGAATTACTTGCTTCTGACAATATAGTCATGCCATGCTATGAGAGTTTATCTTCCTCTTCTATTGCTTGCAATATGTCGAACAATTGCTCTTTCCCATGTATTGCTTGCAATGAGGATGCTAATGCTTGTGTTGTGACACCCTTGATGAACAATTGCTCTTTCCCTAGGTTTGTCGACAACAATGATAAAACTTTGAACATGTTTTGTGAAAAATGCTTGCAATACTCTCCCATTAATGCAACCAAAATGTTGAATACTTTCTCTTTCCAATGTTTGGTTTGCAATAATGTTAATATGCTTGTAAATGAGATTGCCCCCATAGCTCTCTCAAATTTTGGAGACTTTGCATATATCCATGATGAGCATGTTCATGTGTTTACCCCGCATATTCACCATATCTATGATGATGCTTTGCTTAACGCTAATGGTGATGTGCAAAAGAGATGGACCGTCATGATGATGATGTGTTCATATACCATGCACACACGTTCTTTGCTTTACCTATTGTGTGTGTAGGTACACGGAAGACAAGGTCAACCTCGATTGAGCACGAGTTGACCAAACGAGCTCTTGAGAGCATAATTCAAGTAAGTACAAGATCGAACCCGGCTCTAATACCTTTTCCATGCTTTGCATTGAACATGCCGAACAATTTCTCTTTCTTATGGTTCTTTTGCAAGCATGATGATGTGATTCTTACCGTTGGTGTTGCCTCAAACAAGTTGACCAATTTCTCTTTCATTTGGTTTGTTGGCACACACGGTTGTACAAATGTCTCCTTGATGAACTTTTTGGATGATATGTTGTGCGTTGCACCAAATATGAGGACCAATTTCTCTTTCCAATGGTTTGTGTGCACACATGTTGATGATATTTTGGACACTCTTCCGTATGTGTTTTTGCCAAACTCTTCACTTATTGCTTCAAGGATGTTGAACAATTTCTCTTTCCGATGCCTTGAGTGCAATAATGCACATGAGTTTCTACATGAGATGGACACCATGGTCGTCTCACAATTTGAAGTTTTTGTGTTTACACATTTGGAAGATGTCCATACGGAGTTCTTACACATTGACCATGCACATGCATTATTCTTGATAAATTTGTGTTGTGCTAACGGTGTTGTGAACATGAAAGGACATGTCATCAATGATGTGCTCCAATATCACACACAAACATAATTTGCTTGGTCTTTGTTGTGTGAAGGTACAAGTGACTTGTGGATGAGCGTCAAGGAATGGGTTCAACCCCATACATCTACGACACAAGATCTCTCAATGAGAGCACACAGACATCTTGCTAAGGTGACCTCCTTCTACTTGCGCTATCTTGCTAAACACGTGGAACATTGGCTATGCTTTGAGTGTTGCTTGGCTTTTCTTGTGCTATTGATAGGGCTCTTGACAAGTGAAGCGACATTCAAGCGTTGGTGTCATCTACCTCCTCTACACGTTCATGAAAATTTATCGTCGAGGACGACTCTTTTTCAAGTTGGGGGAGATGATGCAGCCCGACCTTCGGTCTTCACCGCATCATATGCTTCATCGCCAAGACGACACGCAAAGGTGAATCTTCTCCTTTACGCGTGCCTACAATCGCCTATGTGGAACGATATACTACTTCATACTCCGTCATATCTTGATGATAGGAACTCGCCGACAAGTACGGAGGGAAGAGAGGATGCCATGGGGACCCGAGGACGCAAGGCCGATGTCACGGAAGCATGGAAGAGAAGGAGAAAGAGGAGCTGGACGCTCCAGGCCGGAACTTCCACCCCTCATGGCCGGAACTTCCGCCCAGATTCCATCCAAGACTGAAGATGCTCGCACTGAAGAGCTCCGACCGGAACTTCCGCCACTTAGGACCGGAACTTCCGCCCTATCGAAAAAAAAACTCAGCACCTTTTGGCTTGTAACTTACCCCTTCGGCCCCCTACCTATAAATAGGCACCTACCCCCACCTTCATGAGGGAGAGATGATGTTTAGATGAATTGGCTTATGCCTCTATTATCCCTTTGTGGATTTGGGAAACCCCCACCTTAGGTTAATTCCTATTGTACCACCCGGGCTCCTTATCGAATCCTATTGTATCTCTTTGGTGACTTCTACCAATCTTGATCTTTTGCTTGCACTTCTACCTATTTGGTCTTTTGCTTGCACTCCTATTGAGTTTGGTCTTTTCACCCTTCTAGGTTCATAGGATCTTCGATTTGTCGATCTTTTTGCGGGACTTCTACCGAAAGGTCTTTTCCTTGCAACTTCTATCGAGTTGGTGGTTCGGGCCAACGAGAACAAACCGATTGTGTTGTGTGCGTGTGTTTGTATCGAGTTCTTCGCGTTCAACCACTTCCCCGCGAATCTCCCTCCGTAATCACACTCACCCGGGTCAAACCGTGAAGATTGGGCACACCCTCGGGCTTAGCCCGCATCATGTACTTTTACCATGCTAATGTCGTTGGCAAGTTTTGACTGAGCAAATCTGAGTTGCTCGTTTAAATGTATGTGTATTGGTTGGTTATCAAATCATTTGAGTGATCAGCTCGTGTTGCAGGATTTGCTAAACCTGTTGTATGCGCAACTTTGCTTTCAACCGATGTATGTTTCGACAGGCACTCCCGAATATTTCGGGTGCAGTGGTTCTGTCGATGAGCCCGTTGTTCTTTGATATTTCCATAAGTAAAATATCGAACGTGGGTTGTGTTTATATGTATTTCCGAACTCTTGCTATTTATGGCACTCGTAGAGGCATCTATAGCAGAGGGAAAGGTTAATGTCTTTTAGCACTCGTAGAGGCTTTTTTGGAGCACGATCTTCTGCCTCGTACTATGTTCGCATAGTGATGGGGCTTAGAAGTTTTGAGTTACTGCAACGCTTAACAAAGAATCGAAGCTTAAGTTCTCATTAATAAGGTAAGCACGAGACTAGAGGGCGAAAAAAGGAGGGCCCTGTTTAAAGTAAAGGGAAAAAATAAAGGCTGATAAATTGCTTAAGCAAGGAAGGGGTTCTTCTCTTCTTCTGGCTTCTTCACCACGTTAGTGGTTGCTGCAGCTTTGCTGGTTTAATCAGGGGTTTGGGCAGTGGTTGTCGGCGTCTTGCTGTCTCCTATGCCTTCTGCGCCATCAACTGCCGAACCTTTTGCTGCCGAAGCTTCTGCTGCAGAAGCTTCTGCTACCGAAGCTTTAAGGGCGAAAGCAGCTGGCTTCTTCTTGGTTTCCCTGACATCTTTTTCCTCCTTGATTTCTCGTAATGACAGCTTGGGCAGAGGGTCGACGATTTCTTGCTGTGACCCGAACTTCACAGCAATCCTCTGAAAGTCACGATCACAATTGTCCGAGCGTGAAAAACTTCCATAGACTGTGATGTTTGTCCCGTTGTTCCCAGGCATTTTCAGCTTGAGGTATGCATAATGCGGCACATCCATGAACTTGGCATACGCTGGTCTTCCGAGTATAGCGTGATACTGTGACTCCCAGTTCACTACTTCAAACTCGATCTTTTCCTTTCTGAAATTGTCGACTCTGCCGAAGACAACATTCAGGTAAACTTTGCCAAGAGAGTAGCCCGGTGCGGTTGGAAGGATCCCATGGAAGCAAGTGTCTATTTCTTCCAGCATCCTCATGGTGATCCCCATACTTCTGATTGTGTCGACGAATATCAGGTTTAACCCGCTTCCACCATCCATGAATACTTTGCTCATCTTGAACCCCCCGATTTGTGCCTCGACTACTAAGGCAGCGTGTCCTGGTTTTGGTATGGTCATCGGGTGATCTGCTCGACTGAACGTGATGTTCTGAGAGGACCACTCGACATACTCGGGGATGTTTGCCATGATGCTTTCTGCCAGGTTAATCTCTCAGGTGAGCTTCTTCATCTCTCTTCTCGAGACACCTGTCCTATGGATCATGCTCATCTGCCCGCGTGGTGGTGGAAACGCCTCGTTGGGTTGATGAGGTTGAGCCTGCTGGACTTGATGCTGCGGTGGAGGTGGGGGTGGTGGTGGCAGCTGTTGCTGGCCTGACTGCTGGATGAGTTTGTGCATGTCAAGGAACTGCCGACAGTCCCTGACCAGGTGACTCTACTTCGTTTTGCTGTCCTTGGAGTCGACATACGAGTGTAGGTAACAGGGGGCGTTGATCTGCTCAGCGTAGGGTAGTTCGGGAGTCCTCTGCTGTCGTGGTTTATAGTTGCCACGGTTTCCAGAGTTGTTCCGACTACCGTCCTGGCGATCGTCTCTTCTATCATCGTATTGATCGTCCTGCCGATCGGAGTACCCCGCGGCTACCAGGTTATTATCATCATAGTTGCGGTTCTTCCTTCTCTTGTGACGATCCCTTCGGCCACCCGAGTCGTGCTTCGGCTGGTCATCGTCTTCGTCGTCACTGCGCAGTCGTGGCCTTCGTACATTGTCCTCGCCATCAGCCCAACTGTTGGCGATTTCCATTAACTTGGTTATGTTTTTTGGCTTTTTGCGCCCGAGTTCTTCTATGTAGCTCTCACGCCGGACGCCGTCGCTGAAAGCGTCGATTGCTCTGTCGACGGATACGTCTTCAGCAGCGTTCAGGAGTTTGGTGAATCTCCCGATGTATGAGCGCATCGACTCCTTTTGCTTTTGCTGGCAATTCCGTAACTCTTCAATCCCGACGGGTCTCTTGTATGTTGCTTGAAAATTGGCAACGAAGGCGTCTACTAGGTCGTCCCATGATTTGATGGAACCCTTCGGCATCCCCCTTAGCCAAGCTCGTGCTGAATCCTTCAAATAGAGCTGCAAGCACTGCATTGCTGCTATCTGGTTCCCCTTGTGTAGAATTACAGTCTGCAGGTAGTCGTCTATCCAAGATCTTGGTTCCTGCTGCCGATCGTATTTGGCAGCGTCGGTGGGAGTAGGCTTGAACTCTTTGGGTGGCATTGTCTCACGGATTTTGTAACTGAAACAGTCGGCTCCCCTGAGTTCGCCGTCGTACTCTTGATCCTCATCTGAAGTCACTGTCGTTGTCTTTCCTAGCGGTGCGTCGTCGTCTTGCTTTGTCGATCTTGCTCTGGGTGATTTCATCCCGAGCATCTCTCGCATGATGTTTCGAACCACTAGCCTGTGCCGTGGTCTTTTCCTTTTGCGGGACTAGGTTGTTTCCCAGTAGCGCGAGACTTTCCAGGGCACCTCGATGAGCTTGAGCCATGGATCCTTCGGGGCGCTGGTTGATGAGGTATGCGGCGAGGTTAGCCGTTGCTCCTGCAACGGTTTTCGGCCGTGGCATGCCCGCGGTATCTGTAGTCATAAAGGATTTAGTCAAGTTCGACGTTATCTCTCTAGTGTCATCTTCCGAAAGCCTGGACAGTCTCGACTGGTGCTTGCCTGCTCCTTGAGTGTTTCGGGAGTCACTCCCTTGCGAGCCCCTTCGTCGCTCACTGGATCGATCTGCCGCAGATAGGCGTCTCTCGAGGGTGGCTTGCTCTTTCGACAGGTGCTCCCGGTTTTTCTCCAGTATAGAGCGATAAGCATTGAGGGTTCCAACCGAGGTTCCTGCGGGGAGCGGTGTGTTGTTGAGTACTGCTGTCCTGGCTGCTGCCCACTCCTCGTCCGCGATGGTGTAGTCGCTATCGCGGTTGCTGGCGCTGTTTTCAAAACTTGCCCGTCTACCGAAACGAGGGGTATGGTCTCCGTCTTCTCTGCGCCTTGAGTTTCCTGTGTTATTGGCGACATAAACCTGATGGCGTGCCGTTCTTCGGGTGGTTCCTTGGATGATGCTGTCGATGCTGTCCTCTCCTGAGGAATACTGGGCGTTGCAGATGAATGGCGTGTCACTCGATCCTAGCCCATGCCTGGTGTCGCAGTTCAAGCAGTAGTACGAAGTTAATTCCGAAGATGTGGGATCGTCGGATCCTATCGACATGGAAGACACCGAACGGGGAGTCGAGGGCACGGGTGAACACGTCGACCCCGTCAGACCAGCCGAAAGGTCGAGTGATGATGATGCGCTCGGACTCGTCGACCCAGACGTGGGCGATTCCAGCAGTCGAAGGATTCCTTCCGCGTTGACGTTGTAGTGGACGCTGCCGAAGGTCATCTCCATGTTTCCTTGTAGCTCTGAAAAGTTTGAACGGGAGGAATCGCTATGCGGAGTGAATTCGTAGGAGCCGAATCGAATCGGGCTTCCCAGATTTGGCGATGATGGTGTCGATGAAGTTGCTGATGAAGCTGCCGGTGAACCCGCCGGTGTCATGGTTGGATCTGCCGATGACCGATCTTGTGCCGACAGGTTTCCCACAGACGGCGCCAATTGTCGAGGGTACTCTTCGGCAATGCCCTCCGATAGGGGCTTAGGGTTGATGGAATCCTGCAAGCTGACACGAGACATCGGTTCACAGAAAAGCGGGGAGAGCGATTTACCCAGGTTCGGGGCCCTCGATGAGGTAAAACCCTTACGTCCTGCCTGTCTGTTCTTGATTATGATGATAACAGGTTACAATGGGGTGCCGAATAGTTCGGCTGTGATCTCGTCGAGATGGCTAATTGCTAGGGTAACCTAGCTCTAAGCTTCTGTTGGCTAAGATCGCTAAGATTGATTGTGTCCCTCGATGGCCCCTCTCCTGGCATTTATATAGGAGGCCAGGTCTCGAGAAGTCTAATTGAGTACAACTAGGTTTACAGTAGATCTATCTCTAAACTTTCCTTGTTCGGCTCCTTCCGTGTCTTGTACTTCAAGAAACCTTCCGCTGCACCGTCCTAGTGGCCCATCTTGCCGTCGAGTACCTTCATGGGCCCCCAGCTGGTCCGTTTAGGGTAGAGCAACGTCGGTTACCCGAAGGGTAGTGCCCACTTCATCAGGAGCAAAAAATAATCCAAGAAAAGAAACTTTTAATGTACATAGAGGATGACATATGGGTCCCATGTTGTAGCAGCGGTCTGAACGTTTCAAAGATGGCATGAGATCGAAAGAAAAAGGCAAGTGACCAAATATCAGGAGCCAAAAATAATCCAAGAAAAGAAACTTTCATTGTACATAGAGGATGACATATGGGTCCCATGTTGTAGTAGCGGTCTGAACGTTTCAAAGACGGCATGAGAACGAAAGAAAAATGCAAGTGACCAAATATCAGGAGCCAAAAATAATCCAAGAAAAGAAAATTTATTGTACATAGTTAATGACATGCGGGTCCAATGAGCCAGCAGCTTACTCAACGTTTGAGAGGCGGCATGAGATTGAAAGAAAAAGGCAAGTCGCCAAATATCAGGAGCCAAAAATAATCCAAAAAAAGAAACTTTTATTGTACATAGAGTATGGCATGCGGGTCCCATTAGGAAGCAGCATCCTCAACGTTTCCAAGGCGGCATGGGATCAAAAGAAAAAGGAAATAGCCAAAAAGCAGAGGGTGAAAAAAATCGAAGAAAAGAAACTTTTATTGTTCATAGCGGATGACATGTGGGACCCATGAGGCAGCAGCATCCTCAACGTTTCCAAGGCAGCGGGTGACATGGGCATACCCTTCAGGTACCCATTATTAGTATACCTGGCTCGGCCCAATGTGGAGAAGACCAAATATGGAGAAGGCCCAACAAGGCAACCCGAAGAAGTAGTCGACTAGGACTCTTGTAAAACCCTAGGCTGGTTGCATATATAAAGCTAGCCAGGGCACCCGAAATAGGGAGGCCAACATATAGACAGAAGATAGACAACAAATAGACACCATATCTCCGCCTACAGCGGCACCCTGTAAACACATCTATGATCATATACTGGATTGCTAGCAGCACGTAGGTATCCTCCACCGAGGGGACCCGAAGCTGGGTACGTCGTGTGCCTAATCTCGTCCCCGGAATCTCCATCGTCGCTCTCCCGAAACCCTAGTCTACAATACGTAGGCATTGCCGAGGTGTTCCCTCGTCAATTGGCGCCGTCTGTGGGGATCGCGGCGACTGGATTTTGTCATCCGGGCGGGATCCATCGGATTCAGGATCAATATCATCGGCAAGATTGAAGTCAAGAAAAAGAAGTTATCCATCGTCATCAACTAGTAGAATCTTCGAGTTCGTCATGTACTGTTCCGACTAGCGGCTGGCTGGATTTTTTCACGCATACGAAGCGCGGAGTAGCCATCAATTCAAGTCATCTCATTGGCAAGGAAAAAAAAAAGGGGGAAGAATCATATGGATCTGCACTGAAACAACGCACCGTCAACCAAGGCAACGCCTGGGAGCTTTACATCATCATTGCACCCAGGCGTATGGAAGTTGGACTGGATCAAAGCATGATACGCTGATACTGGAAAACAATAGAGCAAACAGCTATTTGGAATTACAAGGAGATCGAGTCCTGTTAAGAAGCGTGTAGCTATTTTGATCCAAAGGAAAACCACGCGCGTGTACCTGCGTTGCGTACGGCATCAGGCAGCTGATAAAAAAGATGACAACATCATTGCAGAAATTGCAGCGAAGGACCAAGTCCCAATAAAAAGTACTTCACGTGAGCCAACCAGAGAACCAACATCAAGGACTACTACATCTACGGAGATATTATCAGGTCCTATTCTTCTATACTACTGTGTCTCGTAATTTTACAAAGATATATTTTGTTTGCTTCGTGCGCTACTCTCGTGTATGCAGATGATTATTTAGTGCGAGCTCGCTATCCGACATAAATACCATCAATCTCCGCGCTCCAGTACAACTTCAGATCGGAACAAGCTCTGATTATCTCGCCGCGCAAAAGTTACCACACTCGGGGGCTCGCTTGTCGCATCGCAGACTCGATATATTCGGCAGCTCACCCATCGTGGATCCATCACTCCATCGACTACTACTGCATGGATCCGACCATCCGATCGCAATAAAACTTCGACTTCCGTTCCTGCGTCGACCCCGTTCACCATAACGATCACTACGCTTGGGGGCTCATCCATCGAGGATCCGCCACATCTGCTACACCGCTTCGACCGCGTCTTCCGGACGACCTATTTCCACGTCGACTCCATCGCACCTGATAAAAAAGCTAAGTGTTCCTCTTCCGAGAGTTAATAATTTACTTTCGCCACACCCGAATACTTGGGGGCTGCAACATTGCATTATTACAGTAAATTTACCCGACATCCGGGGCTGCGCCATTACTTCGTTACTACAAATATACCCGGTTACTTGGTGAATTTATTTTCTTCGGCTATGGATATATCTTCTCCGGTTCAGTGGAATTATTTTCTCCAGTTCAGTGGAATTATTCTTCTTCGGCTCAGTGGACTTATTTTCTTCGGCTTAGTGGATTTATCTTCTTCGGCAGTGGATTTATTTTCTTCGGCTTATTGAAATTATATTCTTCGGCTTAGTGGATTCATCTTCTTCGGCTTACTGGATTTTGTCTTCGTCGGATTCATCTTATAAGGTTATCATTGGTTTCCTCTAATATAATATTACCCGATGCGTTTCCGGGTCAATGGATTCATCTTCTATGGTTATTACTGGAACTATTTTCTCCGGCTCAATGGATTCATCCTTTATGGTTATTACTGGATTCTTCGGGTCAATGGATTCATCCTCTATGATATCGGCGGATTCATCTTCGATATATGATGATGTAATCTTTAATATGGAGGATTCATCTTATAAGGTTATCATTGGTTTCCTCTAATATAATATTACCCGATGCGTTTCCGGGTCAATGGATTCATCTTCTATGGTTATTACTGGAACTATTTTCTCCGGCTCAATGGATTCATCCTTTATGGTTATTACTGGATTCTTCGGGTCAATGGATTCATCCTCTATGATATCGGCGGATTCATCTTCGATATATGATGATGTAATCTTTAATATGGATTCATCTCAAGTACTTCATCTCGGACTTCATCTTCAGTATTTCATCCTTAATGGCTTTCTTTCGGCGACATGGATAATACTCGGGGGCTCAACAATGACTTCGCTCCGAGTAACAACTGTGACACGGCGTCTAAGCAACAATCATGACATCACCCCAGCAGCGCTCGGGGGCTCGGCTATTTCTTCATCAACAATTTCGCGGCATCCACTTTTGCTATTTGGTGGTTTCTACTTTGGCTAGATTTCTTATCTACACTCGAAGACTTCATCATGCATCGACTTCGTCGTGTCCAAAAAGCTAAGTGTTCTTTTATTTTGCACAAAGTTGATTATCGTTTACTTTCGACGCACCCGACAGTTGGGGGCTGCGCGGCATATATTCACTTTACATATCATCGAATCTGAGTATCTGACACCGCATGCGAAAAAGAGAGTCAAGGGAAAGATAGAAAAAGTTTGTTTATTTGTGCAGGAGAAAGCAAAATTCAAAGTATATAAGAGAGAACCCGACGAAATTGTCTACAGGGAGAACCCGACGAAATAGTCTTCAAGAAAGAACAGGTCCCGAAGAATTGTCCTCAAGGAGGACCCGAAGAAATTTTCCTGAGGGAGGAACTCGACGAAATTATCATCAAGGAGAAACCAAAAAAAAAAAAAAGAGGATGGACAAATCTTCGGGTCCATTGACTCGTCATTTGTTCTGAGCAAGAGCATCGGCGATGTGCTTGACGACAATATAGAAGCACCAATATATTCGGCTGTATCATCAAGCCCGAGAGAAAAATATAGAAGAACCCGCAAAATGGGTCATTGCATCAGCCGAACAAGGCACTCGACAATATATTCTCAGAACGCCAAAGTTGCGATCAATTTCCGAATGCCGCAAATTTGCGAAGGTAAGACCCCGGATCCGTTCGCTGGGCGTGGCATCGCCGAAGACTGCGCTCTGCTACTTTTATCCGTATCAACGGATACGAAGAAAAATCCTAACGGACGCGTTAGGTACCCGATAAATATGATCGGGACTCGACAGAATGGTAAGACCTTAAGCGGCACTCGTCGAAGTTTACACCGGTATCCCGAGATCATGTCCGGGGACGTGATCTTGAAGTAGGTTTTTGCGGATTGCCACTAGAGCAGTTAACTAGTACCTGATCCGTCAGATGAACTAGCCCCAATTACCATTATCCCTGTACAATATAGATATGGATGTCAAATAAAAATAGCAACGGCCTGGAGTCGATAAAAAGAGGTGCTACGGCAAGTTGTTTATCAAGTAGTACAACTTGAGCCTATGCCTAGGTGCAAGCACCTGCTCATAGGCTCGGGGGCTACTCTTATCAAGAGTATTGTTCACCCTCCCGATAAGAAAGAGGAAAAATTGTGGAGTCAATTACTAGCAAGTTGAGCCTACACCCAAGTGCAAACACTTGGCTGTAGCCTCGGGGGCTACTCCCATCGGGAGCGCTGGTCGCGCACCCGATAGAAAAATAATTTCGACAGCATAGGTTTGTAGACTCAACTCGATTCTACGACTCGAGTGGAGCCTACTCCCATCGGGAGCACATGGATTTCATCAAGTCCTTCAGAAATATAGTTAAGTTCTTCATCGAGTAGTACAACTTGAGTCTATGCCCAAGTGCAAGCACTTGCCCATAGACTCGGGGGCTACTCCCATCGGGAGCGCTGCCGCGCATCCGATAATTTCAAGAATCGTCGACATCATCTACGCTACACATGATCTACGACATGGACCTCGCCTTGTATTTCTCGACTTCGGAGATGGTTATGCTTGGAGTTTCTACGCAAGTCTTCGACTTCCCTATAAACTCGGGGGCTACTGACATGGGCATACCCTTCAGGTACCCATTATTAGTATACCTGGCTCGGCCCAATGTGGAGAAGACCAAATATGGAGAAGGCCCAACAAGGCAACCCGAAGAAGTAGTCGACTAGGACTCTTGTAAAACCCTAGGCTGGTTGCATATATAAAGCTAGCCAGGGCACCCGAAATAGGGAGGCCAACATATAGACAGAAGATAGACAACAAATAGACACCATATCTCCGCCTACAGCGGCACCACGTAAACACATCTATGATCATATACTTGGATTGCTAGCGAGCACGTAGGTATCCTCCACCGAGGGGACCCGAAGCTGGGTACGTCGTGTGCCTAATCTCGTCCCCGGAATCTCCATCGTCGCTCTCCCGAAACCCTAGTCTACAATACGTAGGCATTGCCGAGGTGTTCCCTCGTCAGCGGGGGATCGAAAGAAAAAAGGAAATAGCCAAAAATCAGAGGGTGAAAATAATCCAAGAAAAGAAACTTTTATTTTACATTGAGGATGACATGTGGGTCCTATTTTGCAGCAGCGGTCTCAACGTTTCAAATGCGGCTTGAGAGTTGAGATCAAAAGAAAAACAAAGTAGCCACGAAAAGAAAGTTGATTGTACATAGAGGATGACATGCGGGTCCCATTTTGCAGCAGCTTACTCGACGTTTCCAAGGCGGCAGGGGATCGAAAGAAAAAGGAAATAGCCAAAAAAAAGAGGGTGAAAAAACCCAAGAAAATGAACTTTTATAGTACATAGAGGATGACATGCGGGTCCCATGAGCCTGCAGGTTCCTCAACGTTTCAAACGTGGCATGAGATCGAAAGAAAAAGACAAGTGACCAAATATCAGGGGCCAAAAATAATAATCCAAGAAAATTAATTTTTATTGTACATAGAGGATGACATGCGGGTCCCATTTTGCAGCAGCGGTCTGAACGTTTCAAAGACGGCATGAGATCAAAAGAAAAATGCAAGTGACCAAATATCAGGAGCCAAAAATAATCCAAGAAAAAAATTTATTGTACATAGAGGATGACATGCGGGTCCTATTTTGCAACAGACGTTCTCAACGTTTCCAAAAAAAAGGAAGTAGCCGAGAAATCGGGGGCTCAAAAAAATCCAAGAAAAGAAAGATTTCAATTGGGCTGCATCTGGACGTATGGGCTTTCGAACTATCCTGCTGGACGCTTTTGGACTCGTACAATTTGAGCCCACTCCAAAACAGGAAAGTCCTATGCTTCGCGAAAACAAAAAACAAGGAGATTCAACATATAAGTTTGTTTATTTAAAAGTAAAGATTTATTTTTTTTCCGTTTGCAATAGCTCAGAGCGAAATACACTATTTATTGTCTGCAAAATAATCAAGATATCACATGTTTCTTGTACGGGGAGGCTGACATCGGGTACCCATGAGCCAGCAGCGTCGTCAACGTTTTAAAGACGGCAGAGGATCGAAAAAAAAATCAGTTGGTAAAAAAATCCAAAAAAAACGAAACATTTATCGTTCTGAGAGGATGACATGCGGGACCCATGAGGCAGCAACATTCTCAACGTTTCCAAGGCGACACAGGATTTTTAAAAGGCGAAATAGCCAGAAATTAGAGGTCAAAATAACTCCAAGAAAGGAAAGGTTTATTGTTCATAGAGGCTGACATGTGGGACCCATGAGCCAGCAGAATCCTCAGCGTTTCAAAGGCGGCAGGGGATCAAAAGAAAAAGGAAGTAGCCAAAAATTAGGGGTAAAAAATAACTCCAAGAAAGGAAACTTTTATTGTTCGTAGATGATGACATGCGGGACCCATGAGCCAGCAGCTTACTCAATGTTTCAAAGGCGGCATGAGATCGAAAGAAAAAGGCAAGTGACAAAATATCAGGAGCCAAAGATAATCCAAGAAAAGAAACTTTATTGTGCATAGAGGATGACATGCGGGTCCCATTTAGCAACGAGCGGTCTCAACGTTTCAAATGCGGCTTGAGATCAAAAGAAAAAGAAAGTTGATTGTACATAGAGGATGACATGCGGGTCCCATGAGTCGACAGACTTACTCAACGTTTCCAAGGCGGTAGGGGATCAAAAGAGAAAGGCAAGTGACCAAAAATGAGGGTGAAAAATAATCCAAGAAAAGATTTATTGTACATGGAGAATTACATGCGGGTCCCATTTTGCAGCAGCGGTCCCAACGTTTCAAATGCGGCTTGAGATCAAAGAAAAAAAAAGTAGCCAGAAATTAGGGGGTAAAAAAACTCCAAGAAAAGAAAGTTGATGGACATAGAGGATGACATGCGGGTCCCATGAGCCAGCAGATTAGTCAACGTTTCCAAGGCGGCAGGGGATTAAAAGAAAAAAGAAATAGCCAAAAATCATAGGGTGAAACATAATCCAAGAAAAGAAACTTTTATTGTACATAGAGGATGACATGCGGGTCCCATTTTGCAGCAGCTATCCCAACGTTTCAAATGCGGCTTGAGATCAAAAGAAAAAGAAAGCAGCCAGAAATTAGGGGGTAAAAAAAACTCCAAGAAAGGAAAGCTTTATCGTTCATACAGGCTGACATGTGGGACCTATGAGGCAGCAGAAGTCCTCAACTTTCAAAGGCGGCAGGGGATCAAAAGAAAAAGGAAATAGCCAAAAATCGGAGGGTGAAAAAAAACCAAGAAAATGAACTTTTGTAGTACATAGAGGATGACATGCGGGTCCCATGAGCCAGCGAGGTTCCTCAACGTTTCAAACGTGGCATGAGATCGAAAGAAATAGGCAAGTGACCAAATATCGGGATCCAAAAATAATTCAAAAAAAGAAACTTGATTGTACATAGAGAATGACATGCGGGTCCCATTTAAGGAGCGGCGGTATCACCGTTTGAGAGGCGGCGAGGGATCGAAAGAAAAAGGCAAGTGACCAAATATGAGGTGCCAAAAAAATCCAAGAAAAGAAAGTTTTATTATACATAGAGGATGACATGCGGGTCCCATGAGCCTGCAGATTCCTCAACGTTTCAAACGTGGCATGAGATCGCAAGAAAAAGGCAAGTGACCAAATATCAGGAGCCATGCGAGAAACTTTTAATGTTCATAGAGGATGACATGTGGGACCGACCTGCCAACAGCGTCCTCATCGTTTCAAAGGGGGCAGGAGATCAAAAGAAAAAGGCAAATAGCCAGAAACTAGGGGTCAAAAATAACTCCAAGAAAGAAAACTTTTATTGTTAGTAGAGGATGACATGTGGGACCCATGAGCCAGCAGCTTACTCAACGTTTCAAAGGCGGCATGAGATCGAAAGAAAAAGGCAAGTGACAAAATATCAAGAGCCAAAGATAATCCAAGAAAAGAAACTTTATTGTACATAGAGGATGACATGCGGGTCCCATTTAGCAGCAGCGGTCTCAACGTTTCAAATGCGTCTTGAGATCAAAAGAAAAAGAAAGTTGATTGTACATAAAGGATGACATGCGGGTCCCATGAGTCAGCAGCTTACCCAACGTTTCCAAGGCGGCAGGGGATCAAAAGAAAAAGGAAATAGCCAAAAATCAGAGGGTGAAAAAAATAAAGAAAATAAACTTTTATAGCACATAGAGGATGACATGCGGGTCCCATGAGCCAGCAGGTTCCTCAACATTTCAAACGTGGCATGAGATCGAAACAAAAAGGCAAGTGACCAAATATCGGGATCCAAAAATAATTCAAGAAAAGAAACTTGATTGTGCATAGAGGATGACATGCGGGTCCCATGAGTCAGCAACTTACTCAACGTTTCCAAGGCGGCAGGGGATCAAAAGAAAAAGGAAATAGCCAAAAATCAGAGGGTGAAAAAAAATCCAAGAAAATAAACTTTTATAGCACATAGAGGATGACATGCGGGTCCCATGAGCCGGCCAGGTTCCTCAACGTTTCAAACGTGGCATGAGATCGAAAGAAAAAGGCAAGTGACCAAATATCAGGATCCAAAAATAATTCAAGAAAAGAAACTTGATTGTACATAGAGAATGACATGCGGGTCCCATTTAAGGAGCATTGGTATCACCGTTTGAGAGGCGGCAGGGGATCGAAAGAAAAAGGCAAGTGACCAAATATGAGGTGCCAAAAAAATCCAAGAAAAGAAAGTTTTATTGTACATAGAGGATGACATGCGGGTCCCATGAGCCTGTAGGTTCCTCAACGTTTCAAACGTGGCATGAGATCGCAAGAAAAAGGCAAGTGACCAAATATCAGGAGCCATGCGAGAAACTTTTAATGTTCATAGAGCATGACATGTGGGACCGACCTACCAACAGCGTCCTCATCTTTTCAAAGGGGGCAGGAGATCAAAAGAAAAAGGCAAATAGCCAGAAATTAGGGGTCAAAAATAACTCCAAGAAAGAAAACTTTTATTGTTCGTAGAGGATGACATGCGGGACCCATGAGCCGGCAGCTTACTCAACGTTTCAAAGGCGGCATGAGATCGAAAGAAAAAGGCAAGTGAAAAAATATCAGGAGCCAAAGATAATCCAAGAAAAGAAACTTTATTGTACATAGAGGATGACATGCGGGTCCCATTTAGCAGCAGCGGTCTCAACGTTTCAAATGCGTCTTGAGATCAAAAGAAAAGAAAGTTGATTGTACATAGAGGATGACATGCGGGTCCCATGAGTCAGCAGCTTACCCAACGTTTCCAAGGCGGCAGGGGATCAAAAGAAAAAGGAAATAGCCAAAAATCAGAGGGTGAAAAAATAAATAAAATAAACTTTTATAGCACATAGAGGATGACATGCGGGTCCCATGAGCCAGCAGGTTCCTCAACATTTCAAACGTGGCATGAGATCGAAACAAAAAGGCAAGTGACCAAATATCAGGATCCAAAAATAATTCAAGAAAAGAAACTTGATTGTACATAGAGGATGACATGCGGGTCCCATGAGTCAGCAACTTACTCAACGTTTCCAAGGCGGCAGGGGATCAAAAGAAAAAGAAAATAGCCAAAAATCAGAGGGTGAAAAAAAATCCAAGAAAATAAACTTTTATAGCACATAGAGGATGACATGCGGGTCCCATGAGCAGGCAGGTTCCTCAACGTTTCAAACATGGCATGAGATCGAAAGAAAAAGGCAAGTGACCAAATATCAGGAGCCAAAAATAATTCAAGAAAAGAAACTTGATTGTACATAGAGGATGACATGCGGATCCCATTTAGCAGCAGCGGTCTCACCGTTTGAGAGGCTGCAAGGGATCGAAAGAAAAAGGCAAGTGACCAAATATCAGGAGCCAAAAATAATTCAAGAAAACAAAGTTTTATAGTACATAGAGGATGACATGCGGGTCCCATTTTGCAGCAGCGGTCTCAACGTTTCCAAGGCGGCACATGACCAAAAGAAAAATGAAGTAGCCAGAAATCAGTTGGTGAAAAAAAATCCAAGAAGAAAGATTTCAATTGGGCTGCATCTGGACATCTGGGCCTTCGAACTATCCTGCTTGGCCTTTTGACTCGTACAATTTCAGCCCACTCCAAAACAGGAAAGCTCGGAATTTTCTAAAAAAAACGAGGAAAGTCCTATGCTTCGCAAAAACAAAGAAACAAGGAGATTCAACATATAAGTTTGTTTATGTAAAAATAAAGATTTAATTTATCCGTTTGAAATAGCTCAGAGCGCAATACACTGTTTATTGTCTGCAAAATAATCAAGATATCACATGTTTGTTGTACGGGGAGGCTGACATCGGGGACCCATGAGCCAGCAGGGTCGTCAACGTTTTAAAGGCGGCAGGGGATGGAAAGAAAAAAAATAAACCAAAAATCTGTTGGTAAAAAATGCAAGAAAAGAAACATTTTCGTTATAAGATGATGACATGCGGGACCCATGAGGCAGCAGCATCCTCAGCGTTTATTGTTCATAGAGGCTGACATGTGGGACCCGTGAGCCAGCAGCGTCCTCAACGTTTTAAAGGCTACAGGAGATCGAAAGAAAAAATAAGCCAAAAATCGTTTGGTCAACAAAATCCAAGAAAAGAAACATTTACCGTTCTGAGAGGATGACATGCGGGACCCATGAGGCAGCAGCATCCTCAGCGATTTCAAGGCGGCAGGGGATCAAAAGAAAAAAAGGAAATATCCAGAAATTGATTAGGGGTTCAAAATAAATCCATCAAAGGAAACTTTTATTGTTCATAGAGGATGACATGTGGGACCGACCCGCCAACGACGTCCTCATCGTTTCGGAGGGGGCAGGAGATCAAAAGAAAAAGGCAAATAGCCAGAAATTACGGGTCAAAAATAACTCCAAGAAAGAAAACTTTTATTGTCGTAGAGGATGACATGCGGGACCCATGAGCCAGCAGCTTAGTCAACGTTTCAAAGGCGGCATGAGATCGAAAGAAAAAGGCAAGTGACCAAATATTAGGTGCCAAACAAAATCCAAGAAAAGAAAGTTTTATTGTACATAGAGGATGACATGCGGGTCCCATGAGCCAGCAGGTTCCTCAACGTTTCAAACGTGGCATGAGATCGAAAGAAAAAGGCAAGTGACCAAATATCATGATCCAAAAATAATTCAAGAAAAGAAACTTGATTGTACATAGAGGCTGACATGTGGGACCTATGAGCCAGCAGAGTCCTCAACGTTTCAAAGGCGGCAGGGTATCAAAAGAAAAAGGAAATAGCCAAAAATCAGAGGGTGAAAAAAACCAAGAAAATGAACTTTTATAGTACATAGAGGATGACATGCGGGTCCCATGACCCTGCAGGTTCCTCAACGTTTCAAACGTGGCATGAGATCGAAAGAAAAAGGCAAGTGACCAAATATGAGGAGCCAACAATTATTCAAGAAAAGAAACTTGATTGTACATAGAGGATGACATGCGGGTCCCATTTAGCAGCAGCGGTATCACCGTTTGAGAGGCTGCACGGGATCGAAAGAAAAAGGCAAGTGACCAAATATGAGGATCCAAAAATAATTCAAGAAAAGAAAGTTTTATAGTACATAGAGGATGACATGTGGGTCCCATTTAGCAGCAGAGGTATCACCGTTTGAGATGCGGCAGGGGATCGAAAGAAAAAGGCAAGTGACCAAATATGAGGTGCCAAAAAAACTCCAAGAAAAGAAAGTTGATTGCACATAGAGGATGACATGCGGGTCCCATTTAGCAGCAGCGGTCTCAATGTTTCCAAGCCGGCAAGGGATCAAAAGAAAAAGGAAGTAGCCAGAAATCAGGGGGTCAAAAAAAATCCAAGAATAGAAAGAATTTTGGTTCATAGAGGATGACATGCGGGACCCATGATCCTGCATCGTAAACGGCTCGATCGGAGAGCGTTGAACGAGATGGCACGATCGAGAAAAAAAACAATGCCAGAGAGGCTGCCATCTGGGCCCTACATCCCTCGGCGGTGCGGATTTGCGTTGACTCGGCCGGCGAACCCAAGATTTCGAGATGCACCACGTCCGGGGCCACCATACGCGACGTTTTGGCCGTTTTCGTCGGGCTAGGTGGCCTCAAAAACGAGAAAAAAACGATTTGACATGCACAACGGAGAGACCAAAAATCGTCGGCCATGGTACACCAACAACCACGGCGCGACTTCAACTTCGTCGGCCATGGCAACTTTTCTTGTAGTGATTGCCCCATTCTATCGCCTTGTGTGAGTATCATTGGTTGTCTACGGTCCGCGCTCGAGCTTGTTATTGGTGCAAATAGGTAGCCCACCTACAGCCCCACATATATCATGCTTTGTCGTGTGATTTGTTCTTATACCCTTGATATTCGCTTCGCTACATCCGTGCACTAGTCCGTCAATCCAAGTTGGTAAGCAATACTAATTCGCTTTGGAGCGGTAAGATTTACCTTTCTTATCAGTTTTGAGTGAGTTGTGAGAGTACCACCAAAGATTTTTGTTTAGTGCACTAACCTACTAATCATGTCTTCTACCGAGAATGTTGATGTGATGCAGAAAAAGGATCCAACTACTACCGTTACTTGGCTGGAATTTGAAGCACTTCGTGATCATATGCAACGTGAAATCCGTGTGGCTAGTGACGTGTTGGACAAGGACATTAAAGGTGTTCACTTGAAGGTCGATGAGGTTACTACAGCGGTTAATACCGTTCAAACATCGGTGACGACTCTTCAAGCATCTATACAAGATTTGACAAACGCCGTTGGAGAAATACGTACAATGGTGCAACAACAACAACCACCACCTGATGAAGATGGTAGTGTGCAAGGTGACAATTCTGAAGCTGCTAATGCTCAAGGGCGTAGTGTTGGTCGTGGTCTTGGACGTGGCGTTGGTGATGCGTTCCTTGGTCGTGGTTTTGTCCCCGTCGGAGCCCAACGTGTTCTACAACAACAACAAGATGGTTTGGGTAAGCCCAAGTTCTCAATTCCCAGATTTGAAGGAGGAACTGATGTTGAAGAATATCTTACATGGGAGCTGAAGATTGAGAGATTATGGCGTTTACATCCTGACTATACTGAAGATAGGAAGATCAAGCTTGCTTCCTCTGAATTTGATGGCTATGCATTGCGTTGGTGGGATGGACTTGTTCGTGCTCGCGAAGAAGATGGTGAGCTCGCTATTATCACATGGCGTGCTATGAAGGCGGCAATGAGAGCTCGTTTTGTTCCTACCAATTACTTGCGATCAGTTTTTGACAAGTTGACCCAATTGAAGCAAGGTGTTATGACGGTTGATGCTTACTACATGGAGATGGAGATGCTTATGCAGCGTGCCCGTGTCCGTGAGTCTCTTGAGATGACACTACATCGTTTTCTGAATGGTCTGCGGTTTAATATCAAGGGCATTGTTCGTCATCACAATTACGCTACTATGAATGAGCTATTACATCATGCAAGAGAAGCTGAGTCACAGTTGGCTGAAGAACAGCAAATGAAGGGCCGTGCTACAGGCGCTGGGCGTTATACACCCCGGGCGCCGCCTTATATGGCGCCATCTTCACGCCCTACAGAAGCCCGTCCCTGCAGCAAGTGGAACTAGTTCTAACATGTCGACAACGCGCAACCGTGATAAGGATTCCATTGACTTTGATGTGGTTCCTATGATGGTTTGCCATCTACTGTTGGGTCGGCCATGGCTCTATGACCGTTCTGTGCAACACAATGGCCGCGCCAATACATATCACTTGGAGTTCAAGGGCAAGAAGATTAACTTACAGCCTATGTCACCACAGCAAATTGTCAATGAGTCTCGTCAGAAGATTGAAGTAAACTTGGAGGATGCATCTCTAGATAGGCGAGAGAATTGTAATGCCGTGAGTGATATAACGAAAAGTGAGAGAGTGAATTCCTTAGTCTCATTAGCCACCAAACAAGATATGAGAGAATTTTGTGAGGATCCTACAGCCATGCCTCTTGTGCTCATGTACAGGGGTACGGTTTTGGTTTCTAACGATATGACCCCTCTTCCTCTTGGTGTTTCTAATGTTTTGCAGGAATTCAGCGATGTGTTTCCGGAAGAGGTACCCGCAGGACTTCCACCATTGCGAGGTATTGAGCATCAAATTGACTTGATCTCCGGAGCATCGCTGCCCAATAGGGCGCCGTATAGAACGAATCCCGAAGAAACGAAGGAGATACAGAAGCAAGTACAAGCGCTACTCGACAAAGGTTATATCCGCATAAGCCTTAGTCCTTGTGATGTTCCTGTTATTCTTGTTCCTAAGAAAGATGGTACATGGCGTATGTGCGTAGATTGTAGAGCTATAAACAACATTACTATTCGATATCGTCATCATATTCCCCGTTTAGAGGATATGCTAGATGAATTGAGTGGTGCTCTGCTGTGTTCTCTAAAATTGATTTGCGTAGTGGTTATCATCAAATTAGGATGAAAGAAGGGGATGAGTGGAAAACAGCCTTTAAAACAAAATTTGGTTTATATGAGTGGTTAGTAATGCCTTTTGGTTTTACTAATGCTCCTAGCACTTTCATGAGACTGATGAACCATGTTTTGCGTGATTTTATTGGCAAGTTTGTGGTTGTGTACTTTGATGATATATTAATCTACAGCCGCAATGAATCTGATCATACTATACATATTCGACATGTTTTGCAAGTGTTGCGTGTTAATCAACTCTATGGTAATCTTGAGAAGTGCACATTTTGCAACGATAGGGTCATATTTCTGGGTTATGTTGTCTCTAAACATGGAGTAGAAGTAGATGTGTCTAAAATTGAAGCTATTCAAAATTGGCCTACTCCCATGAATGTGAGTCAAGTAAGAAGTTTTCATGGTCTAGCTGGGTTTTATAGACGTTTTGTGCCTAACTTTAGTACTATCGCTGCACCTTTAAATGAATTGACTAAAAATGGTGTTGCATTTGAGTGGTGCGTCGCCCAAGATCATGCTTTTGATGAACTGAAAAGATTGTTAACTTCTGCACCATTGCTTGCACTTCCTGATTTCAATAAGCAATTTGAGATTGAATGTGATGCTAGTTGATGTAGCCCCGCTCGCCGACGACACTACATCAAGAGCAACAAATCCCCCAAGTGGACCAATGACGCGGGCTCGAGTCAAAGCGCTACATGATAAGGTGAACTCGCTCCTCACTACCCTCGATCTCGGTACCCCATTGGATGGCTTGCTACCTCATGCCGACACGCTTTGTGTTATTAGGTACAAGGAGCATCAAGACACCGGAGAGGAGGACACACCATGGTCAAGAGGAGGAGAGGAGCAGCTGAACGTGAAGATGGGCATGGAGCTAGACCCGACGTCGCCCGAAGCGCGCAACGGAAAGAAGGAGGCCGGCCGGTCCAGGACCCGGTTGACCGGCCGCCTGACCGGGCCACCCGGTCCAAACCGGGTTTCGCGCTTGTGCCAACCGGGCGACATCCCGGGGCTCCAGGACCCCCCTCCGGTCACCATCCGGTCCCAGGGCCGGTCCAACCGGGCCCCTGACCGACTTCGTCGAAACGGCTTGCCAAAACTGCTTAAGTCGTGTACTTCGTACCTTTTTGCCATGTGTCGCCTTGTAGGCCTATATAAGGACCCAGGACGCCCCCTTTACCTCTTTAGACTAAATCTGAGCTTGAAACTACTTTTGAGCTTTGTCTCCCTAGGGTTAGATCCCCTTTGTAATCAAGGCTACTCTTGTTGAGGATTTGGATATTTGTGAGTGAGATTCAAGTGTTCCACTCTCTCTCGCTCATCGGTCTCCATCTCCAACACCAATTCTCTCGCTCTTCCGGGTGGATTCTATTGGCGTGGTCCATCGAGCCACGAGGGTAAGAGTCGGTTGTATCGGGTTGGTGTGCGTGGATTTGTTCTTCGTGTTCTTCATCCCCTACCTCTTTTCCCCACTTGGATTTGGGTCAATCGCGAGATCGGGCCACACACGGGGTCTTAGACCTCATCATATGGTATCAGCAGCTCTTGGTTACCGCGAATTTGACCCCCCACCCATCCAATTTCGTTTCTAGAAAATTTTCCCAAAAACCAAAAATAGCCCTAAATTGCCTTTGGATGGATCTACGATTTTGTTGAGTTTTTGGCGGTTTTGTTCCGTGGATTTGGTGTTGTTAGTGTTGATCTACTATTTCCCCCACCTTTTAGCCTGCAATCCCTCTGTTTCCCTTCGATTTGCTCTTTTGGATTTGGTTTGGGGAAGAATAGGAGAGAGAAAGTCGCACAGCCGGTTGAGCACCGGTTGACCGGCCGACAGACCGGACAGGCCGGCCCAGAACCCGGCCGACCGACCGGACCAGCCGGCCCCAGGCCCGGCCAGACCGGCCCCCAGACCGGAGACGCCTTCTAACATCACCGCCGACCACCACCACCACCACCATCATCGCAAGTTGCGTGTTCATCACCGCCTACACATCTTAGGTATAACTTGCATTTCCCTTGTCACCCCTCTTCCTTTTGCGATCTATCCTCTCGAGAATTGCTTTTCAAGTGTTGCGAGACATTGCACGTGGCCCCGATTGTGAGGTGTGTGTGTAGTGTGGAGTCAAGCTTATAAGAAAAACTCGTGTGGCAAAATAGCAAAAGCGACTAACGCTAACATAGTGTGAGAAAAAGTAACAAAAACACAAAAAGAGTGCAAAGTAGCACCATACATACAAAAGAGTGCAAGTGCCACCATCGATACAAAAGAGTGTGTGTACCACCATATACAAAAGAGTACAAAGCTTTTAAGCAAAAGAGAGAGAAGAGAAGAGAGGCCGCGTGTGAATCTTGTTGTCTCTCCAATTGCAACCAAGCTTTGATCTCTTCTTGTGTTAGTGTGACACCGAGCACCACCTTGCATATAGGTTTTTGTTTTTCCGCTCATTCCTTGGTCACACTAACCCCGCTTATCCCGTGTGTGAGTTCCACAACTTTTCCGTGTTTATAGTGATCTCCACTTTTGACACTTGATTTTTGGACCTTACCCACCTTTAACAACACACTTAATTTTGGATTTCATCTTTTGGCTTTCCACCACACTCTCCTAACACCATATTTGCTAGCTTTTGCGTGTGTACCCGATACAATTGACTTTGCTCTCGGTTCGGTTGATCGCCTCAATTCTATCTCACCAAGGTAAGAGTGCGAGGTAGTTTTCTTACACTAACATCCACAACATAGTTCTTTTCTTGCTATCATGGATAGGCACGTAGACGAAGCTCGGGACGATGAAGTCTTACGCAACACCGAGAGGTTGGCTACCCAACACAATCTATGGACACAACACCAAGAGTTCAAGGAGCAACTCACCTTGTTCGAGACACGCATCGACGAGCAATATGAAGAAGTGGCCCACAACTTCTCCCAAGTGAACCAAGATATATCTCTCCTTCGTGAAGCTACGGACAACTTGCATGGCCAAGTGACGGCCAATGATGCAAACATGGAGCGGCGCATGGATAGTCTCGAGCGCGCCATCAACAACTTGGGCCGCCGCCATCGACATTGCTCTACTTCCTCATCATCATCAACCTCGTCACAAGCTTATTACTCTCATGATCGCCATTCGTCCTCAAGCTCCAACTCAAGGCATGGAGACCACCATCGACCTCGTCGCCCGCATGCTCGTCAAGAAGACTCTCGCTCCAACTCAAGGCGAGGAGAATTCCATCGCCATGCTCGTCCTCATGAACGTCCTCCACAAGAACAAGTTCTTCACCAAGATCGTCATCAAGCGGCTCGCCATGCCCACCATGGGCATGACGACCAACCCCACGACAACGTCATCCACAACATGGAACCGGCACCTCATCGTCAAGCACATGTTGACGCTCAAGACCAAGGTCATCAAGATCCACCGAGGCGTGATCTCCGAAACCACCCTCGCCATGACCAATGGGGTCGAGGAGAACCGCAACATGATCAAGATGAGAGGACCATCCTTGGACATCGCCAACAACCTCGTCAACATCCTCAACAACATCATCAACGTGAACCAAGTGAAGCTAGTGTTCAACTCCACCGCCAACCCAATGCTATGGTTGGCCGTGGAAGACCTCCTATACCACCTCAAGCCGCAAGAGATGAAGGCATCCGTCCTCGCCGGCGAAATTTGGAAGATGAAGAGAACATGTATGGCAAACTCAAGTTCAACATGCCCAAGTTCAAAGGTGAAGACGATGCCGAGGCCTACCTCTCATGGGCATTCAAGGTTGACAAGATCTTCCGCATCCACAACTACTCCGGTGCCAAGAAAGTGGCCATGGCATCTCTTGAGTTTGAAGACTACGCCAACACTTGGTGGGAGCAAATCCTCACTCTAAGAGAAGAAAATGGTGAACCTCCAATTGACACTTGGGAAGAGATGAAGGAAGAGATGCAAGCTCGCGTTGTCCCAACACACTACATGACCGACCTCTTCAACAAACTCCAAAAATTGAAGCAAGGCACCAAGACCGTTGAGGAGTTATTCAAGGAGATGGAGTTAACTATGATGCGAGCCAACATACAAGAGTCCGAGAACCAAACTATCGCTAGATTCTTCAATGGACTCAACTACCCCATCAAGAGAATTGTGGAGTTCCAACAATATTCCAACATGGTTGAGTTGGTTCACCAAGCCTCCAAGGCCGAGTGCCAAGTGAATGAGGACATCAAGTACTCCATTCGTCCTCAAGCTTATTACTCTCATGATCGCCATTCGTCCTCAAGCTCCGACTCAAGGCATGGAGACCACCATCGACCTCGTCGCCCGCATGCTCGTCAAGAAGACTCTCGCTCCAACTCAAGGCGAGGAGAATTCCATCGCCATGCTCGTCCTCATGAACGTCCTCCACAAGAACAAGTTCTTCACCAAGATCGTCATCAAGCGGCTCGCCATGCCCACCATGGGCATGACGACCAACCCCACGACAACGTCATCCACAACATGGAACCGGCACCTCATCGTCAAGCACATGTTGATGCTCAAGACCAAGGTCATCAAGAGCCGCCGAGGCGTGATCTCCGAAACCACCCTCGCCATGACCAAAGGGGTCGAGGAGAACCGCAACATGATCAAGATGAGAGGGCCATCCTTGGACATCGCCAACAACCTCGTCAAGATCCTCAACAACATCATCAACGTGAACCAAGTGAAGCTAGTGTTCAACTCCACCGCCAACCCAATGCTATGGTTGGCCGTGGAAGACCTCCTCTACCACCTCAAGCCACAAGAGATGAAGGCGTCCGTCCTCGCCGAAGGAATTTGGAAGATGAAGAGAACTGATACGTCTCAAACGTATCTATAATTTCCTATGTTCCATGCTAGTTTTATGACAATACCTACATGTTTTGTTCACACTTTATATCGTTTTTATGCATTTTCCGGAACTAACCTATTAACGAGATGCCGAAGTGCCAGTTCTGTTTTTCGCTATTTTTGGTTTCAGAAATCCTAGTAAGGAAATATTCTCGGAATTGGACGAAATCAAGGCCCAAGATCTTATATTTCCACGAAGCTTCCAGAACACCGGAGAGGCACCAGAGGGGAGGCCCAGGGCCTCCACACACCAAGGCGGCGCGGCCAGAGAGGGGGGCGCGCCCCCCTACTGTGTGGGTCCCCCGTGGCCCTTCCGACTCCGCCTCTTCGCCTATAAGAAGCCCCTGACCTAAATCTTCGATACGGAAATGCCACGGTACGAGAAACCTTCCAGAGCCGCCGCCATCGCGAAACCAAGATCTGGGGGACAGGAGTCTCTGTTCCGGCACGCCGCTAGGACGGGGAAGTGCCCCCGGAAGGCTTCTCCGTCAACACCATCGGCATCTTCATCACCGCTGCTGTCTCCCATGAGGAGGGAGTAGTTCTCCCTCGAGGCTAAGGGCTGTACCGGTAGCTATGTGGTTAATCTCTCTCTCTGTACCCCAATACAATGATCTCATGAATTTCTTTGCATGATTGAGATCCATATGATGAGCTTTGTATCACTATTAGTCTATGTGCTACTCTTGTGATGTTATTAAAGTAGTCTATTCCTCCTTCATGATGTAATGGTGACAGGTGTGTGCATCGTGTAGTTCTTGGCGTAGGTTATGATCATAATCTCTTGTAGGTTATGGAGTTAATTATTACTATGATAGTATTGATGTGATCTATTCCCCCTTCATAGTGTAAAGGTGACAGTGTGTATGCTATGTTAGTACTCGGTTTAAATTGCAAAGATCTATTATGCTCTAAGGTTACTTAAACATGAATACCGAATGTTGTGGCGCTTGTTAACTCCGGCATTGAGGTGCTCTTGTAGCCCTACACAACGAATGGTGTTCATTATCAAACAAGAGTATATGTAGCACAAAGGAAGAGAACTTATTTATTATGTGATCAATGTTGAGAGTGTCCACTAGTGAAAGTATGATCCCTAGGCCTTGTTTCCGAATATCGAATCTCCGTTTATTTACTGTTCTGTTGCATGTTTACTCGCTGCCATATTTTATTCAGATTGCTATTGCTACTCATATACATCCATATTACCTTGTATTTCACTATCTCTTCGCCGAACTAGTGCACCTATACATCTGACAAGTGTATTAGGTGTGTTGGGGACACAAGAGACTTCTTGTATCGTGATTGCAGGGTTGCTTGAGAGGGATATCTTTGACCTCTTCCTCCCCGAGTTCGATAAACATTGGGTGATCCACTTAAGGGAAACTTGTCTGCTGTTCTACAAACCTCTGCTCTTGGAGGCCCAACACTGTCTACAAGAATAGAAGCACACGTAGACATCAAGCACTTTTCTGGCGCCGTTGCCGGGGATCTGAAGAAAAGTTACACCACAGAGAATTTCCTCCCACGGCAACAAGCACTTTTCTGGCGCCGTTGCCGGGGAGGAAAGGTAAAAGGCACTCACACTCTGGTCCCAGGTAACTAAGTTATTTTCTGTTGCCGTTGTAAGTGCTCGAAGCTATTTCCTTTAGATCCTGCAATTGCATCTTTTTGTTTCTTGTTTACACTAGTAAGGCATAATGGAAAGCAACAGTGAGCTTTTTATTCTATTTCCTGAGTTAAGACATGGATTGTTTGCTACGAAAACTAAAAAACCTATGGAATCTTATTTGCATGATAGTAGCAATGATATTAGTATGAACGCTTTGAACACCGTTGTTGCTAATGATAGGGAAAATTCTAAGCTTGGGGAAGCTGGTTTTGATGAGCATGATATTTTTAGTCCCCCAAGCATTGAGGAGAAAATTTTCTTTGATGATACTTTGCCTCCTATTTATGATGATTATAATGATAGTGGTCTTTTGGTGCCGCCTACTATGGAGAGTAAATTTTATTATGATTATACTATGCCTCCTACACATGATGAGAATAATAATGATAGCTACTTTGTTGAATTTGCTCCCACTACAACTAATAAAATTGATTATGCTTATGTGGAGAGTAATGATACTTTTATGCATGTGAATAAGAATGCTTTATGTGATACTTATATTGTTGAGTTTGTTCATGATGCCTCTGAAAGTTATTATGAGAGAGGAAAATATGGTTGTAGAAATTTTCATGTTACTAAAACACCTCTCTATATGTTGAAATTTTTGAAGTTACACTGGTTTTATCTTCCTATGCTTGTTGCATTATGCTTCATTGACTTGTTTATTTACAAGATTCCTTTTCGTAGGAAGTGGGTTAGACTTAAATGTGTTTTGAATTTGCTTCTTGATGCTCTCTTTTGCTTCAACTCTTATTTCTTGTGAGTGCATCATTAAAATTGCTGAGCCGATCTTAATGGCTATAAAGAAAGCACTTCTTGGGAGATAACCCATGTGTTTATTTTACTACAGCAACTTTTGTTTTATATTTGAGTCTTGGAAGTTGTTACTACTGTAGCAACCTCTCCTTATCTTATTTTATTGCATTGTTGTGCCAAGTAAAGTCTTTGATAGCAAGGTTCATACTAGATTTGGATTCTTGCACAAAAAGCAGTTATGTACATCACGAATTTGGGCAGGGTTCT
>NC_061510.1:188603225-188623488 GCF_022539505.1 Lolium rigidum | reverse complement strand
TATATTATATCCGCTGCGAAGGTTCTTGTGTTCATCAAGGATTATCTAGCTCCTGGTTTGAGGCGTATCGTTCATCGATCCGTTGCTTGCTGGATTCGTTCCCTCTTCTCCAGGCTGCGTTCATCGCGTTGTTGGGAGGATTCTCTACCCCAGGTTCTGTTGCGGTCAGAAACCCACCGGCGGGCAACGACGGGCAACACCGTAGAGCCGGGAATCTCCCAGGACTGCGGCTGGCCCTGGTCCCTCCGAGCGACGGCCCGCAAAGCCTTCGGCACGCACGTCCGATGCTAATGCATGGGCGTGCCACCTGACCTATACCTGGTCAGGAAGCTGTTGGAGAATGCCTCGCTTAGTTTCCTGCATGGCATACACGTAAACATTAAATACGAGCCTCAATCGGCTCTCAGGTTGTCCTGTGAATCGGCTCAAAGAGCCGATCCACCCATGATGCGTACGAGGTGTACGATCAGATGGTGCTCCTGCTTGATCAAGATAAAGCTGAAACGACCTACTACGATCTGGGGTTTTCACCGCATAATCGGAACATCCTACTCGTGATCGAGCCTCGCGGCCACGCACGGTGATCGTAAACCGACCCTAGACAAGGCCTAAAAACCAACACGAAGTTGATCCTCGGAACATCCTGTCTAGGGCTAGCAAACTACACCCTACGCGCCACTGGATCCTTCGACCCGTTTGTAAGGCCTAACAATGCAGATATTAAACTAATCCTCGAAGAACGAGGAGCAATCATAACGGATCGGATCTACTAGATAATGATCAAGCGGGGTGCCGCCCTTACACCCAAGATAGGTGTAAGGGCGGCTAGATGCCTAAGGGTTGCACAACGATAGCATATGATACGAAGAACAATGCTAACCCTAAAACATCTATGATAACTACGTTGCTCGCCATCAAAAAGGCTTCGATACGAGCAACGCATGGATGACGAATAAACGTGTGCTGCCTAGATCGCAAGATGCGATCTAGGCAGCATGGTGCTTACCGGAAGAAACCCTCGAGACGGGGAGTTGGCGATGCGCCGAGATTGGTTTGTGGTGAACGTTGGTTGTTGTTTATTTCATAAACCCTAGATACATATTTATAGTCCGGGGGACTTTCTAATTCAGGCGTGCACCTAACCGTGCACGGGTTAAACTCTAACTTCTAAATTAAGATGCGATCTACTATGTTACAGATACACGGGCAAACTAGCCCAAACTTGGTATAAAAGGCCGATTCATGTATTTCTTCCATGTATATCCTTCAAATCCATCTTCAATCGCGGCCCACCTCTGATCCGGTCAAATTCTGGTGATAACAGGTTCTCGCTGTGAAAGATCGGGCATCAATCTAGGTGGATCCACTGGGAGCCACCGTATCAAGTTGGATGGCGCACGCCTCAACTATCCTATATATGACAAGGAACTTTATGCTTTGGTTCGTGTTCTTGAGGTTTGGCAACACTATCTTTGGCCGAAAGAGTTTATCATTCATTCCGACCATGAGTCCTTGAAGTATTTGAAAAGCCAACACAATTTGAACAAAAGACACGCAAAATGGGTTGAGTTCATTGAGTCCTTCCCATATGTAATCAAATACAAGAAGGGCAAGGACAATGTAGTGGCGGATGCTCTTTCCCACAAACTCACCCTTTTACTCACTCGTTTGGATTTGCATGTCTTGGGACTTGAGGAGATCAAAGAACTCTATCCTTCCGATTCTTTCTTTGCACCGATATTTGAGAAGTGTTCCGTTCATCGAGGATTTGATGATTTCTACTTGCATGATGGATACTTGTTCAAAGCCAACAAAATTTGCATTCCCGAGTCTTCGCTTCGCCTTTTGCTCTTACAAGAATCGCATGGAGGTGGTCTCATGGGTCACTTCGGACGAGAGAAGACATATGCCATGCTCTCAACCCACTACTATTGGCCAAGAATGTACCGCGACGTGGAACGCCTTTGCCGCTGGTGTACAACATGCTTACAAGCTAAGTCCACTTCCAACCCTTATGGTCTTTATACACCATTGCCTATTCCTCATGCTCCTTGGTCGGATATAAGCATGGACTTTGTACTAGGCTTACCACGAACGAAACATGGGCATGATTCAATCTTTGTGGTAGTGGATAGGTTCTCTAAAATGGCTCATTTCATACCATGCCATAAGACGGATGATGCTTCACACATTGCTTCATTGTTTTTCAGGGAAGTGGTTCGCCTACACGGAATACCGGCAAGCATTGTGTCGGATCGAGACGTCAAGTTTATGAGTTATCTATGGAAGTCGCTCATGGCAAAGTTTGGAGTGAAGCTCTTGTTCTCATCGTCCTCGCACCCACAAACCGATGGACAAACGGAAGTGGTCAATCGAAGCCTCTCTACTCTCCTACGAACACTAGTGAAGAAAAATTTGAAGTCATGGGAAGAGTGTCTACCCCACGCGGAGTTCGCCTACAATCGAGCCAAGCACTCCACAACATCACGGAGTCCGTTCATGGTTGTTATGGCTTTGAACCGCACACGGCGCTCGACCTTCTTCCACTACCTCTTCATGAAAGGACGAACATGGACTTCGACAAGCGCACCACCGCCATGAAGAAACTACATGAAGACACAAGAGCAACCATACAAGAGCATGTGCTTCGCCAAGCTAATCGCCCCCCTGGTGATAACTTCGGCAATGACATTTCCAAAATCATTACGCTTTTCCTTCGTCGGGTCATGTCGTGGCAGAGCAGGACTGCCGCAGAATCTTCCATCATCTCGCCTCGCCTCCTTGGCTTCTCTGCACGCATTGATAATTTCGGCATCACGTCCTCGAGAACCGTCATGGCATTAAATCTCCACTATCTCCTCTTTATTTATCTGTGCCGAACGGTCCGCCACTTCATCCCCTTGCTCTGCTCCGACCACCAGCACCCAAAAAACCCTCTTCCCCTGTAGCAATGTCTTCCTCTTCTTCTACCTCCTCGGGCTTCTCCCTCCAATCTCCGCCGAAGAGGAAGAGTGAAGACGACCCCCACCCTGGGGCGAACCCCATCTCCTCCGATAAGGAGGAAAAGGAAGAAGTATAGAAGAAAGAGGCCTCCTCCCCCGCCAGGTACCCGCCGACGAAGCGCTCCCGCATGTGGGCGGACAGCGAGGACGATGATGATGACGAGGAAGGAGAAGAGGAGGAGGAAGATGATTCCTCCTCTTCTGCTGGGTACCCACCGATGAAGCTCTTCCGCGGTTGGGCGGACAGCGAGGATGATGATGATGACGAGGAAGAAGAGGCTCCGGCCGAAGGCTGGGGCAGCAGCGACGAGGAAGCCTCCGGAGGTAGCGCCGGCGTTAACTCCGATGCCGACGATGATGCTAGCGAGGATTAGTAATGTAGGATTAGTAATTGCTGAGCAATCGGCTCTTCTTTTGTTCCTCCTTTCTTTGAGCAATCGGCTCTTTCTTTGTAAGAAATCCCAGTATCAATGAAGAATTTCCCTTAACTTGACTTTGCCGATTTCCTTTCGTATTGATTTTGCCGATTGTCAATTTGATCACCGCTCAATGAGCCGATGGCAACGCATCGGTTTCTTACGATAAATTTCGAGATAGACCAATTTAGCCACCTCCTCAAACGGTAACCTGCGAACTTTGCTCAAGTTCAGATCCCCAAACTTCCAACCGAACAGGTCCAATCCGCAGTCACTGAGCGTAGTGTTAGATTTAACGGCAAAACTCCTGAAATAATGCCTGGTTTCATTATTAACTTCAGGTTTTCAGACATTCTCCTACCGAATCCTTCTCTTCCAAATCCCCTCTGCTTTCAGGAGAGCTCTAGGACCGTTGCCAACTCATCCCGGAGGCTGGAGCTGATACTTCTGCAGGACAGGCACCACTCATCCACAAATTCTCTTTCGATAGTCTGCAGCGATGTTTGAAATCCTGCTCTGCTTTCTTGCAGCAACCACCCCTCAAAACAGTTGAGATGCAGAGCCAGCCGATTTCAACAAAATCGGCTTCCTATAACAAAGGGTCCTTCAGGGCAAGCTGCCCCCCGAGCCTTAGTCAAGGCGAGACAAATAGTGACCCAGCCAAATGTGCCACCATCGGCTTCCAAGTTATAACGCAGAGCCAGCCGATTTCAACAAAACCGGCTCCCCAGAGAAGAGAACCTTCAGGGTGAGCTGCCTCCCGAGCTTCTCCAGTTCAATTCCTGCGGCTCGCTGATCAGATCGGCTCGTCATCTTTGGCAGGCTGACGCTACTTCCGGTGAGGATGTTTTGAATTTCTGATGCTTAATCAAGGAAGTGACATCGACCAAGTCGCCACCTTGGTTCACCCCCTCCAAGGAGCAGAAGGCCATCCGTGTCTTTGAACACGCAACGGGTGGATCCTGTGTAATTGTGCTAGAGTCGATGGCCGTGTATCGGCTTTGTCCCTCAGCTCTAAAGTGGATGTCCGTGCATCGGCTGTACATTGCGAGAAACTGCGTGAGAAATTTTTTTTTTACGGGCCGATTTTTCTATCGGCCCCCAATGTTTCACTGCACATGTATCGCACATGTTCATCTGATTAGGTGCCCCCCGAGCCGATTCTGCCAGGTAACTGCTGAAATCGGCTCTGTGGTTAGCCAAAGCACTATATGTGAACGTCGGCTCGGTTAGGACCAGTGTGGACTTCTTCTAACTCATCGGCCGACGCAAACCCATTGCCCCTTAGATCGTCATTGAACCCAGGCAAAAAGTATGGTGAGGATAATTTTGGCCGATTGCTGGAATCGGCCTCCATGTTGTTTGCTCGATGAAGGTTTTGTAACGTTCCTCCATAGATCCTTGGGGCCGATCACATTGATCGGCATCGCCACGTTTGTCCATAGATGCTGCTCTTGTTACACGGTCAGGCCGGTAGATAAAACCAGCCTAACCCTGTCCTTTGTCACGTCGATGCGCTCGCAGTCGTCGAAATTGATGCCTGAGAGTGGCTCTTGGCCTGATGTCTCCCAAACGTTCATGCCAGCCGTTGAAATTTCGGCTGAATCATCTGCGTGGACGACTTCTACTTCATCCCCATCCCACTGTATTAGGCATTGGTGCATCGTGGATGGAATGCAACGATTGGCGTGGATCCAATCTCTCCCAAGCGAGGACAGCATAAGTGCTCTTCGCTGTCGACAATAAAGAACGTCGTAGGGACGGTTTTCCTTCCTACGGTCGGATCCACGTTCGGAACACCTTGTGTGTCGGATGCTTGGCCGTTGAAATCGCTCGAGTCACATTGGTCTTGATCAGATCCGAGCTAGAGCGTCCCAACCGACGTAGCATGGAGTATGGCATAATGTTGACCGCCGCTCCGGTGTCCACCAGCATCTTGTTAACAGGCTGCCCATTGATGTAACCTCGCAAGTACAGGGCCTTCAGATGCCTGTAGCTTCTTTCTCGTGGCTTCTCAAAGATGACCGGCCGTGGGCCGCAGTCAAGTTGTGCCACAGGTGCTTCGTCTACCCCTGGAGCACTAAACTCCGTTGGAAGGATGAACACCATGTTTGTGCCAGCCGATGTCTCATCATCGGCTTTCTTTTGTCTGGGGCGCCACTCTTTCCTTTGTGGCCGACCTTCTTCGTCTAGGGTTCGCTGAATTTTAGCGGCCAGATCAGGCCGCGCCTTCCTCAACGTGTGCAGGTATAACCTTTCGGCTTCCTCCAACCCACGTAGTCGCTGAACCCTTCGCTTTTGGGAACGGCTGAGCCCATCAGGGCACCACTTTGGCTGATGATACTTGTCTTCTTCTTCATCGTCCTCCAGTTCCTCGAGATCTTCTACCCGAGAGGACTCAGCGTGCTTGTCCCGAGGCGGGAGAGGCCCTAGACGTTTGAACACGGACACATTAGCTGCATCCTTCTTCTTTTGTTTACATTCTGGGCAGTTGCCGATTGTAGGCAATCGGCTCATTCCTGAATCCCAGCGGTGTACGAAGAAGGGGCAGTCCCAGTGCCTATCCACGTCGTCTTGCTCTCTCGACTTTTCCTTGGCGTGGCGCTCATACCTCTCCTCGTCGCGATCATGCCGACGGTGTCTCCTGGCGTCCCTAGCCAGACGATCTCTTTCATCATCGTCGTTGTACTGCCGGCGTTGGTCATATTGACCCACATACTTGTTGAGGAGGTGATCAGAGAGAGGTCGCTGATATCTTACGTTCCTCACTTCTCCCTCTGTGATGTAGCGCTTGCCATCATGACGGAGCCGATCGCGTGGAGCGGCTCCATCTGTGTCCTTGCTATGAGAGTGATACGTCTCCGACGTATCGATAATTTCTTATGTTCTATGCCATATTATTGATGATACCTACATGTTTTATGCACACTTTATGTCATATTCGTGCATTTTCTGGAACTAACCTATTAACAAGATGCCAAAGTGCCGGTTCCTCGTTTTACTGCTGTTTTTGGTTTCGAAATCCTAGTAACGAAATATTCTCGGAATTGGACGAAACGAAGACCCAGGGCCCTATTTTTCCACGGAGCTTCCAGAAGACCGAAGAACACACGAAGTGGGGCCACGAGGTGGCCAAGCTATAGGGCGGCGCGGCCCAAGCCCTGGCCGCGCCGACCTATAGTGTGGGCCCCTCGTGACGCCCCTTGACCTGCCCTTCCGCCTACTTAAAGCCTCCGTCGCGAAACCCCTGATGAAAAAAACCACGATACGGAAAACCTTACTGAGATGCCGTCGCCGCCGATCCCATCTCGGGGGATTCTGGAGATCTCCTCCGGCACCCTGCCGGAGAGGGGATTCATCTCCCGGAGGACTCTACACCGCCATGGTCGCCTCCGGAGTGATGAGTGAGTAGTTCACCCCTGGACTATGGGTCCATAGCAATAGCTAGATGGTTGTCTTCTCCTCATTGTGCTTCATTGTTGGATCTTGTGAGCTGCCTAACATGATCAAGATCATCTATCTGTAATTCTATATGTTGTGTTTGTCGGGATCCGATGGATAGAGAATACCATGTCATGTTAATTATCAAGTTATTATACATGTGTTGTTTTTGATCTTGCATGCTCTCCGTTTCTAGTAGAGGCTCTGGCCAAGTTTTTACTTTTAACTCCAAGTGGGAGTACTTATGCTCGATAGTGGGTTCATGCCTGCATTGACACCGGGACGATGGACGAAAGTTCTAAGGTTGTGTTGTGCTGTTGCCACTAGGGATAAAACATTGGCGCTATGTCCGAGGATGTAGTTGTTGATTACATTACGCACCATACTTAATGCAATTGTCTCGTTGTTTAGCAACTTAATACTGGAGGGGTTCGGATGATAACCTGAAGGTGGACTTTTTAGGCATAGATGCGGTTGGATGGCGGTCTATGTACTTTGTCGTAATGCCCAATTAAATCTCACTATACTTATCATGTCATGTATGTGCATTGTTATGCCCTCTCTATTTGTCAATTGCCCGATCGTAATTTGTTCACCCAACATGCTTTTATCTTATGGGAGAGACACCTCTAGTGAACTGTGGACCCCGGTCCATTCTTTAATACTGAAATACAAATCCGCTGCAATACTTGTTTTTACTATTTTCTCTGCAAACAATCATCTTCCACACAATACGGTTAATCCTTTGTTACAGCAAGCCGGTGAGATTGACAACCTCACTGTTTCGTTGGGGCAAAGTACTTTGGTTGTGTTGTGCAGGTTCCACGTTGGCGCCGGAATCTGTGGTGTTGC
The DNA here is from genome assembly GCF_022539505.1 of Lolium rigidum. Classification (NCBI taxonomy): domain Eukaryota; kingdom Viridiplantae; phylum Streptophyta; class Magnoliopsida; order Poales; family Poaceae; genus Lolium; species Lolium rigidum. The sequence goes on along the minus strand of NC_061510.1, from coordinate 188,615,777 downwards.
GCCGCACTACATCCCGCCGCCATCAACCTTCAACGTGCTTCTTGGCTCCTCCTGGTTCGATAAACCTTGGTTTCTTTCGAGGGAAAACTTGCTGCTGTGCGCATCATACCTTCCTCTTGGGGTTGCCCAACGAACGTGTGAAATACACGCCATCAAGCTCTTTTCCCGGCGCCGTTGCCGGGGAGATCAAGACACGCTTGCAAGGGGAGTCTCCACTTCTCAATCTCTTTACTTTGTTTTTGTCTTGCTTTATTTTATTTACTACTTTGTTTGCTGCACTTATATCAAAACACAAAAAAATTAGTTGCTAGCTTTACTTTATTTACTTGTCTTGTTTGCTATATCAAAAACACAAAAAAATTAGTTTACTTGCATTTACTTTATCTAGTTTGCTTTATTTACTATTGCTAAAATGGCCAACCCTAAAAATACTAAGTTGTGTGACTTCACTAGCACAAATAATAATGATTTCTTATGCACACCTATTGCTCCACCTGCTACTACAGCAGAATTCTTTGAAATTAAACCTGCTTTACTTAATCTTGTTATGCGAGAGCAATTTTCTGGTGTTAGTTCTGATGATGCTGCTGCCCATCTTGAACTATGTGAAATGCAAAAGTATAAAGATGTAGATGGTGACATTATAAAATTAAAATTGTTCCCTTTCTCATTAAGAGGAAGAGCTAAAGATTGGTTGCTATCTCTGCCTAAGAATAGTATTGATTCCTGGACTAAATGCAAGGATGCTTTTATTGGTAGATATTATCCCCCTGCTAAAATTATATCTTTGAGGAGTAGCATAATGAATTTTAAACAATTAGATAATGAACATGTTGCTCAAGCTTGGGAAAGAATGAAATCTCTCGGTTAAAAATTGCCCAACCCATGGATCGACTACTTGGATGATCATCCAAACCTTCTATGCAGGACTAAATTTTTCTTCGCGGAATTTATTGGATTCAGCTGCTGGAGGTACCTTTATGTCCATCACTCTTGGTGAAGCAACAAAGCTCCTTGATAATATGATGGTTAATTACTCTGAATGGCACACGGAAAGAGCTCCACAAGGTAAGAAGGTAAATTCTGTTGAAGAATCCTCTTCCTTGAATGATAAGGTTGATGCTATTATGTCTATGCTTGCGAATGATAGGACTAATGTTGATCCTAATAATGTTCTATTAGCTTCATTGGTTGCCCAAGAAGAACATGTTGATGTGAACTTCATTAAAAATAATAATTTCAACAACAATGCTTATCGGAACAATTCTAGTAATAACTATAGGCCATATCCTTATAATAATGGTAACGGTTATGCTAATTCTTATGGGAATTCTTACAACAATAATAGGAATACACCCCCTGGACTTGAATCCATGCTTAAAGAATTTATTAGTACACAAACTGCCTTTAACAAATCTGTTGAGGAAAAGCTCAATAAAATTGATATTCTTGTTTCTAGAGTTGATAGTCTTGCTTCGATGTTGATCTTTTGAAATCGAAAGTTATGCCTAATAGGGATATTGAAAATAAAATTGTTACTACAGCAAATGCCATCCAAGTTAGAATTAATGAGAATATAAGATTAATGGCTGAACTGCGAGCTAGGTGGGATAGAGAAGAAAATGAAAAACTAGCTAAAAAGGAAAATGTAGCTAAAGTTTGGACTATTACCACCACAAGTAATGTTGATTCTTCATATGTTGCTGCACCTCCTACTATCAATGGTAAAATAATTGGTGTTAGCAATGCTTCTACTCCTAGTGCAAGGCGCGCAAAATTACCTGAAACTGCTAAAACTGCTGAAACTGCTTGTGATAAAACTGCTGAAATTTTTTCCAACCTTGGGGATGATAATCCCATTGCTTTAGATTGTAATGATTTAGATTTTGATGATTGCCACATCTCTGAAGTTATAAAGTTCTTGCAAAAACTTGCTAAGAGTCCCAATGCTAGCGCTATAAATTTGGCTTTCACAAAACATATTACAAATGCTCTCATAAAAGCTAGAGAAGAGAAACTAAAACTTGAAACTTCTATTCCTAGAAAGCTAGAGGATGGTTGGGAGCCCATCATTAAAATGAGAGTCAAAGATTTTGATTGTAATGCTTTATGTGATCTTGGTGCAAGTATTTCTGTTATGCCTAAAAAAGTCTATGATATGCTTGACTTGCCACCATTGAAAAACTGCTATTTGGATCTTAATCTCGCTGATAATGCTAAAAAGAAACCTTTGGGGAAAGTTGATAATGTTCATATTATGGTTAACAATAACCTTGTCCCCGTTGATTTTGTTGTCTTGGATATTGAATGCAATGCATCTTGCCCCATTATATTGGGAAGACCTTTTCTTCGAACCGTTGGTGCTACTATTGATATGAAGGAAGGTAATATTAAATATCAATTTCCTCTCAAGAAAGGTATGGAACACTTCCCTAGAAAGAGAATGAAGGTACCTTATGATTCTATCATTAGAACAAATTATGATGTTGATGCTTCATCTTTCGATGTCACTTGAGAAACACTTTCTGCGCCTAGCTGAAAGGCGTTAAAGAAAAGCGCTTATGGGAGACAACCCATGTTTTTACTCCAGTATTTTTGTTTTATATTTGTGTCTTGGAAGTTGTTTACTACTGTAGCAACCAATCCTTATCTTAGTTTTGAGTTTTGTTGTGCCAAGTAAAGTCTTTGATAGAAAAGTAAGTACTAGATTTGGATTACTGCGCAGTTCCAGATTTCTTTGCTGTCACGAATCTGGGTCTATCTCCTTGTAGGTAGCTCAGAAAATTACGCCAATTTACGAGCATGATCCTCAGATATGTACTCAACTTTCATTCAATTTGAGAATTTTCGTTTGAGCAAGTCTGGTGGCCTAATAAAATCCATCTTTACGGACTGTTCTGTTTTGACAGATTCTGTCTTTTATTTCGCATTGCCTCTTTTGCTATGTTGGATGAATTTCTTTGATCCACTAATGTCCAGTAGCTTTATGCAATGTCCAGAAGTGTTAAGAATGATAGTGTCACCTCTGAACATGTGAATTTTTATTATGCACTAACCCTCTAATGAGTTGTTTCGAGTTTGGTGTGGAGGAAGTTTTCAAGGATCAAGAGAGGAGTATGATGCAATATGATCAAGGAGAGTGAAAGCTCTAAGCTTGGGGATGCCCCGGTGGTTCACCCCTGCATATATTAAGAAGACTCAAGCGTCTAAGCTTGGGGATGCCCAAGGCATCCCCTTCTTCATCGACAACATTATCAGGTTCCTCCCCTGAAACTATATTTTTATTCGGCCACATCTTATGTACTTTGCTTGGAGCGTCGGTTTGTTTTTGTTTTTTGTTTTGTTTGAATAAAATGGATCATAGCATTCACTTTATGGGAGAGAGACACGCTCCGCTGTTGCATATGGACAAATATGTCCTTAGGCTCTACTCATAGTATTCATGGCGAAGTTTCATCTTCGTTAAATTGTTATATGGTTGGAATTGGAAAATGATACATGTAGTAACTCTAAAATGTCTTGGATAATTTGATACTTGGCAATTGTTGTGCTCATGTTTAAGCTCTTGCATCATATACTTTGCACCCATTAATGAAGAAATACTTAGAGCTTGCTAATTTGGTTTGCATATTTGGTTTCTCTAGAGTCTAGATAACATCTAGTATTGAGTTTTGAACAACAAGGAAGACGGTATGGAGTCTTATAATGTTTACCATATGTCTTTTATGTGAGTTTTGTCTGTACCGTTCATTCTTGTGTTTGTTTCAAATAACCTTGCTAGCCTAAACCTTGTATCGAGAGGGAATACTTCTCATGCATCCAAAATCCTTGAGCCAACCACTATGCCATTTGTGTCCACCATACCTACCTACTACATGGTATTTATCCGCCATTCCAAAGTAAATTGCTTGAGTGCTACCTTTAAAATTCCATCATTCACCTTTGCAATATATAGCTCATGGGACAAATAGCTTAAAAACTATAGTAGTATTGAATATGTACTTATGCACTTTATCTCTTATTAAGTTGCTTGTTGAGCGATAACCATGTTTCTGGGGACGCCATCAACTATTCCTTGTTGGATATCATGTGAGTTGCTATGCATGTCCGTCTTGTCTGAAGCAAGAGAGATCTACCACCTTCATGGTTGGAGCATGCATGTTGTTAGAGAAGAACTTTGGGCCGCTAACTAAAGCCATGATTCATGGTGGAAGTTTCAGTTTGGACATATATCCTCAATCTCATATGAGAATAATAATTGTTGCCACATGCTTATGCATTAAAGAGGAGTCCATTATCTGTTGTCCATGTTGTCCCGGTATGGATGTCTAAGTTGAGAATAATCAAAAGCGAGAAATCCAAAATGCGAGCTTTCTCCTTAGACCTTTGTACAGGCGGCATGGAGGTACCCCATTGTGACACTTGGTCAAAACATGTGCATTGCAAAGATCCGGTAGTCCAAGTTAATTAGGACAAGGTGCGGGCACTATTAGTATACTATGCATGAGACTTGCAACTTGTAAGATATAACTTTCATAACTCATATGCTTTATTACTACCGTTGAAAAAATTGTTTCATGTTTTCAAAACCAAAGATCTAGCACAAATATAGCAATCGATGCTTTCCTCTTTGAAGGACCATTCTCTTTACTTTTATGTTGAGTCAGTTCACCTATTTCTCTCCACCTCAAGAAGCAAACACTTGTGTGAACCGTGCATTGATTCCTACATACTTGCATATTGTACTTGTTATATTACTCTATGTTGACTATTATCCATGAGATATACATGTTACAAGTTGAAAGCAACCGCTGAAACTTAATCTTCCTTTGTGTTGCTTCAATGCCTTTACTTTGATTTATTGCTTTATGAGTTAACTCTTATGCAAGACTTATTAATACTTGTCTTGAAGTACTATTCATGAAAAGTCTTTGCTTTATGATTCACCTGTTTACTCATGTCATCACCATTGTTTTGATCGCTGCATCCACTACATATGTTTACAAATAGTATGATCAAGGTTATGATGGCATATCACTTCAGAAATTATCTTTGTTATCGTTTTACCTGCTCGGGACGAGCAGTAACTAAGCTTGGGGATGCTTGATACGTCTCCGACGTATCGATAATTTCTTATGTTCTATGCCATATTATTGATGATACCTACATGTTTTATGCACACTTTATGTCATATTCGTGCATTTTCCGGAACTAACCTATTAACAAGATGCCGAAGTGCCGGTTCTCGTTTTCTGCTGTTTTTGGTTTCGTAAATCCTAGTAACGAAATATTCTCGGAATTGGACGAAACGAAGACCCGTGGCCCTATTTTTCCACGGAGCTTCCGGAAGACCGAAGAACACACGAAGTGGGGCCACGAGGTGGCCAGGCTATAGGGCGGCGCGGCCCAAGCCCTGGCCGCGCCGACCTATAGTGTGGGCCCCTCGTGACGCCCCTTGACCTGCCCTTCCGCCTACTTAAAGCCTCCGTCGCGAAAACCCTGAAAAAAAAACCACGATACGGAAAACCTTCCAGAGACGCCGTCGCCGCCGATCCCGTCTCGGGGGATTCTGGAGATCTCCTCCGGCACCCTGCCGGAGAGGGGATTCATCTCCCGGAGGACTCTACACCGCCATGGTCGCCTCCGGAGTGATGAGTGAGTAGTTCACCCCTGGACTATGGGTCCATAGCAGTAGCTAGATGGTTGTCTTCTCCTCATTGTGCTTCATTGTTGGATCTTGTGAGCTGCCTAACATGATCAAGATCATCTATCCGTAATTCTATATGTTGTGTTTGTCGGGATCCGATGGATAGAGAATACCATGTCATGTTAATTATCAAGTTATTATACATGTGTTGTTTATGATCTTGCATGCTCTCCGTTTCTAGTAGAGGCTCGGCCAAGTTTTTACTTTTAACTCCAAGTGGGAGTACTTATGCTCGATAGTGGGTTCATGCCGCATTGACACTGGGACGATGACGTGAAAGTTCTAAGGTTGTGTTGTGTCTGTTGCCACTAGGGATAAAACATTGGCGCTATGTCCGAGGATGTAGTTGTTGATTACATTACGCACCATACTTAATGCAATTGTCCGTTGTTTAGCAACTTAATACTCGGAGGGGTTCGGATGATAACTCGAAGGTGGACTTTTTAGGCATAGATGCGGTTGGATGGCGGTCTATGTACTTTGTCGTAATGCCCAATTAAATCTCACTATACTTATCATGTCATGTATGTGCATTGTTATGCCCTCTCTATTTGTCAATTGCCCGATTGTAATTTGTTCACCCAACATGCTTTTATCTTATGGGAGAGACACCTCTAGTGAACCGTGGACCCCGGTCCATTCTTTAATACCGAAATACAAATCTGCTGCAATACTTGTTTTTACTATTTTCTCTGCAAACAATCATCTTCCACACAATACGGTTAATCCTTTGTTACAGCAAGCCGGTGAGATTGACAACCTCACCTGTTTCGTTGGGGCAAAGTACTTTGGTTGTGTTGTGCAGGTTCCACGTTGGCGCCGGAATCTGCGGTGTTGCGCCGCACTACATCCCGCCGCCATCAACCTTCAACGTGCTTCTTGGCTCCTCCTGGTTCGATAAACCTTGGTTTCTTTCTGAGGGAAAACTTGCTGCTGTGCGCATCATACCTTCCTCTTGGGGTTGCCCAACGAACGTGTGAAATACACGCCATCAGAGAGCAGCTGCCCTCATCTCCGTTCTTACCAGAGTGGTGCCCAGGTCCTACCATGTTGATATTGCACGAGAAATCTGGCTGGCACCCTCCAGGGAAAGTGCACTCCACCGTGTTAACGGCGGGGAAGGGGTGTGTGTCGACCTTCATGGCGTACTGATGGCGTGTATTTCACACGTTCGTTGGGAACCCCAAGAGGAAGGTATGATGCGCATAGCAGCAAGTTTTCCCTCGGAAAGAAACCAAGGTTTATCGAACCAGGAGGAGCCAAGAAGCACGTTGAAGGTTGATGGCGGCGGGATGTAGTGCGGCGCAACACCGGGATTCCGGCGCCAACGTGGAACCTGCACAACACAATCCAAAGTACTTTGCCCCAACGAAACAGATGAGGTTGTCAATCTCACCGGCTTGCTGTAACAAAGGATTAACCGTATTGTGTGGAAGATGATTGTTTGCAGAGAAAACAGTAAAACAAGTATTGCAGACAGATTTGTATTTCAAGTATTAAAGAATGGACCGGGGTCCACAGCTCACTAGAGGTGTCTCTCCCATAAGATAAAAGCATGTTGGGTGAACAAATTACGATCGGGCAATTGACAAATAAAGAGAGCATAACAATGCACATACATGTCATGATAAGTATAGTGAGATTTAATTGGGCATTACGACAAACTACATAGACCGCCATCCAACCGCATCTATGCCTAAAAAGTCCACCTTCAGAGTTATCATCCGAACCCCTCCAAGTATTAAGTTGCAAAGCAACGGACAATTGCATTAAGTATGGTGCGTAATGTAATCAATAACTACATCCTCGGACATAGCATCAATGTTTTATCCCTAGTGGCAACAAGCACAACACAACCTTAGAACTTTCTGTCATCGTCCCAGTGTCAATGCGGCATGAACCCACTATCGAGCATAAATACTCCCTCTTGGAGTTAAGAGCAAAAACTTGGCCGGAGCCTCTACTAATAACGGAGAGCATGCAAGATCATAAACAACACATATGTAATAACTTGATAATTAACATAACATGGTATTCTCTATCCATCGGATCCCGACAAACACAACATAGAGTATTACGGATAGATGATCTTGATCATGTTAGGCAGCTCACAAGATCCAACAATGAAGCACAATGAGGAGAAGACAACCATCTAGCTACTGCTATGGACCCATAGTCCAGGGTGAACTACTCACTCATCACTCCGGAGGCGACCATGGCGGTGTAGAGTCCTCCGGGAGATGAATCCCCTCTCCGGCAGGTGCCGGAGGAGATCTCCGTAATCCCCCGAGATGGGATTGGCGGCGGCGGCGTCTCGCAAGGTTTTCCGTATCGTGGTTTTTCGCCTCGGGGTTTCGCGACGGAGGCTTTAAGTAGGCGGAAGGGCGCAGTCGGGGGCCGACGAGGGGCCCACACCACAGGCGGCGCGGCCCCCTTGGCCGCGCCGCCTTGTGGTTTGGCCACCTCGTGGCCCCACTTCGTATGCTCTTCGGTCTTCTCGGAAGGTTCGTGGCGAAATAGGCCCCCGGGTCTTTGTTTCGTCCAATTCCGAGAATATTTCGTTACTAGGATTTCTGAAACCAAAAACAGCAGTAAAACAGAACCGGCACTTCGGCATCTTGTTAATAGGTTAGTTCCGGAAAATGCACGAATATGACATAAAGTGTGCATAAAACATGTAGGTATCATCAATAATATGGCATAGAACATAAGAAATTATCGATACGTCGGAGACGTATCAAGCATCCCCAAGCTTAGTTCTGCTCGTCCCGAGCAGGTAAAACGATAACAAAGATAATTTCTGAAGTGACATGCCATCATAACCTTGATCATACTATTTGTAAACATATGTAGTGGATGCAGCGATCAAAACAATGGTAATGACATGAGTAAACAAGTGAATCATAAAGCAAAGACTTTTCATGAATAGTACTTCAAGACAAGCATTAATAAGTCTTGCATAAGAGTTAACTCATAAAGCAATAAATCAAAGTAAAGGTATTGAAGCAACACAAAGGAAGATTAAGTTTCAGCGGTTGCTTTCAACTTGTAACATGTATATCTCATGGATAATTGTCAACATAGAGTAATATAACAAGTGCAATATGCAAGTATGTAGGAATCAATGCACAGTTCACACAAGTGTTTGCTTCTTGAGGTGGAGAGAGATAGGTGAACTGACTCAACATAAAAGTAAAAAGATTGGTCCTTCAAAGAGGAAAGCATCGATTGCTATATTTGTGCTAGAGCTTTTATTTTGAAAACATGAAACAATTTTGTCAACGGTAGTAATAAAGCATATGAGTTATGTAAATTATATCTTACAAGTTGCAAGCCTCATGCATAGTATACTAATAGTGCCCGCACCTTGTCCTAATTAGCTTGGACTACCGGATCTTTGCAATGCATAAGTTTTAACCAAGTGTCACAATGGGGTACCTCCATGCCGCCTGTACAAAGGTCTAAGGAGAAAGCTCGCATTTTGGATTTCTCGCTTTTGATTATTCTCAACTTAGACATCCATACCGGGACAACATGGACAACGAGATAATGGACTCCTCTTTAATGCATAAGCATGTGGCAACAATTATTATTCTCATATGAGATTGAGGATGTATGTCCAAAATCGAAACTTCCACCATGATTCATGGCTTTAGTTAGCGGCCCAATGTTCTTCTCTAACAATATGCATGCTCCAACCATTAAGGTGGTAGATCTCTCTTACTTCGTACAAGACGGACATGCATAGCAACTCACATGATATTCAACAAAGAATAGTTGATGGCGTCCCCGTAAACATGGTTATCGCACAACAAGCAACTTAATAAGAGATAAAGTGCACAAGTACATATTCAATACCACAATAGTTTTTAAGCTATTTGTCCCATGAGCTATATATTGCAAAGGTTAATGATGGAATTTTAAAGGTAGCACTCAAGCAATTTACTTTGGAATGGCGGATAAATACCATGTAGTAGGTAGGTATGGTGGACACAAATGGCATAGTGGTTGGCTCAAGGATTTTGGATGCATGAGAAGTATTCCCTCTCGATACAAGGTTTAGGCTAGCAAGGTTATTTGAAACAAACACAAGGATGAACGGTGCAGCAAAACTCACATAAAAGACATATTATAAACATTATAAGACTCTACACCATCTTCCTTGTTGTTCAAAACTCAATACTAGATATTATCTAGACTCTAGAGAAACCAAATATGCAAACCAAATTAGCAAGCTCTAAGTGTTTCTTCATTAATGGGTGCAAAGTATATGATGCAAGAGCTTAAACATGAGCACAACAATTGCCAAGTATCAAATTATCCAAGACATTTTAGAGTTACTACATGTAGCATTTTCCAATTCCAACCATATAACAATTTAACGAAGATGAAACTTCGCCATGAATACTATGAGTAGAGCCTAAGGACATATTTGTCCATATGCTACAGCGGAGCGTGTCTCTATCCCATAAAGTGAATGCTAGGATCCATTTTATTCAAACAAAACAAAAACAAAAAACAAACCGACGCTCCAAGCAAAGTGCATAAGATGTGACGGAATAAAAATATAGTTTCAGGGGAGGAACCTGATAATGTTGTCGATGAAGAAGGGGATGCCTTGGGCATCCCCAAGCTTAGACGCTTGAGTCTTCTTAGAATATGCAGGGGTGAACCACCGGGCATTCCCAAGCTTAGAGCTTTCACTCTCCTTGATCATATTGCATCATACTCCTCTCTTGATCCTTGAAAACTTCCTCCACACCAAACTCGAAACAACTCATTAGAGGGTTAGTGCATAATAAAAATTCACATGTTCAGAGGTGACACAATCATTCTTAACACTTCTGGACATTGCATAAAGTTACTGGACATTAATGGATCAAAGAAATTCATCCAACATAGCAAAAGAGGCAATGCGAAATAAAAGGCAGAATCTGTCAAAACAGAACAGTCCGTAAAGATGGATTTTATTAGGCCACCAGACTTGCTCAAATGAAAATGCTCAAATTGAATGAAAGTTGCGTACATATCTGAGGATCATGCACGTAAATTGGCTTAATTTTCTAAGCTATCTACAGGGAGGTAGACCCAGATTCGTGACAGCAAAGAAATCTGGAACTGCGCAGTAATCCAAATCTAGTACTTACTTTACTATCAAAGACTTTACTTGGCACAACAAAACATAAAACTAAGATAAGGAGAGGTTGCTACAGTAGTAAACAACTTCCAAGACACAAATATAAAACAAAGTACTTAGCAAAATAACACATGGGTTATCTCCCAAGAAGTTCTTTCTTTATAGCCATTAAGATGGGCTCAGAAGTTTTAATGATGCACTCGCAAGAAATAGTAGTTGAAGCAAAAGAGAGCATCAAGAGGCAAATTCAAAACACATTTAAGTCTAACATGCTTCCTATGCATAGGAATCTTGTAAATAAACAAGTTCATGAAGAGCAAAGTAACAAGCATAGGAAGATAAAACAAGTGTAGCTTCAAAAATTTCAGCACATAGAGAGGTGTTTTAGTAACATGAAAATTTCTACAACCATATTTTCCTCTCTCATAATAATTTTCAGTAGCATCATGAGCAAACTCAACAATGTAACTATCACATAAAGCATTCTTATCATGAGTCTCATGCATAAAATTATTACTCTCCACGTAAGCATAATCAATTTTATTAGTTGTAGTGGGAGCAAATTCAACAAAGTGGCTATCATCATATATAGGAGGCATATTGTGGGAGCAAATTCAACAAAGTGGCTATCATCATATATAGGAGGCATATTGTAATCATAAAAGAAAATTTTCTCCTCAATGCTTGGGGGACTAAAAAGATCATGCTCATCAGAGCCAGCTTCCCCAAGCTTAGAATTTTCCATAGCATTAGCAACAATGGTGTTCAAAGCATCCATAGTAATAACATTCCCATTAGCATGCATATAAAGTTCCATGGGTTTTTTAATTCTCTCTTCAAACACATCATGTCCTAATTCAAGATAAAGTTCATAAAGATCTCTCATATTTTTGTTGTTTTCCATTATGCTTGACTAGTGAAATAAAAACATGCATGATATTAAGTAAAGTAAAACAAGTAACTAATTTTTTTGTGTTTTTGATATAGAGTGCAAGACAATAAATAAAGTAAAGCTAGCAACTAATTTTTTTGTATTTTGATTTAGTGCAGCAAACAAAGTAGTAAATAAAATAAAGCAAGACAAAAACAAAGTAAAGAGGTTGAGAAGTGGAGACTCCCCTTGCAGCGTGTCTTGATCTCCCCGGCAACGGCGCCAGAAAATATGCTAGCAGTTGCCGTGGGAGTTGGAAATCTTTGTGGTGTAGCTTTTCTTCGTTCCCCGGCAACGGCGCCAGAAAATATGCTTGATGGCGTGTATTTCACACGTTCGTTGGGAACCCCAAGAGGAAGGTATGATGCGCACAGCAGCAAGTTTTCCCTCGTAAAGAAACCAAGGTTTATCGAACCGAGGAGGAGCCAAGAAGCACGTTGAAGGTTGATGGCGGCGGGATGTAGTGCGGCGCAACACCAGGGATTCCGGCGCCAACGTGGAACCTGCACAACACAATCCAAAGTAGTTTGCCCCAACGAAACAGTGAGGTTGTCAATCTCACCGGCTTGCTGTAACAAAGGATTAACCGTATTGTGTGGAAGATGATTGTTTGCAGAGAAAACAGTAAAACAAGTATTGCAGCAGATTTGTATTTCAGTATTAAAGAATGGACCATTCACTAGAGGTGTCTCTCCCATAAGATAAAAGCATGTTGGGTGAACAAATTACAGTCGGGCAATTGACAAATAAAGAGAGCATAACAATGCACATACATGT
>NC_061510.1:188586533-188603125 GCF_022539505.1 Lolium rigidum | reverse complement strand
GATGCGTGTAGTTGACACGTCCGTTGGGAACCCCAAGAGGAAGGTGTGATGCGCACAGCTGGCAAGTTTCCCTCGTAAGAAACCAAGGTTTAATCGAACCAGTAGGAGTCAAGAAGCACGTTGAAGGTTGATGGCGGCGGGATGTAGTGCGGCGCAACACCGGAGATTCCGGCGCCAACGTGGAACCCGCACAACACAACCAAAGTACTTTGCCCCAACGAAACAGTGAGGTTGTCAATCTCACCGGCTTGCTGTAACAAAGGATTAACCGAATTGTGTGGAAGATGATTGTTTGCAGAGAAAACAAGTAAAACAAGTATTGCAGCCGATTTGTATTTCAAGTATAAAAGAATGGACCGGGGTCCACAGTTCACTAGAGGTGTCTCTCCCATAAGATAAAAGCATGTTGGGTGAACAAATTACAGTCGGGCAATTGACAAATAGAGAGGGCATAACAATGCACATACATGTCATGATAAGTATAGTGAGATTTAATTGGGCATTACGACAAAGTACATAGACCGCCATCCAACTCGCATCTATGCCTAAAAAGTCCACCTTCAGGTTATCGTCCGAACCCCTTCCAAGTATTAAGTTGCAAAGCAACATACAATTGCATTAAGTATGGTGCGTAATGTAATCAATAACTACATCCTCGAACATAGCATCAATGTTTTATCCCTAGTGGCAACAGCACAACACAACCTTAGGGGTTTCTGTCACTCCCCCAGGTGTCAATGCAGGCATGAACCCACTATCGAGCATAAATACTCCCTCTTGGAGTTACTAGCATCAACTTGGCCAGAGCCTCTACTAATTATAGAGAGCATGCAAGATCATAAACAACACATATGAAATAACTTGATAATTAACATAACATGGTATTCTCTATCCATCGGATCCCGACAAACACAACATAGAGTATTACAGATAGATGATCTTGATCATGTTAGGCAGCTCACAAGATCCAACAATGAAGCACAATGAGGAGAAGACAACCATCTAGCTACTACTATGGACCCATAGTCCAGGGGTGAACTACTCACTCATCACTCCGGAGGCGACCATGGCGGTGTAGAGTCCTCCGGGAGATGAATCCCCTCTCCGGCGGGTGCCGGAGGAGATCTCCAGAATCCCCGAGATGGGATCGGCGGCGGCGGCGTCTCGCAAGGTTTTCCGTATCGTGGTTTTTCGCATCGTGGGTTTCGCGACGGAGGCTTTAAGTAGGCGGAAGGGCGGAGTCGGGGGCCGACGAGGGGCCCACACCACAGGGCGGCGCGGGCCCCCCTTGGCCGCGCCGCCATGTGGTCTGGCCACCTCGTGGCCCCACTTCGTATGCTCTTCGGTCTTCCGGAAGGTTCGTGGCGAAATAGGCCCCGGGTCTTCGTTTCGTCCAATTCCGAGAATATTTCGTTACTAGGATTTCGAAACCAAAAACAGCTAGAAAACGAGAACCGGCACTTCGGCATCTTGTTAATAGGTTAGTTCCGTAAAATGCACGAATATGACATAAAGTGTGCATAAAACATGTAGGTATCATCAATAATATGGCATAGAACATAAGAAATTATCGATACGTCTGAGACGTATCAAGCATCCCCAAGCTTAGTTCTGCTCGTCCCGAGCGAGGTAAAACGATAACAAAGATAATTTCTGAAGTGATATGCCATCATAACCTTGATCATACTATTTGTAAACATATGTAGTGAATGCAGCGATCAAAACAATGGTAATGACATGAGTAAACAAGCTGAATCATAAAGCAAAGACTTTTCATGAATAGTACTTCAAGACAAGTATTAATAAGTCTTGCATAAGAGTTAACTCATAAAGCAATAAATCAAAGTAAAGGCATTGAAGCAACACAAAGGAAGATTAAGTTTCAGCGGTTTCTTTCAACTTGTAACATGTATATCTCATGGATAATTGTCAACATAGAGTAATATAACAAGTACAATATGCAAGTATGTAGGAATCAATGCACAGTTCACACAAGTGTTTGCTTCTTGAGGTGGAGAGAGATAGGTGAACTGACTCAACATAAAAGTAAAGAGAATGGTCCTTCAAAGAGGAAAGCATCGATTGCTATATTTGTGCTAGAGCTTTTATTTTGAAAACATGAAAAAATTTTGTCAACGGTAGTAATAAAGCACATGAGTTATGTAAATTATATCTTACAAGTTGCAAGCCTCATGCATAGTATACTAATAGTGCCCGCACCTTGTCCTAATTAGCTTGGACTACCGGATCTTTGCAATGCACATGTTTTAACCAAGTGTCACAATGGGGTACCTCCATGCCGCCTGTACAAAGGTCTAAGGAGAAAGCTCGCATTTTGGATTTCTCGCTTTTGATTATTCTCAACTTAGACATCCATACCGGGACAACATGGACAACAGATAATGGACTCCTCTTTAATGCATAAGCATGTGGCAACAATTATTATTCTCATATGAGATTGAGGATGTATGCGTCCAAAAGCTGAAACTTCCACCATGAATCATGGCTTTAGTTAGCGGCCCAAAGTTCTTCTCTAACAATATGCATGCTCCAACCATAAAGGTGGTAGATCTCTCTTACTTCGGACAAGACGGACATGCATAGCAACTCACATGATATTCAACAAAGAATAGTTGATGGCGTCCCCGAAACATGGTTATCGCACAACAAGCAACTTAATAAGAGATAAAGTGCATAAGTACATATTCAATACCACAATAGTTTTTAAGCTATTTGTCCCATGAGCTATATATTGCAAAGGTGAATGATGGAATTTTAAAGGTAGCACTCAAGCAATTTACTTTGGAATGGCGGATAAATACCATGTAGTAGGTAGGTATGGTGGACACAAATGGCATAGTGGTTGGCTCAAGTATTTTGGATGCATGAGAAGTATTCTCTCTCGATACAAGGTTTAGGCTAGCAAGGTTATTTGAAACAAACACAAGGATGAACGGTACAGCAAAACTCACATAAAATACATATTGTAAACATTATAAGACTCCATACCGTCTTCCTTGTTGTTCAAAACTCAATACTAGATGTTATCTAGACTCTAGAGAAACCAAATATGCAAACCAAATTAGCAAGCTCTAAGTATTTCTTCATTAATGGGTGCAAAGTATATGATGCAAGAGCTTAAACATGAGCACAACAATTGCCAAGTATCAAATTATCCAAGACATTTTAGAGTTGCTACATGTAGCATTTTCCAATTCCAACCATATAACAATTTAACGAAGAAGAAACTTCGCCATGAATACTATGAGTAGAGCCTAAGGACATATTTGTCCATATGCTACAGCAGAGCGTGTCTCTCTCCCACAAAGTGAATGCTAGGATCCATTTTATTCAAACAAAACAAAAAACAAAAACAAACCGACGCTCCAAGCAAGGTACATAAGATGTGACGGAATAAAAATATAGTTTCGGGGAGGAACCCGATAATGTTGTCGATGAAGAAGGGGATGCCTTGGGCATCCCCAAGCTTAGACGCTTGAGTCTTCTTAGAATATGCAGGGGTGAACCACCGGGGCATCCCCAAGCTTAGATCTTTCACTCTCCTTGATCATATTGCATCATACTCCTCTCTTGATCCTTGAAAACTTCCTCCACACCAAACTCGAAACAACTCATTAGAGGGTTAGTGCATAATAAAAATTCACATGTTCGGAGGTGACACAATCATTCTTAACACTTCTGGACATTGCATAAAGCTACTGGACATTAATGGATCAAAGAAATTCATCCAACATAGCGAAAGAGGCAATGCAAAATAAAAGGCAGAATCTATCAAAACAGAACAGTCCGTAAAGATGGATTTTATTAGGCCACCAGACTTGCTCAAATGAAAATTCTCAAATTGAATGAAAGTTGCGTACATATCTGAGGATCATGCACGTAAATTGGCTTAATTTTCTGAGCTTCCTACAGGGAGGTAGACCCAGATTCGTGACAGCAAAGAAATCTGGAACTGCGCAGATAATCCAAATCTAGTACTTACTTTACTATCAAAGAATTTACTTGGCACAACAAAACTCAAAACTAAGATAAGGAGAGGTTGCTACAGTAGTAAACAACTTCCAAGACACAAATATAAAACAAAAATACTGGAGTAAAAACATGGGTTGTCTCCCATAAGCGCTTTTCTTTAACGCCTTTCGGCTAGGCGCAGAAAGTGTAACTCAAGTAACATCGAGAGACGAAGCATCAACATCATAATTTGTTCTAATAATAGAATCATAAGGTAACTTCATTCTCTTTCTAGGGAAGTGTTCCATACCTTTCTTGAGAGGAAATTGATATTTAATATTACCTTCCTTCATATCAATAGTAGCACCAACGGTTCGAAGAAAAGGTCTTCCCAATATAATGGGGCAAGATGCATTGCATTCAATATCCAAGACAACAAAATCAACGGGGACAAGGTTATTGTTAACCATAATATGAACATTATCAACTTTCCCCAAAGGTTTCTTTTTAGCATTATCTGCGAGATTAACATCCAGATAACAGTTTTTCAATGGTGGCAAGTCAAGCATATCATAGACTTTTTTAGGCATAACAGAAATACATGCACCAAGATCACATAAAGCATTACAATCAAAATATTTGACTCTCATTTTGATGATGGGCTCCCAACCATCCTCTAGCTTTCTAGGAATAGAAGTTTCAAGTTTTAGTTTCTCTTCTCTAGCTTTTATGAGAGCATTTGTAATATGTTTTGTGAAAGCCAAATTTACTAGCGCTAGCATTGGGACTCTTAGCAAGTTTTTGCAAGAACTTTATAACTTCAGAGATGTGGCAATCATCAAAATCTAAATCATTACAATCTAAAGCAATGGGATTATCATCCCCAAGGTTGGAAAAAATTTCAGAAGTTTTATCACAGGCAGTTTCAGCAGTTTCAGCAGTTTCAGGTAATTTTGCGCGCTTTGCACTAGGAGTAGAAACATTGCCAACACCAATTATTTTACCATTGATAGTAGGAGGTGCAGCAACATGTGAATTATTAGCATTGCTAGTGGTGGTAATAGTCCAAACTTTAGCTACATTTTCCTTTTTAGCTAGTTTTTCATTTTCTTCTCTATCCCACCTAGCACGCAGTTCAGCCATTAATCTTATATTCTCATTAATTCTAACTTGGATGGAATTTGCTGTAGTAACAATTTTATTTTCAATATCCCTATTAGGCATAACTTTCGATTTCAAAAGATCAACATCGAGGCAAGACTATCAACTCTAGAAACAAGAATATCAATTTTATTGAGCTTTTCCTCAACGATTTGTTAAAAGCAGTTTGTGTACTAATAAATTCTTTAAGCATGGCTTCAAGTCCAGGGGGTGTATTCCTATTATTTTTGTAAGAATTCCCATAAGAATTAGCATAACCGTTACCATTATTATAAGGATATAGCCTATAGTTATTACTAGAATTGTTCCGATAAGCATTGTTGTTGAAATTATTATTTTTAATAAAATTTACATCAACATGTTCTTCTTGGGCAACCAATGAAGCTAATGGAACATTATTAGGATCAACATTAGTCCTATCATTCGCAAGCATAGACATAATAGCATCAACCTTATCATTCAAGGAAGAGGATTCTTCAACAGAATTTACCTTCTTACCTTGTGGAGCTCTTTCCGTGTGCCATTCAAAGTAATTAACCATCATATTATCAAGAAGCTTTGTTGCTTCACCAAGAGTGATGGACATAAAGGTACCTCCAGCAGCTGAATCCAATAAATTCCGCGAAGAAAAATTTAGATCCTGCATAGAAGGTTTGGATGATCATCCAAGTAGTCGGTCCATGGGTTGGGCAATTTTTAACCAGAGATTTCATTCTTTCCCAAGCTTGAGCAACATGTTCATTATCCAATTGTTTAAAATTCATTATGCTACTCCTCAAAGATATAATTTTAGCAGGGGGATAATATCTACCAATAAAAGCATCCTTGCATTTAGTCCATGAATCAATACTATTCTTAGGCGAGAGATAGCAACCAATGTTTAGCTCTTCCTCTTAATGAGAAAGGGAACAATTTTAATTTTATAATGTCACCATCTACATCTTTATATTTTTGCATTTCACATAGTTCAACAAAATTATTGAGATGGGCAGCAGCATCATCGGAACTAACACCAGAAAATTGCTCTCTCATGACAAGATTAAGTAAAGCAGGTTTAATTTCAAAGAATTCTGCTGTAGTAGCAGGTGGAGCAATAGGTGTGCATAAGAAATCATTATTATTTGTGCTAGTGAAGTCACACAACTTAGTATTTTCAGGGGTATTCATTTTAGCAGTAGTAAATAAAGCAAACTAGATAAAGTAAATGCAAGTAACTAATTTTTTTTGTGTTTTTGATATAGAGTGCAAGATAGTAAATAAAGTAAAGCTAGCAACTAATTTTTTTGTGTTTTGATATAATGCAGCAAACAAAGTAGTAAATAAAATAAAGCAAGACAAAAACAAAGTAAAGAGATTGGAAAGTGGAGACTCCCCTTGCAGCGTGTCTTGATCTCCCCGGCAACGGCGCCAGAAATTTGCTTGATGCGTGTAGTTGACACGTCCGTTGGGAACCCCAAGAGGAAGGTGTGATGCGCACAGCGGCAAGTTTCCCTCGATAAGAAACCAAGGTTTAATCGAACCAGTAGGAGTCAAGAAGCACGTTGAAGGTTGATGGCGGCGGGATGTAGTGCGGCGCAACACCAGAGATTCCGGCGCCAACGTGGAACCTGCACAACACAACCAAAGTACTTTGCCCCAACGAAACAGTGAGGTTGTCAATCTCACCGGCTTGATGTAACAAAGGATTAACCGAATTGTGTGGAAGATGATTGTTTGCAGAGAAAACAGTAAAACAAGTATTGCACCAGATTTGTATTTCAGTATAAAAGAATGGACCGGGGTCCACAGTTCACTAGAGGTGTCTCTCCCATAAGATAAAAGCATGTTGGGTGAACAAATTACAGTCGGGCAATTGACAAATAGAGAGGGCATAACAATGCACATACATGTCATGATAAGTATAGTGAGATTTAATTGGGCATTACGACAAAGTACATAGACCGCCATCCAACTGCATCTATGCCTAAAAAGTCCACCTTCGGGTTATCGTCCGAACCCCTTCCAGTATTAAGTTGCAAAGCAACGAGACAATTGCATTAAGTATGGTGCGTAATGTAATCAATAACTACATCCTCGAACATAGCATCAATGTTTTATCCCTAGTGGCAACAACACAACACAACCTTAGGGGTTTCGTCACTCCCCAGGTGTCAATGCGGGCATGAACCCACTATCGAGCATAAATACTCCCTCTTGGAGTTACTAGCATCAACTTGGCCAGAGCCTCTACTAATAACGGAGAGCATGCAAGATCATAAACAACACATATGAAATAACTTGATAATTAACATAACATGGTATTCTCTATCCATCGGATCCCGACAAACACAACATAGATTATTACGGATAGATGATCTTGATCATGTTAGGCAGCTCACAAGATCCAACAATGAAGCACAATGAGGAGAAGACAACCATCTAGCTACTGCTATGGACCCATAGTCCGGGGGTGAACTACTCACTCATCACTCCGGAGGCGACCATGGCGGTGTAGAGTCCTCCGGGAGATGAATCCCCTCTCCGGCGAGGTGCCGGAGGAGATCTCCAGAATCCCCCGAGATGGGATCGGCGGCGGCGTCTCAGTAAGGTTTTCCGTATCGTGGTTTTTCGCATCAGGGGTTTCGCGACGGAGGCTTTAAGTAGGCGGAAGGGCAGAGTCAGGGGGCTGACGAGGGGCCCACACCACAGGGCGGCGCGGGCCCCCCCTTGGCCGCGCCGCCATGTGGTTTGGCCACCTCGTGGCCCCACTTCGTATGCTCTTCGGTCTTCTCGGAAGGTTCGTGGCGAAATAGGCCCTCGGGTCTTCGTTTCGTCCAATTCCGAGAATATTTCGTTACTAGGATTTACGAAACCAAAAACAGCGAGAAAACAGGAACCGGCACTTCGGCATCTTGTTAATAGGTTAGTTCCAGAAAATGCACGAATATGACATAAAGTGTGCATAAAACATGTAGGTATCATCAATAATATGGCATAGAACATAAGAAATTATCGATACGTCGGAGACGTATCAATAACTCATTTGAAAGTTTGAATAGTTCGAACTAAGTGGAAGGATTGAATGGCATGAGGTTGTATAGACATAAATGATATCGGGATTTGGTTCGCGGAGCCTGATGGATACGAAGGTTCATCACATGTGATATGGGGTAGAGTATCTCCACCCTACTAAAGCAAGGTAAAAATCTAAACTAGGACATGTCACACTTTACTCAAATAACTTAATTGTTAATTGAATAATATGAACTAGACAACCAGGGGTAAGCTATGCATTATCTGTGAACATGATAAAGAATTATAATGGTCCCGGAAGATGGATATGATCATAAGGATCATTTGGCTAAAGAAACTATGTCGAAACCAGTTATAGGACTACACTTTTCGCGAAAAGTCATTAGAAGAAGTTTTTCGGATGGAAGAACTTTTTACACGGAAGTTGTAGAGAATTCCATTTTAAGCGTATCGCCAAAAGAATCTCTCGGAAAAAATTGGTAAGGTTTATTTTGGAGACAATGTTACGGATCAAAGTGGTACCGCGAAAATAAAGTGGGCGAAAGTGCAACGCAAAATATCTAAAAGGATCTATGCGATTTGCTGATTACAACGGTATAAAGTTTGCCAAAATCCGAATTGTAAAACTCAAGATATGAATTTTACAAAATTGTACCGAAGCGCTTAAAAAGTTGTCCGAACAAGTTGGTCGGAAGGCAAAACTTACTACACGAAAGTTGTAGAGGATCTAATTACAAACTTAACGGAAGAACCACTATTCTAAACAGAGGTGTAGATTTAAAGAAATAAAATTGCGAAGTTAAGTACAACAATCTACGTAAAAATACCAGCCGAGGGATGCGAAGTTTCGTCAAATAGCGTTGTGGATGTTGCGTCACGTGTGTGCGTCGCGAACAGCTCCGTAAGGCAAGAGAGACGGCAGCTTTGCGGGCGCGTGTGCTGCGTGCGGCGCAAGGGCGCGTGTGTGTTTGGGGGCTCTAGGGGGTCTCTTTATATAGGGTATAAGCTGGAGGAAATTACTTAAGGTGGCGGTATGAGACTAAAAATAAAAACAAAAGGCGCAGGCGAGCGTGCGGGGAGACTGCTCGGTAGCGCCCGCGCGCGCCCGAGCACCGTTTCGCTGAAGGTCTCGTAGTAATGGGCCAGCCCATATGTGGAACGCACGCGAGGTAAAAATCGACGCAAATACATTGATACCTGGGAATCGATCGCCGCTGGACTAATTGGTTGTGCCTAGTGTCGCGTACCATCGTAATTTATTTATCTCTACGCGTGAGATCAAAAATTCCAGAGGAAAACATTCTGGTGTTCCTTTTTCCGTTTAGTTTTCTTTGTTTTCTAGCCTTTGATATGATTCTTTTTTCCTTCAACACATGCTTATTTCACACGTTTTCCTTTTTATTTTTTCTTCTTTTTCTATATGTAGGTCTTTTTTCTTCTTCCTTCGTACATTCTTTTTTTTATGTTTTTAGTAAAATATTTTTCTTCTCTGTCTTGTTGTTCCCTTTTTGTTTGGGCTCTTGTTCCAACCCGTCTAGGCTCTTGTTCCACATAGTCTACGACGTTGTTCTCCTCCGTCTACCCTGTTGTTCCTGTATATTCAGGTTGTTGTTCCCCTCCGTCTACCCTGTTGTTCCCGTATATTCAGGTTGTTGTTCCCCATCGTCGTCTAGCCTCTCGTTCCCACCCATCTAGGCTCTTGTTCCCGCTCGTCTAGGCTTTTGTTCCACACCGTCTACGATGTTGTTCCCCACAATCTAGGATGTTGTTCCTCTCAATTCAGGTAGGTGTTCCCCTCTGTTCAGGTTGTTGTTCCCCACATTCTAGGATAGTGTTCCCCTCCATTCAGGTTGTTGTTCCCATCCGTTCAGACTATTGTTCCCCACCGTCTAGCCTCTCGTTCCCACCCGTCTAGGCTCTTGTTCCCGCCCGTCTAGGATCTTGTTCCACACTGTCTACGAAGTTGTTCCCCACAGTCTAGGATGTTGTTCCTCTCTGTTCAGGTTGTTGTTCCCCACATTCTAGGATAGTGTTCCCCTCCATTCAGGTTGTTGTTCCCATCCGTTCAGACTGTTGTTCCCCACCGTCTAGCCTCTCGTTCCCACCCGTCTAGGCTCTTGTTCCCGCCCGTCTAGGCTCTTGTTCCACACTGTCTACGATGTTGTTCCCCACAGTCTAGGATGTTGTTCCTCTCTATTCAGGTTGTTGTTCTCCTCGGTTTAGGTTGTTCCCTGTGATGTTTCTCTATTGTTCCCTACTATATAATGAGTTTCTATTTATTTTGTAAGATTTGTACTTTATTTTTTAAAAATAAATTTGTGTTCCATGATCCGACTCATAGTCATTATTTTGTTTCGCACACAACAACAAAAATTGTTCCTTTTTTCCATACTCATTCTAATATTATGGTTCAATTAATATTATTAGCTAGCTACTCCATATCCGTCCATGCATGTGTGGTGCCCACTAGGACATGCGGCTTGGTTCTGATCGTTTTTTACTAGATAAAGAAAGAAAGAAAAATGTACACGAAGCTAGTGCCAGAGCCTAGAGAACGGTAGAAATGCATGCTCACAAGTCACAGCACATGCTCACAATGCTAGAGATAGCTAGCTACCAGCGTCCAGCACTACAGCTAGCTAGATGGGCCAGCATGCTGCTCACACTGCTAAAAGATTCCCATGCAACGGGCCCACGCCAGCTCACGTACAGGCGGAAAACAGCCGTACATAACCGAGGATTCAATATGTGTGTGATCGCTGTGCATTGAATAGTCCCACATCG
This sequence comes from Lolium rigidum, assembly GCF_022539505.1. Taxonomy (NCBI): domain Eukaryota; kingdom Viridiplantae; phylum Streptophyta; class Magnoliopsida; order Poales; family Poaceae; genus Lolium; species Lolium rigidum. Next base: position 188,592,196 of record NC_061510.1, on the reverse strand, counting down.
GAAGACGAGAGGGATTCCAACTTGTTTATATACCGCACCACAGGCAAACCAAACATCAGGAATTCGTTCGAGCCGGAAAAGTGAAGCCCAGTGCTTGTCCGCGCGAAGTGGGACACGTGAACCATATGATTGGACCGACAAGTAGGAGGCCCATATAAGATTCCTTGTGCGAACGGGAAGCAAGGGGGCGCGCGAGCGCGAGGGAGGAGGACCCGCGTGCGGTGCCGAGCTGCCGTGCGGCTGGGCCGCGGCAGGGTGGCCGGGTGGAGGGAGCTGGGCCGGAGTGGGCCGGAAGAAAAAAAAGAAAAAGACACTACAAGAAATATGCTAACTTGCGACCCTCCATATTGGTCGTTAGATGGTCATTGTCTGCCATTTATGACCTTGTTGTGACCAAACAATGTTGGTCGACAGTTGAGCGTCACTGACGGCTCACAACGACCATCTTTTTTTAATGGTCGTAGACGGTTAAGACCAAAATCATTAGTCATAGATTCTATGACCAAAATTTTGGTCATTCGCGATCTAGCCTGTCCACGTCAGATCCAACGTGGCAAATCTGACGTGGCAGATCTATAAACAAACTAAATGGTCCCAGATTAAAATCAGCCCAATCCAATTTTATGCTTCACATGGGCCGGCCCACCAATTCAGGCTATTTTATTTTTTGCCTGTCAATTTTCAGCAGGTACGTGGTCCAAGCACAACATTCCAGCCTTTTCATTTTTGGGCCGTGGCCTTTTATTGGTATCCATTTCGTTCAGAATTCAGGTAATGGGTTTTTCAGGAATGAACAATGCGGCCATATCCACTTTAAGGCCTTTTTTACCGTAGAACTTTTGGTGTACACATTCAACACCAAACGATCAATAATTCTGTTGATTAAATGATTGAAATCTAGAAATTATTCAGGAACATATACAAGCATCAACACCAGCAGTTACAGAGCAGAAACGTGTCTAATTACAGTTTAGATCCAACAAGCCTACATACAATCAGTATAAGTTAAACAAGCACCAATACAGTGGCTATATCAACTACAACTTCAGTGCACATCTCCAGGCTCTTCGGATCTTCTTTCACAGCAGCACCAGCCTCAATCTACATAAATTCTAAGTGAGAAACTGTGGAAGTTAATGCTTCCAAATAAAAATGAAGAATTACCTACACAATTGGGAACATAAATGATATATAGTGCATTGAGGATAAAATGGAACCAAATAGCTGGCACAATCATATGTATATCCGTATATTAACATATGACCTACCACATCTTCAAATCAGAAGCTTAGAATAATATTACTATCAAAAAGACCAAGCACATTCAAAACATGTACAACAGATCATATTGTATGCAAGTGAAAGTTGACAAATTAATGAATGAATAATTGAAAATGAATGTGAAAGAACAAGCAGAGTGTGCCAGAAAGCAACAATGCTCCAAATTACATGCATCCTAATGAACATATTTTATTTCCCATAGGAAGGAATGTATCTTGATGCTTAAGAAGCAGCAGACTAGCAGGTATTTATTTCAGACATCCACAGAAGGTACAGATCCAGCGAGGCACGAACCTATACATTGGTGGATCATCTTGAGCCTTCTCACCATGTTGGAGCAGCAGTGCCATCAGTGATCATAGCATCAATTTCCCTAGCCATAAATGCCTTAATCAGAAGCAGCACCAGGAAAATGGACTTAAAAATGCAAGGCATTATGGTATTCTCAAAACAAACGATAGCATAAAAACCTAGAGTCATCAGTGAGAATTATGCATGTCTTTATTTTCAATATGTGAGGAAGTTTTATAGTACAAGTGCAATATTTTAGAGATCACAACAGATGGAAGATGATACAAGAATACAACCGAGTAGTAGCGGGCTAAGCCTGGTAGGATATGGCGATATGCACTAAAAGCATTTTGAGATATGCATCTCTCCTATACATCAACTAATTTTCAAATTCATTGAAATTTTAACAAACAACCAGCCTCTGTATCTGGCATTGTAATTTCAATGTCATTTTTTATCGAACTTGAAACTGAATATACACACATTTAACTAATATCGAAACCAACAGTATTCAAATGAACAACAAGACACACATGCGGAGAAAAAAGGTGACAGAGACCTGCTTGTTGTTGGGGTGCTTCGCCTTGTAGTTCTTCCTGAAACGCTCCCTGCATAACCAAAAACAAACCAAATCAACCGTTAGAACGCAACGCACACCACGAGATCAAAAGAAATTTCGAAACAACAAGCAGCTCTGGGAACTAGCAACTAAAGGAAGGCAGTAGTAACTCAAAACATCCAAAAATGTGTTTTCCAGGGCGAGCTCAGGAAGTAAATAACTAAATATTGAAGCCTAAGTACTCGAAGCCTAATGCATACAGAAAGTAAATGGAAGCTAAACAAGCAAGAAACAAAGGCACTAGTAATTGAATGTCCAAAATGGCGGCCTTAAATTCTAAGGATACACGAGGTCAAATATTAGAATAGAAAAGGTAATGGTAACTATGCAAAGCTTGTCAACCGAAAACCCATAATCAAATAACGAAAATTGCTTGAAGCATGCCATCACACACGACCTATTTTTGGTGGAACCGTTAAATTTAGGCTGAAGAACATAAGCAACTGGCCCACCATCAGTTTCAAATTCACTGAACCTGCAATCAAAGAAACTTAATAATCAACATTCATTTAAGTACTCCTGATCATCCAAAACTTTATACATCAACATAAAACGTGCACATTAAATACAATCATCATTATCATCCAGTAAATACATACTAGGACTAATACGTGCGTTAAGCTGATCCTGTAGTCCTATCACAAGGAGATTAATCTATCTTACCTAAGTAAGATCGTTCATGCCTCTCTAGATTGATTTCAGAAGATGATTAAGGGTGTCCAGGTTTGGCACCAGATTTCTTTGGGTATAGATTATAGCAAACTGGAATTGAAACAAAGACAGAGGCAAAACAGCTGAGAAATGTTCAGACACTGTAGCTCTGGACATCAATTGCTTTTCAGCTGCAAGCTTTGCTTGAGCAAAGGGAAAGTCAATTTGTAGCACAACCTTATCAGGCATACAAGCTCAAAAAAAACTTTAACTATTAACAAGGCAAAGCTGATATTATAGAGTGATGAATTCAGAGCCAAATGTTCCATGAACCAAACATGCATCAGATTTCTAAATGAACCTGACATGGGTAACTATATATAAAAATATATTCTTACAAGCTGGAATTCGAACCTGTGTTGCTTGTAGCACACCATGTGTCCTATCCTACCATTGATCTACCCAGTGATTCCCAGATTGATGGAACAGGTACAGTAGTGATCTTTAGACCCACTCGTTGAGAAATTATGGAGTCATAAGTATATGGCTAGAATAAAAGACCAACAAAGCATAAGTGTGTGCATGGGAAATATCACCTCCTCCGATTCAAATTACTTGATACTAATATAGATGTATCTAGACATATTTTAGTTGTAGATACGTCCATTTTAGCATCAAATAATATGAGTCGGAGGAAGTACTATTTGTATTTCCTGTGTACAAAGAAGTGATATTCACTGAAAAAAAGAGGGATTCATGTAGCATCGCAACATCAAGAGGTTTTAAATATGACAACCCAGGTTGATCATGATTCATGAACATTTTTAGTCATCAATGAAGAAAATATGTAGTACTCGACAGTGAAGTACCAAGAAATATCATGCATTCAGCCGCTACTTACCAATCTATTGTCTATTGTGAAATGACACGTTTGGTTTACCGCTTCCAAAATTTGTCTCACAGTATACAACACGAAAAAACAGAGATAAAGCCACATGTCCATAGTTCAAGTCGTTTCCCTCTTGAACCAGTGTCTGCTGCTGTGCTACCGGACTAAAGAAACTAACCAGGATTATACAAGGATGCAGTGAAGTAGATCTAGAGGAGGGGAGACGGGATTCATCACGGATTATACCAGGATGAGGTCGAAGAGGGTAGCCTGGTCGACCTTGGCGAATTCAGCGTCTCAGCTGTTGAGGTCCTCCGAGGGGTACGGCTGGGTGGACGAACTGGCACCAGATGGCCTGCGACTCCATGGCATACTCCTCCGTGCCTGATTATCAATCACATCAGGGGTTGCCTGTAGAGAGAGAGTGGGAGACTGAGAGATAGAATTCGATAGAGAGAAGGAGGGGGGATAAGGTGAATGGAGAGGACATGGGCGGCTGGGTTGAGCGGTAGAGAGATTGGGGTCGTGGGTCATGATGGCCTGGATGTAGAGCTCGGCGAGCTTGAAATCGCCATCGACGAAGGCCTTCGTCGCCTTGCACTCCAGATCTGACGCAGCTGCGGCCTTGCGGATTGCTTCTACTGCCATGGCTAGTTGCATCTTGCGGTGAAGTGGAGGAAGGAAATTGAGGGTAGAGGAGGGTGTGTGGCGGCGGGTGAGGGATGGGCTAGGGTTAGAGAAGAGGAGGGACGGTGCAGGCCTGCGGGGCGTGGTGGGGACACTGGGACTTTGCGAAATTTTCATTTCGCCAAGGCGCGCGCGGATACGTGGCGCGTGGCGTTTCCAATTTCGACTCCGTGGGCGTGTTTTCGCACACACGTTTTGGCTTACACTTGTATTACCGAGCGTGACTGCCAGCGGGACCCAGGCTTTGAGGTCCCACATTGCATATTGTAGTGGCTTTTGGGTATAGTGTTGGTTTGGTGGTCTGATAGAGAGAGAATCCGGTGGAATTAGTGGAAGGACACGGGTTTGATCTACATGTGGGCACGGGCAGCCTGGCCCGAATGGCTCGAGATTTTCGGGCTAGGCTCGGGCCTGATTAAAGCTTGGACATTAAGCAGCACTAGGGTCAGGTTTGCAAAAAAATAGGTTTTAGGCTAAGATCAGGCCGAACTTGGCAGGTCACGTCGGGCTTTTTCTTGTTCAGGTCGAGATCGGGGTTGTTTTGTAAGCCCGACGGTTGGGCCATGCTTGGACTTTAGTATTGTAGAGTCGAGCTTTCTTAGGCCCGACCCAAGAAATGCCTAGGTTTATTTCCACTCCATGCATCGATTTTTTGCCTCAATTAATTCCCACAAACTAACAGGTGTCACTTTGGTGGGCCAAGGTGTGGGTGTGTCCCTCTTGTTAGTTTTAGTGCGCCCATGTGACTAGTAGGTAGGCCCCATGTGACCCACACGTCTCTGGATAAGTTGTATAGTTGGACCTCCTTGTCAACATGCCAATCTGTGGGTCACACCTTTTAGATGTATATTTGAACCTCGCGTGACCCACGCATGTTGACGAAAGTAGCCGCATTGACACGATGCATATACAAATTAAATTGCTAAGTTGACCGACCAGTCATTCTAAGGCATCATGAGTAGCAGTTATGACAATTTAAATTGGTCTTAACGAGCTAAATATAAGGTCGTGAACGGTTTCATCTTCTCTACGACCATTTCGTGTAATAAAATTATGACCTTACTAACTAAGATGGTCGTAATGATTTAGAGTTTAGACCCTCTCGAACGGCTTAAGACCAATTGCTATGGAATGGTCATAAAGTAATGACCAATTTATATGTGGTCACTCTAAAAAGGTCACCAGTTAACACATTTCTTGGAGCGGAGAAGGCAGTGTGGCGAGCCGGGCCGGGGGCAGCTAGGG
>NC_061510.1:188459474-188586433 GCF_022539505.1 Lolium rigidum | reverse complement strand
TTTCAAATGCGTCTTGAGATCAAAAGAAAAAGAAAGTTGATTGTACATAAAGGATGACATGCGGGTCCCATGAGTCAGCAGCTTACCCAACGTTTCCAAGGCGGCAGGGGATCAAAAGAAAAAGGAAATAGCCAAAAATCAGAGGGTGAAAAAAATAAAGAAAATAAACTTTTATAGCACATAGAGGATGACATGCGGGTCCCATGAGCCAGCAGGTTCCTCAACATTTCAAACGTGGCATGAGATCGAAACAATAAGGCAAGTGACCAAATATCAGGATCCAAAAATAATTCAAGAAAAGAAACTTGATTGTACATAGAGGATGACATGCGGGTCCCATGAGTCGACAGCCTTACTCAACGTTTCCAAGGCGGCAGGGGATCAAAAGAAAAAGGAAATAGCCAAAAATCCGAGGGTGAAAAAAATCCAAGAAAATAAACTTTTATAGCACATAGAGGATGACATGCGGGTCCCATGAGCCAGCAGGTTCCTCAACGTTTCAAACGTGGCATGAGATCGAAAGAAAAAGGCAAGTGACCAAATATCAGGATCCAAAAATAATTCAAGAAAAGAAACTTGATTGTACATAGAGAATGACATGCGGGTCCCATTTAAGGAGCATCGGTATCACCGTTTGAGAGGCGGCAGGGTATCGAAAGAAAAAGGCAAGTGACCAAATATGAGGTGCCAAAAAAATCCAAGAAAAGAAAGTTTTATTGTACATAGAGGATGACATGCGGGTCCCATGAGCCTGCAGGTTCCTCAACGTTTCAAACGTGGCATGAGATCGCAAGAAAAAGGCAAGTGACCAAATATCAGGAGCCATGTGAGAAACTTTTAATGTTCATAGAGGATGACATGTGGGACCGACTCGCCAACAAACAGTCCTCATCTTTTCAAAGGGGCAGGAGATCAAAAGAAAAAGGCAAATAGCCGTAAATTAGGGGTCAAAAATAACTCCAAGAAAGAAAACTTTTATTGTTCGTAGAGGATGGCATGCGGGACCCATGAGCCAGCAGCTTACTCAACGTTTCAAAGGCGGCATGAGATCGAAAGAAAAAGGCAAGTGACAAAATATCGTGAGCCAAAGATAATCCAAGAAAAGAAACTTTATTGTACATAGAGGATGACATGCGGGTCCCATTTAGCAACTAGCGGTCTCAACGTTTCAAATGCGTCTTGAGATCAAAAGAAAAAGAAAGTTGATTGTACATAGAGGATGACATGCGGGTCCCATGAGTCGACAGCCTTACCCAACGTTTCCAAGGCTAGCAGGGATCAAAAGAAAAAGGAAATAGCCAAAAATCAGAGGGTGAAAAAATAAAGAAAATAAACTTTTATAGCACATAGAGGATGACATGCGGGTCCCATGAGCCAGCAGGTTCCTCAACATTTCAAACGTGGCATGAGATCGAAACAAAAAGGCAAGTGACCAAATATCAGGATCCAAAAATAATTCAAGAAAAGAAACTTGATTGTACATAGAGGATGACATGCGGGTCCCATGAGTCAGCAACTTACTCAACGTTTCCAAGGCGGCAGGGGATCAAAAGAAAAAGGAAATAGCCAAAAATCAGAGGGTGAAAAAAAATCCAAGAAAATAAACTTTTATAGCACATAGAGGATGACATGCGGGTCCCATGAGCCACAAGGTTCCTCAACGTTTCAAACGTGGCATGAGATCGAAAGAAAAAGGCAAGTGACCAAATATCGTGAGCCAAAAATAATTCAAGAAAAGAAACTTGATTGTACATAGAGGATGACATGCGGATCCCATTTAGCGAGCAGCGGTCTCACCGTTTGAGAGGCCGCAAGGGATCGAAAGAAAAAGGCAAGTGACCAAATATCGGAGCCAAAAATAATTCAAGAAAAGAAAGTTTTATAGTACATAGAGGATGACATGCGGGTCCCATTTTGCAAGCAGCGGTCTCAACGTTTCCAAGGCGGCACATGACCAAAAGAAAAATGAAGTAGCCGAAATCGGCTGGTGAAAAAAATCCAAGAAGAAAGATTTCAATTGGGCTGCATCCGGACATCTGGGCCTTCGAACTATCCTGCTTGGCCTTTTGACTCGTACAATTTCAGCCCACTCCAAAACAGGAAAGCTCGGAATTTTCTAAAAAAAACAGGAAAGTCCTATGCTTCGCAAAAACAAAGAAACAAGGAGATTCAACATATAAGTTTGTTTATGTAAAAATAAAGATTTAATTTATCCATTTGAAATAGCTCAGAGCGCAATACACTGTTTATTGTCTGCAAAATAATCAAGATATCACATGTTTGTTGTACGGGGAGGCTGACATCGGGGACCCATGAGCCAGCAGGGTCGTCAACGTTTTAAAGGCGGCAGGGGATGGAAAGAAAAAAAATAAACCAAAAATCTGTTGGTAAAAAATCCAAGAAAAGAAACATTTTCGTTATAAGAGGATAACATGCGGGACCCATGAGGCAGCAGCATCCTCAGCGTTTATTGTTCATAGAGGCCGACATGTGGGACCCGTGAGCCAGCAGCCGTCCTCAACGTTTTAAAGGCTGCAGGAGATCGAAAGAAAAATAAGCCAAAATCGTTTGGTCAACAAAATCCAAGAAAAGAAGCATTTATCGTTCGAGAGGATGACATGCGGGACCCATGAGGCAAGCAAGCATCCTCGCCGATTTCAAGGCGGCAGGGATCAAAAGAAAAAAGGAAATATCCAGAAATTGATTAGGGGTTCAAAATAAATCCATCAAAGGAAACTTTTATTGTTCATAGAGGATGACATGTGGGACCGACCTGCCAACAACGTCCTCATCGTTTCAGAGGGGGCAGGAGATCAAAAGAAAAAGGCAAATAGCCGTAAATTACGGGTCAAAAATAACTCCAAGAAAGAAAACTTTTATTGTCGTAGAGGATGACATGCGGGACCCATGAGCCAGCAGCTTAGTCAACGTTTCAAAGGCGGCATGAGATCGAAAAAAAAGGCAAGTGACCAAATATCAGGTGCCAAACAAAATACAAGAAAAGAAAGTTTTATTGTACATAGAGGATGACATGCGGGTCCCATGAGCCAGCAGGTTCCTCAACGTTTCAAACGTGGCATGAGATCGAAAGAAAAAGGCAAGTGACCAAATATCAGGATCCAAAAATAATTCAAGAAAAGAAACGTGATTGTACATAGAGGCTGACATGTGGGACCTATGAGCCAGCAGAGTCCTCAACGTTTCAAAGGCGGCAGGGGATCAAAAGAAAAAGGAAATAGCCAAAAATCATAGGGTGAAAAAAACCAAGAAAATGAACTTTTATAGTACATAGAGGATGACATGCGGGTCCCATGACCCTGCAGGTTCCTCAACGTTTCAAACGTGGCATGAGATCGAAAGAAAAAGGCAAGTGACCAAATATGAGGAGCCACCAATTATTCAAGAAAAGAAACTTGATTGTACATAGAGGATGACATGCGGGTCCCATTTAGCAGCAGCGGTATCACCGTTTGAGAGGCTGCACGGGATCGAAAGAAAAAGGCAAGTGACCAAATATGAGGATCCAAAAATAATTCAAGAAAAGAAAGTTTTATAGTACATAGAGGATGACATGTGGGTCCCATTTAGCAGCAGAGGTATCACCGTTTGAGAGGCGGCAGGGATCGAAAGAAAAAGGCAAGTGACCAAATATGAGGTGCCAAAAAAACTCCAAGAAAAGAAAGTTGATTGCACATAGAGGATGACATGCGGGTCCCATTTAGCAAACAGCGGTCTCAATGTTTCCAAGGCGGCAAGGGATCAAAAGAAAAAGGAAGTAGCCGTAAATCGGGGGTCAAAAAAATCCAAGAATAGAAAGAATTTTGGTTCATAGAGGATGACATGCGGGACCCATGATCCTGCATCGTAAACGGCTCGATCGGAGAGCGTTGAACGAGATGGCACGATCGAGAAAAAAAACAATGCCAGAGAGGCTGCCATCTGGGCCCTACATCCCTCGGCGGTGCGGATTTGCGTTGAATCGGCCGGCGAACCCAAGATTTCGAGACGCACCACGTCCGGGGCCACCATACGCGACGTTTTGGCCATTTTCGTCGGGCTAGGTGGCCTCAAAAACGAGAAAAAAACGATTTGACATGCACAACGGAGAGACCAAAAATCGTCGGCCATGGTACACCAACAACCACGGCGCGACTTCAACTTCGTCGGCCATGGCAACTTTTCTTGTAGTGATTGCCCCATTCTATCGCCTTGTGTGAGTATCATTGGTTGTCTACGGTCCGCGCTCGAGCTTGTTATTGGTGCAAATAGGTAGCACACCTACAGCCCCACATATATCCTGCTTTGTCGTGTGATTTGTTCTTATACCCTTGATATTCGCTTCGCTACATCCGTGCACTAGTCCGTCAATCCAAGTTGGTAAGCAATACTAATTCGCTTTGGAGCGGTAAGATTTACCTTTCTTATCAGTTTTGAGTGAGTTGTGAGAGTACCACCAAAGATTTTTGTTTAGTGCACTAACCTACTAATCATGTCTTCTACCGAGAATGTTGATGTGATGCAGAAAAAGGATCCAACAACTACCGTTACTTGGCTGGAATTTGAAGCACTTCGTGATCATATGCAACGTGAAATCCGTGTGGCTAGTGACGTGTTGGACAAGGACATTCAAGGTGTTCACTTGAAGGTCGATGAGGCTACTACAGCGGTTAATACCGTTCAAACATCGGTGACGACTCTTCAAGCATCTATACAAGATTTGACAAACGCCGTTGGAGAAATACGTACAATGGTGCAACAACAACAACCACCACCTGATGAAGATGGTAGTGTGCAAGGTGACAATGCTGAAGCTGCTAATGCTCAAGGGCGTGGTGTTGTTCGTGGTCTTGGACGTGGCGTTGGTGATGCGTTCCGTGGTCGTGGTTTTGTCCCCGTCGGAGCCCAACGTGTTCTACAACAACAAGAAGATGGTTTGGGTAAGCCCAAGTTCTCAATTCCCAGATTTGAAGGAGGAACTGATGTTGAAGAATATCTTACATGGGAGCTGAAGATTGAGAGATTATGGCGTTTACATCCTGACTATACTGAAGATAGGAAGATCAAGCTTGCTTCCTCTGAATTTGATGGCTATGTATTGCGTTGGTGGGATGGACTTGTTCGTGCTCGCGAAGAAGATGGTGAGCTCGCTATTATCACATGGCGTGCTATGAAGGCGGCAATGAGAGCTCGTTTTGTTCCTACCAATTACTTGCGATCAGTTTTTGACAAGTTGACCCAATTGAAGCAAGGTGTTATGACGGTTGATGCTTACTACATGGAGATGGAGATGCTTATGCAGAGTGCCCGTGTCCGTGAGTCTCTTGAGATGACACTACATCGTTTTCTGAATGGTCTGCGGTTTAATATCAAGGGCATTGTTCGTCATCACAATTACGCTACTATGAATGAGCTATTACATCATGCAAGAGAAGCTGAGTCACGCTTGGTCGAAGAACAACGAAATGAAGGGCCGTGCTACGTGCGCCGGGCGTTATACACCCGGGCGCCGCCTTATATGGCGCCATCTTCACGCCCTACAGAAGCCCGTCCCTGCAGCAAGTGGAACTAGTTCTAACATGTCGACAGCGCGCAACCGTGATAAGGATTCCATTGACTTTGATGTGGTTCCTATGACGGTTTGCCATCTACTGTTGGGCCGGCCATGGCTCTATGATCGTTCTGTGCAACACAATGGCCGCGCCAATACATATCACTTGGATTTCAAGGGCAAGAAGATTAACTTACAGCCTATGTCACCACAAGCAAATTGTCGACCGAGTCTCGTCGAAGATTGAAGTAAACTTGGAGGATGCATCTCTAGATAGGCGAGAGAATTGTAATGCCGTGAGTGATATAACGAAAAGTGAGAGAGTGAATTCCTTAGTCTCATTAGCCACCAAACAAGATATGAGAGAATTTTGTGAGGATCCTACAGCCATGCCTCTTGTGCTCATGTACAGGGGTACGGTTTTGGTTTCTAACGATATGACCCCTCTTCCTCTTGGTGTTTCTAATGTTTTGCAGGAATTCAGCGATGTGTTTCCGAAGAGGTACCCGCAGGACTTCCACCATTGCGAGGTATTGAGCATCAAATTGACTTGATCCCCGGAGCATCGCTGCCCAATAGGGCGCCGTATAGAACGAATCCCGAAGAAACGAAGGAGATACGTAAGCAAGTACAAGCGCTACTCGACAAAGGTTATATCCGCATAAGCCTTAGTCCTTGTGATGTTCCTGTTATTCTTGTTCCTAAGAAAGATGGTACATGGCGTATGTGCGTAGATTGTAGAGCTATAAACAACATTACTATTCGATATCGTCATCATATTCCCCGTTTAGAGGATATGCTAGATGAATTGAGTGGTGCTGCTGTGTTCTCTAAAATTGATTTGCGTAGTGGTTATCATCAAATTAGGATGAAAGAAGGGGATGAGTGGAAAACAGCCTTTAAAACAAAATTTGGTTTATATGAGTGGTTAGTAATGCCTTTTGGTTTTACTAATGCTCCTAGCACTTTCATGAGACTGATGAACCATGTTTTGCGTGATTTTATTGGCAAGTTTGTGGTTGTGTACTTTGATGATATATTAATCTACAGCCGCAATGAATCTGATCATACTATACATATTCGACATGTTTTGCAAGTGTTGCGTGTTAATCAACTCTATGGTAATCTTGAGAAGTGCACATTTTGCAACGATAGGGTCATATTTCTGGGTTATGTTGTCTCTAAACATGGAGTAGAAGTAGATGTGTCTAAAATTGAAGCTATTCAAAATTGGCCTACTCCCATGAATGTGAGTCAAGTAAGAAGTTTTCATGGTCTAGCTCGGGTTTTATAGACGTTTTGTGCCTAACTTTAGTACTATCGCTGCACCTTTAAATGAATTGACTAAAAATGGTGTTGCATTTGAGTGGTGCGTCGCCCAAGATCATGCTTTTGATGAACTGAAAAGATTGTTAACTTCTGCACCATTGCTTGCACTTCCTGATTTCAATAAGCAATTTGAGATTGAATGTGATGCTAGTTGATGTAGCCCCGCTCGCCGACGACACTACATCAAGAGCAACAAATCCCCCAAGTGGACCAATGACGCGGGCTCGAGTCAAAGCGCTACATGATAAGGTGAACTCGCTCCTCACTACCCTCGATCTCGGTACCCCATTGGATGGCTTGCTACCTCATGCCGACACGCTTTGTGTTATTAGGTACAAGGAGCATCAAGACACCGGAGAGGAGGACACACCATGGTCAAGAGGAGGAGAGGAGCAGCTGAACATGAAGATGGGCATGGAGCCAGACCCGACGTCGCCCGAAGCGCGCAACGGAAAGAAGGAGGCCGGCCGGTCCAGGACCCGGTTGACCGGCCGCCTGACCGGGCCACCCGGTCCAAACCGGGTTTCGCGCTTGTGCCAACCGGGCGACATCCCGGGGCTCCAGGACCCCCCTCCGGTCACCATCCGGTCCCGTGGGCCGGTCCAACCGGGCTCCCGACCGACTTCGTCGAAACGGCTTGCCAAAATCGCTTAAGTCGTGTACTTCGTACCTTTTTGCCATGTGTCGCCTTGTAGGCCTATATAAGGACCCAGGACGCCCCCTTTACCTCTTTAGACTAAATCTGAGCTTGAAACTACTTTTGAGCTTTGTCTCCCTAGGGTTAGATCCCCTTTGTAATCAAGGCTACTCTTGTTGAGGATTTGGATATTTGTGAGTGAGATTCAAGTGTTCCACTCTCTCTCGCTCATCGGTCTCCATCTCCAACACCAATCTCTCCTCTCGGATTCTATTGGCGTGGTCCATCGAGCCACGAGGGTAAGAGTCGGTTGTATCGGGTTGGTGTGCGTGGATTTGTTCTTCGTTTTCTTCATCCCCTACCTCTTTTCCCCACTTGGATTTGGGTCAATCGCGAGATCGGGCCACACACGGGGTCTTAGACCTCATCATATGGTATCAGCAGCTCTTGGTTACCGCGAATTTGACCCCCCACCCATCCAATTTCGTTTCTAGAAAATTTTCCCAAAAACCAAAAATAGCCCTAAATTGCCTTTGGATGGATCTACGATTTTGTTGAGTTTTTGGTGGTTTTGTTCCGTGGATTTGGTGTTGTTAGTGTTGATCTACTATTTCCCCCACCTTTTAGCCTCCAATCCCTCCGTTTCCCTTCGATTTGCTCTTTTGGATTTGGTTTGGGGAAGAATAGGAGAGAGAAAGTCGCACAACCGGTTGAGCACCGGTTGACCGGCCGACAGACCGGACAGGCCGGCCCGTAACCCGGCCGACCGACCGGACCAGCCGGCCCTGTGCCCGGCCAGACCGGCCCCCAGACCGGAGACGCCTTCTAACATCACCGCCGACCACCACCACCACCACCATCATCGCAAGTTGCGTGTTCATCACCGCCTACACATCTTAGGTATAACTTGCATTTCCCTTGTCACCCCTCTTCCTTTTGCGATCTATCCTCTCGAGAATTGCTTTTCAAGTGTTGCGAGACATTGCACGTGGCCCCGATTGTGAGGTGTGTGTGTAGTGTGGAGTCAAGCTTATAAGAAAAACTCGTGTGGCAAAATAGCAAAAGCGACTAACGCTAACATAGTGTGAGAAAAAGTAACAAAAACACAAAAAGAGTGCAAAGTAGCACCATACATACAAAAGAGTGCAAGTGCCACCATCGATACAAAAGAGTGTGTGTACCACCATATACAAAAGAGTACAAAGCTTTTAAGCAAAAGAGAGAGAAGAGAAGAGAGGCCGCGTGTGAATCTTGTTGTCTCTCCAATTGCAACCAAGCTTTGATCTCTTCTTGTGTTAGTGTGACACCGAGCACCACCTTGCATATAGGTTTTTGTTTTTCTCGCTCATTCCTTGGTCACACTAACCCCGCTTTATCCCGTGTGTGAGTTCCACAACTTTTCCGTGTTTATAGTGATCTCCACTTTTGACACTTGATTTTTGGACCTTACCCACCTTTAACAACACACTTAATTTTGGATTTCATCTTTTGGCTTTCCACCACACTCTCCTAACACCATATTTGCTAGCTTTTGCGTGTGTACCCGATACAATTGACTTTGCTCTCGGTTCGGTTGATCGCCTCAATTCTATCTCACCAAGGTAAGAGTGCGAGGTAGTTTTCTTACACTAACATCCACAACATAGTTCTTTTCTTGCTATCATGGATAGGCACGTAGACGAAGCTCGGGACGATGAAGTCTTACGCAACACCGAGAGGTTGGCTACCCAACACAATCTATGGACACAACACCAAGAGTTCAAGGAGCAACTCACCTTGTTCGAGACACGCATCGACGAGCAATATGAAGAAGTGGCCCACAACTTCTCCCAAGTGAACCAAGATATATCTCTCCTTCGTGAAGCTACGGACAACTTGCATGGCCAAGTGACGGCCAATGATGCAAACATGGAGCGGCGCATGGATAGTCTCGAGCGCGCCATCAACAACTTGGGCCGCCGCCATCGACATTGCTCTACTTCCTCATCATCATCAACCTCGTCACAAGCTTATTACTCTCATGATCGCCATTCGTCCTCAAGCTCCAACTCAAGGCATGGAGACCACCATCGACCTCGTCGCCCGCATGCTCGTCAAGAAGACTCTCGCTCCAACTCAAGGCGAGGAGAATTCCATCGCCATGCTCGTCCTCATGAACGTCCTCCACAAGAACAAGTTCTTCACCAAGATCGTCATCAAGCGGCTCGCCATGCCCACCATGGGCATGACGACCAACCCCACGACAACGTCATCCACAACATGGAACCGGCACCTCATCGTCAAGCACATGTTGACGCTCAAGACCAAGGTCATCAAGATCCACCGAGGCGTGATCTCCGAAACCACCCTCGCCATGACCAATGGGGTCGAGGAGAACCGCAACATGATCAAGATGAGAGGACCATCCTTGGACATCGCCAACAACCTCGTCAACATCCTCAACAACATCATCAACGTGAACCAAGTGAAGCTAGTGTTCAACTCCACCGCCAACCCAATGCTATGGTTGGCCGTGGAAGACCTCCTATACCACCTCAAGCCGCAAGAGATGAAGGCATCCGTCCTCGCCGGCGAAATTTGGAAGATGAAGAGAACATGTATGGCAAACTCAAGTTCAACATGCCCAAGTTCAAAGGTGAAGACGATGCCGAGGCCTACCTCTCATGGGCATTCAAGGTTGACAAGATCTTCCGCATCCACAACTACTCCGGTGCCAAGAAAGTGGCCATGGCATCTCTTGAGTTTGAAGACTACGCCAACACTTGGTGGGAGCAAATCCTCACTCTAAGAGAAGAAAAGGGTGAACCTCCAATTGACACTTGGGAAGAGATGAAGGAAGAGATGCAAGCTCGCGTTGTCCCAACACACTACATGACCGACCTCTTCAACAAACTCCAAAAATTGAAGCAAGGCACCAAGACCGTTGAGGAGTTATTCAAGGAGATGGAGTTAACTATGATGCGAGCCAACATACAAGAGTCCGAGAACCAAACTATCGCTAGATTCTTCAATGGACTCAACTACCCCATCAAGAGAATTGTGGAGTTCCAACAATATTCCAACATGGTTGAGTTGGTTCACCAAGCCTCCAAGGCCGAGTGCCAAGTGAATGAGGACATCAAGTACTCCATTCGTCCTCAAGCTTATTACTCTCATGATCGCCATTCGTCCTCAAGCTCCGACTCAAGGCATGGAGACCACCATCGACCTCGTCGCCCGCATGCTCGTCAAGAAGACTCTCGCTCCAACTCAAGGCGAGGAGAATTCCATCGCCATGCTCGTCCTCATGAACGTCCTCCAAAAGAACAAGTTCTTCACCAAGATCGTCATCAAGCGGCTCGCCATGCCCACCATGGGCATGACGACCAACCCCACGACAACGTCATCCACAACATGGAACCGGCACCTCATCGTCAAGCACATGTTGATGCTCAAGACCAAGGTCATCAAGAGCCGCCGAGGCGTGATCTCCGAAACCACCCTCGCCATGACCAAAGGGGTCGAGGAGAACCGCAACATGATCAAGATGAGAGGGCCATCCTTGGACATCGCCAACAACCTCGTCAAGATCCTCAACAACATCATCAACGTGAACCAAGTGAAGCTAGTGTTCAACTCCACCGCCAACCCAATGCTATGGTTGGCCGTGGAAGACCTCCTCTACCACCTCAAGCCACAAGAGATGAAGGCGTCCGTCCTCGCCGAAGGAATTTGGAAGATGAAGAGAACTGATACGTCTCAAACGTATCTATAATTTCCTATGTTCCATGCTAGTTTTATGACAATACCTACATGTTTTGTTCACACTTTATATCGTTTTTATGCATTTTCCGGAACTAACCTATTAACGAGATGCCGAAGTGCCGGCTCTGTTTTCTCGCTGTTTTTGGTTTCAGAAATCCTAGTAAGGAAATATTCTTGGAATTGGACGAAATCAAGGCCCACGATCTTATATTTCCACGAAGCTTCCAGAACACCGGAGAGGCACCAGAGGGGAGTCCCAGGGCCTCCACACAACAAGGCGGCGCGGCCAGGGGGGGCGCGCCCCCTACTGTGTGGGTCCCCCGTAGCCCTTCCGACTCCGCATCTTCGCCTATAAGAAGCCCCCTGACCTAAATCTTCGATACGAAAAAGCCACGGTACGAGAAACCTTCCAGAGCCGCCGCCATCGCGAAGCCAAGATCTGGGGGACAGGAGTCTCCGTTCGGCACGCCGCCGGGACGGGGAAGTGCCCCGGAAGGCTTCTCCATCAACACCACCGGCATCTTCATCACCGCCGCTCGTCTCCCATGAGGAGGGAGTAGTTCTCCCTCGAGGCTAAGGGCTGTACCGGTAGCTATGTGGTTAATCTCTCTCTCGTACCCCAATACAATGATCTCATGAATTTCTTTGCATGATTGAGATCCATATGATGAGCTTTGTATCACTATTAGTCTATGTGCTACTCTTGTGATGTTATTAAAGTAGTCTATTCCTCCTTCATGATGTAATGGTGACAGTGTGTGCATCGTGTAGTTCTTGGCGTAGGTTATGATCATAATCTCTTGTAGGTTATGGAGTTAATTATTACTATGATAGTATTGATGTGATCTATTCCCCCTTCATAGTGTAAAGGTGACAGTGTGTATGCTATGTTAGTACTCGGTTTAAATTGCAAAGATCTATTATGCTCTAAGGTTACTTAAACATGAATACCGAATGTTGTGGCGCTTGTTAACTCCGGCATTGAGGTGCTCTTGTAGCCCTACACAACGAATGGTGTTCATTATCAAACAAGAGTATATGTAGCACAAAGGAAGAGAACTTATTTATTATGTGATCAATGTTGAGAGTGTCCACTAGTGAAAGTATGATCCCTAGGCCTTGTTTCCGAATATCGAATCTCCGTTTATTTATCGTTTCGTTGCATGTTTACTCGCTGCCATATTTTATTCAGATTGCTATTGCTACTCATATACATCCATATTACCTTGTATTTCACTATCTCTTCGCCGAACTAGTGCACCTATACATCTGACAAGTGTATTAGGTGTGTTGGGGACACAAGAGACTTCTTGTATCGTGATTGCGTGGTTGCTTGAGAGGGATATCTTTGACCTCTTCCTCCCCGAGTTCGATAAACATTGGGTGATCCACTTAAGGGAAACTTGCTCGCTGTTCTACAAACCTCTGCTCTTGGAGGCCCAACACTCGTCTACAAGAATAGAAGCACACGTAGACATCAAGCACTTTTCCGGCGCCGTTGCCGGGGATCCGAAGAAAAGTTACACCACGTAGAATTTCCTCCCACGGCAACAAGCACTTTTCCGGCGCCGTTGCCGGGAGGAAAGGTAAAAGGCACTCACACTCGGTCCCGTGTAACTAAGTTATTTTCTCGTTGCCGTTGTAAGTGCTCGAAGCTATTTCCTTTAGATCCTGCAATTGCATCTTTTTGTTTCTTGTTTACACTAGTAAGGCATAATGGAAAGCAACAGTGAGCTTTTTATTCTATTTCCTGAGTTAAGACATGGATTGTTTGCTACGAAAACTAAAAAACCTATGGAATCTTATTTGCATGATAGTAGCAATGATATTAGTATGAACGCTTTGAACACCGTTGTTGCTAATGATAGGGAAAATTCTAAGCTTGGGGAAGCTGGTTTTGATGAGCATGATATTTTTAGTCCCCCAAGCATTGAGGAGAAAATTTTCTTTGATGATACTTTGCCTCCTATTTATGATGATTATAATGATAGTGGTCTTTTGGTGCCGCCTACTATGGAGAGTAAATTTTATTATGATTATACTATGCCTCCTACACATGATGAGAATAATAATGATAGCTACTTTGTTGAATTTGCTCCCACTACAACTAATAAAATTGATTATGCTTATGTGGAGAGTAATGATACTTTTATGCATGTGAATAAGAATGCTTTATGTGATACTTATATTGTTGAGTTTGTTCATGATGCCTCTGAAAGTTATTATGAGAGAGGAAAATATGGTTGTAGAAATTTTCATGTTACTAAAACACCTCTCTATATGTTGAAATTTTTGAAGTTACACTGGTTTTATCTTCCTATGCTTGTTGCATTATGCTTCATTGACTTGTTTATTTACAAGATTCCTTTTCGTAGGAAGTGGGTTAGACTTAAATGTGTTTTGAATTTGCTTCTTGATGCTCTCTTTTGCTTCAACTCTTATTTCTTGTGAGTGCATCATTAAAATTGCTTGAGCCGATCTTAATGGCTATAAAGAAAGCACTTCTTGGGAGATAACCCATGTGTTTATTTTACTACAGCAACTTTTGTTTTATATTTGAGTCTTGGAAGTTGTTACTACTGTAGCAACCTCTCCTTATCTTATTTTATTGCATTGTTGTGCCAAGTAAAGTCTTTGATAGCAAGGTTCATACTAGATTTGGATTACTGCACAAAAACAGATTTATGTCTGTCACGAATTTGGGCAGGGTTCTCTGTAGGTAACTCGGAAAAATCTGCAAATTTACGTGCGTGATCCTCAGATATGTACGCAACTTTCATTAAATTTGAGCATTTTCATCTGAGCAAGTCCAGTGCCTCTAAAAATTCGTCTTTACGGACTGTTCGTTTTGACAGATTCTGCCTTTTATTTCGCATTGCCTCTTTTGCTTGTGTTTGATGGATTTCTTTGTTCCATTGACTTCCAGTAGCTTTGGGCAATGTCCGAAGTGTTAAGAATGATTGTGTCACCTCTGAACATGTGAATTTTTGATTATGCACTAACCCTCTAATGAGTTTGTTTTGAGTTTGGTGTGGAGGAAGTTTTCAAGGGTCAAGAGAGGAGGATGATATACTATGATCAAGAAGAGTGAAGAGTCTAAGCTTGGGGATGCCCCCGTGGTGCATCCCTGCATATTTCAAGAAGACTCAAGCATATAAGCTTGGGGATGCCCAAGGCATCCCCTTCTTCATCGACAACTTATCAGGTTTCTTCTCTTGAAACTATATTTTTATTCGGTCACATCTTATGTACTTTACTTGGAGCGTCTGTTTGTTTTTGTTTTGTTTGAATAAATTCATGCTTGTGTGGGAGAGAGACACGCTCTGCTCGTTCATATGAACACATGTGTTCTTAGCTTTACTTTTAATGTTCATGGCGGAGTTGAAAACCGCTTCGTTAATTGCTATTTGGGTGGAAACAGAAAATGCTTCATGTAGTAATTGGTATAATGTCTTGAATAATTTGATACTTGGCAATTGTTGTGCTCATATAGATCATGTTTAAGCTCTTGCATCATGTACTTTGCACCTATTAATGAAGAACTACATAGAGCTTGTTAAAATTTGGTTTGCATGATTGGTCTCTCTAAGTCTAGATATTTTCTGGTTAAGGTGTTTGAACAACAAGGAGACGATGTAAAGTCTTATAATGCTTACAATATGTCTAGCCTTGTTGTTCAAACACCTCAACCAGAAAATATCTAGACTTAGAGAGACCAATCATGCAAACCAAATTTTAACAGGCTCTATGTAGTTCTTCATTAATAGATGCAAGGTACATGATGCAAGAGCATAAACATGATCTATATGAGCACAACAATTGCCAAGTATCAAATTATTCAAGACATTATACCAATTACCACATGCGGCATTTCCTGTTTCCAACCATATAACAATGAACGAAGCAGTTTTCAACCTTCGCCATGAACATTAAGATTAAAGCTAAGAACACATGTGTCCATACGCAACAGCGGAGCGTGTCTCTCTCCCACACAAGCATGAATTTATTCAGAGAATGAAAATAACAAAACGAAAATAAAAGCACACAGACGCTCCAAGTAAAGTACATAAGATGTGACCGAATAAAAATATAGTTTCAAGAGAAGAAACTCGATAAATTGTTGATGAAGAAGGGGATGCCTTGGGCATCCCCAAGCTTAGATGCTTGGGTCTTCTTGAAATATGCAGGGATGAACCACGGGGGCATCCCCAAGCTTAGACTTTTCACTCTTCTTGATCATAGTATATCATCCTCCCCTCTTGACCCTTGAAAACTTTCTCCACACAAAACTCAAAACAACTCATTAGAGGGTTAGTGCATAATCAAAATTTCACATGTTCAGTGGTGACACAATCATTCTTAACACTTCTGGACATTGCCCAAAGCTTCTGAAAGTTAATGTAACAAAGAAATCCATCCAACACAGCAAAAGAGGCAATGCGAAATAAAAGGCAGAATCTGTCAAAACAGAACAGTCCGTAAAGACGATTTTTTTATAGCCATTAAGATGGGCTCAGTAATTTCAATGATGCACTCCCAAGAAATAAGAGTTGAAGCAAAAGAGAGCATCAAAAAGCAATTTCAAAACATATTTAAGTCTAACCCACTTCCTATGAAAAGGAATCTTGTAAATAAACAAATTCATGAAGAGCAAAGTAACAAGCATAGGAAGATAAAACCAGTGTAACTTCAAAAATTTCAGCATATAGAGAGGTGTTTTAGTAACATGAAAACTTCTACAACCATATTTTCCTCTCTCATAATAAATTTCAGAGGCATCATGAACAAACTCAACAATATAAGTATCACATAAAGCATTCTTATCGTGAGCTATATGCATAAAATTATTACTCTCCACATAAGCATAATCAATTTTATTAGTTGTAGTGGGAGCAAATTCAACAAAGTAGCTATCATTATTATTCTCATCAAGTGTAGGAGGCATAGTATAATCATAATAACATTTACTCTCCATAGTAGGCGGCACCAAAAGACCACTATCATTATAATCATCATAAATAGGAGGCATATCATAATCAACATAAACTTTCTCATCAATACCCGGAGGGCTAAAGAGATCATTTTCATCAAAACCGACCTCCCCAAGCTTAGAATTTTCTATATCATTATCAACAATGGTATTCAAAGCGTTCATACTAATATTACTACTAGCATGCAAATAAGGTTCCATAGGTTTTTTAATTTTCGCATTAAACCATTCATGTCTTGACTCGAGAAATAGTTTAAAAAGCTCACAGATGTTTTCCATTATGCCTTACTAGTGTTTAACAAGAAACAAAAAGATGCAATTGCAGGATCTAAAGGAAATAGCTTCGAGCACTTACAACGGCAACATAAAATAACTTAGTTACCTGGGACCAGAGTGTGAGTGCCTTTTACCTTTCCTCCCCGGCAACGGCGCCAGAAAAGTGCTTGTTGCCGTGGGAGGCAATTCTCTGTGGCGTAACTTTTCTTCAGATCCCCGGCAACGGCGCCAGAAAAGTGCTTGATGTCTACGTGTGCTTCTATTCTTGTAGACAGTGTTGGGCCTCCAACAGCAGAGGTTTGTAGAACAGCAGCAAGATTCCCTTAAGTGGATCACCCAAGGTTTATCGAACTCAGGGAGGAATAGGTCAAAGATATCCCTCAAGCAACCCTGCAGTCACGATACAAGAAGTCTCTTGTGTCCCCAACACACCTAATACACTTGTCAGATGTATAGGTGCACTAGTTCGGCGAAGAGATAGTGAAATACAAGTAATATGGATGTATATGAGTAGTAATAGCAATCTGAATAAAATATGGCAGCGAGTAAACATGCAATAGAACAGTAAATAAACGGTGTTTCGATATTCGGAAACAAGGCCTAGGGATCATACTTTCACTAGTGGACACTCTCAACATTGATCACATAAATAAATAAGTTCTCTTCCTTTGTGCTACATATACTCTTGTTTGATAATGAACACCATTCGTTGTGTAGGGCTACAAGAGCACCTCAATGCCGGAGTTAACAAGCGCCACAACATTCGGTATTCATGTTTAAGTAACCTTTAGAGCATAATAGATCTTTGCAATTTAAACCGAGTACTAACATAGCATACACACTGTCACATTTACACTATGAAGGGGGAATAGATCACATCAATACTATCATAGTAATAATTAACTCCATAACCTACAAGAGATTATGATCATAACCTACGCCAAGAACTACACGATGCACACACTGTCACCATTACACCGTGAAGGAGGAATAGACTACTTTAATAACATCACAAGAGTAGCACATAGACTAATAGTGATACAAAGCTCATCATATGGATCTCAATCATGCAAAGCAATTCATGAGATCATTGTATTGGAGTACATGAGAGAGAGATTAACCACATAGCTACCGGTAGAGCCCTTAGCCTCGATGGAGAACTACTCGCTCCTCATCGGAGACAGCAGCGGTGATGAAGATGGCAGTGGTGTCGATGGAGATGCCTTCCGGGGGCACTTCCCCGTCCCGGCGGCGTGCCGGAACAGAGACTCCTGTCCCCCAAATCTTGGCTTCGCGATGGCGGCGGCTCTGGAAGGTTTCTCGTACCGTGGCTTTTCCGTATCGAAGATTTAGGTCAGGGAGCTTCTTATAGGCGAAGAGTCGGAGTCGGAGGGGCTACGGGGCAACCACACAACAGGGGGGCGCTCCCCCCCTTGGGCCGCGCCGGCCACATGTGTGGGCCCCCCAGGGCTCCCCTTTGGTGCCTCTCCAGTGTTCTGGAAGCTTCGTGCAATTATAAGATGTTGGGCGTTGACTTCGTCCAATTCCGAGAATATTTCCTTACTAGGATTTCTGAAACCAAAAACAGCAGAAAATAGGAACTGGCACTTCGGCATCTCGTTAATAGGTTAGTTCCGGAAAACGCATCAAAACGATATAAAGTGTGAACAAAACATGTAGGTATTGTCATAAAACTAGCATGGAACATAAGAAATTATAGATACGTTTGAGACGTATCAAACGCCTTGCCAAAACTGCTTAAGTCGTGTACTTCGTACCTTTTCGCCATGTGTCGCCTTGTAGGCCTATATAAGGACCCAGGACGCCCCCTTTACCTTTTTAGACTAAATCTGAGCTTGAAAATACTTTTGAGCTTTGTCTCCCTAGGGTTAGATCCCCTTTGTAATCAAGGTTACTCTTGTTGAGGATTTGGATATTTGTGAGTGAGATTCAAGTGTTCCACTCTCTCTCGCTCATCGGTCTCCGTCTCCAACACCAATCTCTACTCTCGGAATTCTACCTCGAGTCTCTTCCGGGTGGATTCTATTGGCGTGGTCCATCGACCCACGAGGGTAAGAATCGGTTGTATCGGGTTGGTGTGCGTGGTTTTGTTCTTCGTGTTCTTCGTGTTCTTCATCCCCTACCTCTTTCCCCCCACTTGGATTTGGGTCAATCGCGAGATCGGGCCACAAACTAGGTCTTAGACCTCATCATATGGTATCAGCAGCTCTAGGTTACCGCGAATTTGACCCCCCACCCATCCAATTTCGTTTCTAGAAAATTTTCCCAAAAACCAAAAATAGCCCTAAATTGCCTTTGGATGGATCTACGATTTGTTGAGTTTTTGGTGGTTTTGATCCGTGGATTTGGTGTTGTTAGTGTTGATCTACTATTTCCCCCACCTTTTAGCCTCCAATCCCTCCGTTTCCCTTCGATTTGCTCTTTTGGTTTTGGTTTGGGGAAGAACATGAGAGAGAAAGTCGCACAGCCGGGTGAGCACCGGTTGACCGGCCGACAGACCGGACAGGCCGGCCCAGAACCCGGACGACCGGCCGACCGACCGGACCAGCCGGCCCTAGGCCCGGCCAGACCGGCCCCCAGACCGGAGACGCCTTCTAACATCACCGCCGACCACCACCACCACCATCATCGCAAGTTGCGTGTTCATCACCGCCTACACATCTTAGGTATAACTTGCATTTCCCTTGTCACCCCTCTTCCTTTTGCGATCTATCCTATCGAGCATTGCTTTTCAAGTGTTGCGAGACATTGCACGTGGCCCCGATTGTGAGGAGTGTGTGTAGTGTGGAGTCAAGCTTATAAGCAAAACTCGTGTGGCAAAATAGCAAAAGCGAGCTAACGCTAACATAGTGTGAGAAAAAGTAAGAAAAACACAAAAAGAGTGCAAAGTAGCACCATACATACAAAAGAGTGCAAGTGCCACCATCGATACAAAAGAGTGTGTGTACCACCATATACAAAAGAGTACAAAGCTTTTAAGCAAAAGAGCGAGAAGAGAAGAGAGGCCGCGTGTGAATCTTGTTGTCTCTCCAATTGCAACGAAGCTTTGATCTCTTCTTGTGTTAGTGTGACACCGAGCACCACCTTGCATATAGGTTTTTGTTTTTCCGCTCATTCCTTGGTCACACTAACCCCGCTTATCCCGTGTGTGAGTTCCACAACTTTTCCGTGTTTATAGTGATCTCCACTTTTGACACTTGATTTTTGGACCTTACCCACCTTTAACAACACACTTAATTTTGGATTTCATCTTTTGGCTTTCCACCACACTCTCCTAACACCATATTTGCTAGCTTTTGCGTGTGGCTTTGCGTGTGTACCCGATACAATTGACTTTGCTCTCGGTTCGGTTGATCGCCTCAATTCTATCTCACCAAGGTAAGAGTGCGAGGTAGTTTTCTTCCACTAACATCCACAACATAGTTCTTGTCTTGCTATCATGGATAGGCACGGAGACGAAGCTCGGGACGATGAAGTCTTACGCAACACCGAGAGGTTGGCTACCCAACACAATCTATGGACACAACGCCAAGAGTTAAAAGAGCAACTCACCTTGTTCGAGACACGCATCGACGAGCAATATGAAGAAGTGGCCCACAACTTCTCCCAACTGAACCAAGATATATCTCTCC
The DNA here is from genome assembly GCF_022539505.1 of Lolium rigidum. NCBI lineage: Eukaryota > Viridiplantae > Streptophyta > Magnoliopsida > Poales > Poaceae > Lolium > Lolium rigidum. Next base: position 188,566,256 of record NC_061510.1, on the reverse strand, counting down.
TTCGTGAAGCTACGGACAACTTGCATGGCCAAGTGACGGCCAATGATGCAAACATGGAGCGGCGCATGGATAGTCTCGAGCGCGCCATCAACAACTTGGGCCGCCGCCATCGACATTGCTCTACTTCCTCATCATCATCAACCTCGTCACAAGCTTATTACTCTCATGATCGCCATTCTTCCTCAAGCTCCGACTCAAGGCATGGAGACCACCATCGACCTCGTCGCCCGCATGCTCGTCAAGAAGACTCTCGCTCCAACTCAAGGCGAGGAGAATTCCATCGCCATGCTCGTCCTCATGAACGTCCTCCACAAGAACAAGTTCTTCACCAAGATCGTCATCAAGCGGCTCGCCATGCCCACCATGGGCATGACGACCAACCCCACGACAACGTCATCCACAACATGGAACCGGCACCTCATCGTCACGCACATGTTGACGCTCAAGACCAAGGTCATCAAGATCCACCGAGGCGTGATCTCCGAAACCACCCTCGCCATGACCAACGGGGTCGAGGAGAACTGCAACATGATCAAGATGAGAGGACCATCCTTGGACATCGCCAACAACCTCGTCAACATCCTCAACAACATCATAACCGTGAACCAAGTGAAGCTAGTGTTCAACTCCACCGCCAACCCAATGCTATGGTTGGCCGTGGAAGACCTCCTATACCACCTCAAGCCGCAAGAGATGAAGGCATCCGTCCTCGCCGGCGAAATTTGGAAGATGAAGAGAACATGTATGGCAAACTCAAGTTCAACATGCCCAAGTTCAAAGGTGAAGACGATGCCGAGGCCTACCTCTCATGGGCACTCAAGGTTGACAAGATCTTCCGCATCCACAACTACTCCGGTGCCAAGAAAGTGGCCATGGCATCTCTTGAGTTTGAAGACTACGCCAACACTTGGTGGGAGCAAATCCTCACTCTAAGAGAAGAAAAGGGTGAACCTCCAATTGACATGGGAAGAGATGAAGGAAGAGATGCAAGCTCGCGTTGTCCCAACACACTACATGACCGACCTCTTCAACAAACTCCAAAAATTGAAGCAAGGCACCAAGAACGTTGAGGAGTTCTTCAAGGAGATGGAGTTAACTATGATGCGAGCCAACATACAAGAGTCCGAGAACCAAACTATCGCTAGATTCTTCAATGGACTCAACTACCCCATCAAGAGAATTGTGGAGTTCCAACAATATTCCAACATGGTTGAGTTGGTTCACCAAGCCTCCAAGGCCGAGCGCCAAGTGAATGAGGACATCAAGTACTCCAAGTCCAAGTCATACTTCACCTCCAAGCTCGCTACAACACCTCCTTCAACAAGTGTCAAGCCCGCCGTGTCCTCTACACCATCAAATCAACCGACTATCCAAAGTCGCATGAAGCAAACGGTGTCCTCCGCTGCCTCCTCAAAGGCCTCTACGGGACCCTCTAATGTCACTTGCTTCAAGTGTGGCACACAAGGCCACAAGTCCTTCGAGTGCAAGAACAACAAGGTCATGATCACTATGGAGAATGGCGACATAGAGACGCTAAGTGAAGGCGAATATGAAGCGCTTGTGCAAGCCGCCGTCGCCAATGAAGAAGATTATGACGAAGAAAGTGGAGAAGACCCTCTCTTATGCATGCATGACCCAAGCCCTTCACTTGTGGTCACAAGGGTGCTAACAACTCAACCTCAAGCTATGGAAGACCAACGGTGCAACATCTTCCAAACACGTGCCGGAATTGGTGGCAAGTCAATCAAGGTCATCATCGACGGAGGAAGTTGCCACAACTTGGCAAGCACCGAGTTGTGTGAGAAGCTCAACCTCACACTTCGCAAGCACCCTCATCCTTACCATGTCCAATGGTTAAGTAACAAGGGCAACGTCAAGATACAACATACCGTCACCGTCAACTTCAAGATTGGGCCCTATGAAGATACTATTGAGTGTGACGTGGTGCCCATGACGGTGTGCCACATGTTGCTTGGCCGCCCATGGCAATTTGACAAGAAGGCTATACATGACGGCTACTCCAATGCATACACCTTCACGGTCAAAGATAAGAAGTTTGAGCTTCGCCCAATGACTCCTAGCCAAATCATCGCCGACAATGCGAAGGCTTTAGCGAGGGCAAAACAACACACCCACCATAGTGAGTTGAGAGGAGAGGGACCGACCCACCAAAAGGAGAGTGAGCGCCACAAGCCATATGTGAGCGAGAGAAAGAGTGTACTCCTATCCACCAAAAGCGAGTGGAGAGAAGTGCAAGAAAACCCATCCACCACATTGCACTATGTGCTAATTTGCAAGGGACCGTCATCGGAGACTAACGACTTAACCAACATTCCTTCGTCTTTGTTGTCTCTTTTGAAGGAATTCCAAGACGTCTTCCCCGACGAGCTACCTCATGGACTTCCACCGCTTCGAGGCATCGAGCACCGCATCGACCTCATACCCGGCGCTCCCCTTCCAAACCGTGCCGCCTACCGCACCAACCCCGAAGACACAAAGGAGATTCAATGCCAAATACAAGATCTCCTCGCTAAAGGGTACGTTCGAGAAAGCCTTAGCCCTTGTGCCGTTCCGGTGATTCTTGTTCCTAAACCGGATGAGATGCAACGAATGTGTATGGATTGCCGCCCCATCAATGCCATTACCGTTCGTTACCGCCATCCCATTCCGCGTTTAGATGACATGCTTGATGAGTTGAGCGGTGCCACTATTTTCTCTAAAGTCGATTTGCGTAGTGGCTACCATCAAATCCGCATGGCAATTGGTGATGAATGGAAGACGGCATTCAAGACCAAACTTGGTCTCTATGAATGGCTTGTCATGCCATTTGGTCTTTCAAATGCTCCATCAACTTTCATGCGTCTCATGAATCACATCTTGCGTCCTCTCATTGGAAAGAGTGTGGTTGTCTATTTCGATGATATTCTCATTTATAGCAAAAATCTCGAGGACCATGTGCAACATGTGAGAGAAGTCTTATGCATCTTGCGTCATGAGAAGCTTTATGCCAATCTTCCCAAATGCACTTTTGCCCAAAACAAATTGGTTGTCCTTGGTTTTGTGATTTCCGCTAATGGCATTGAAGTGGACTCTTCGAAGGTTGACGCCATACATAGTTGGCCCACGCCGACCACCGTTGGTCAAGTTCGAAGTTTCCATGGACTCACCGGTTTCTACTGCCGCTTTGTGAAAGATTTTAGCACCATTGCTTGCCCTTTGAATGACCTTACCAAAAAGAATGTTCCGTTTGTGTGGGGCAAGGCCCAACAAAATGATTTTCATGAGTTGAAGAAATGCCTTACCGAAGCTCCCCTTCTCGTCCTTCCAAATTTTGCAAAAATGTTTGAGATTGAGTGTGATGCGAGTGGACTTGGTATTGGTGGAGTTCTTATGCAAGATGGTAAAATCGTGGCATATTATAGTGAGAAGTTGGATGGCGCACGCCTCAACTATCCTATATATGACAAGGAACTTTACGCTTTGGTTCGTGTTCTTGAAGTTTGGCAACACTATCATTGGCCAAAAGAGTTTGTTATTCATTCCGACCATGAGTCTTTGAAGTATTTGAAAAGCCAACACAATCTGAACAAACGACACGCAAAATGGGTTGAGTTCATTGAGTCCTTCCCGTATGTAATCAAATACAAGAAGGGCAAGGACAATGTAGTAGCGGATGCTCTTTCCCGCAAACTCACCCTTTTACTCACTCGCTTGGATTTTTATGTCTTGGGACTTGAGGAGATCAAAGAACTATATCATTCCGATTCTTTCTTTGCACCAATACTTGAGAAGTGTTCCCTTCATCGAGGATTTGATGATTTCTACTTGCATGATGGTTACTTGTTTAAAGCTAACAAAATTTGCATACCCGAGTCTTCTCTTCGTAAGTTGCTTTTGCAAGGGGGATTAGAAGATTGCAATCTACCGCTTCGTGGTCGGCGGCTACGTGCGCAAGTGTGTGGAGTTGCGAATATCTTGCAGGGTTGAGAGCTGTTGCATTGGCATCAGGAATCAATCGAGAGACTTCGTCGGCGTCATACAAGTTATCCTCCTCATATCATCGATTCCATCCGCTGCTACCATCGTGTGTTCATCACCACCCGTCGCTTACTGAGAAGATCGGGCAACCCCTTATCATCTTGGTATCAGATTTCCAGTTTTCCTCGGTAAGCCATCCACAATCCACCCCATAGTTGAGTTGTGAGTGTTTTCCTATCCAGAAAAAGTGATAAAAAGTTAGGGTTAGGGTTTTCCATAGCCTTAGATTGCACTAATTTTCGAGTTTTAGTTGCTTTTCGTAGTTGTTTTTGCGTATCTTTTCTTTCCATCTAGTATTTTAGGGTTTGAGTTTACTCTATCATCTTGTGTTTACTTTGTCGTCTAGTGTCAGTTTTTGTTACTCCGAGTCCATATAGCGTACAGTGTGCTTGTTCCCAACCATAGACACAGCCTATCGATATAAAGTGACTAGGAACTTCCCCAGAAGAGACTAGTTTTACCGCTCGACAGGCTGCTCGTTAGGTTATCGGTGCTTTGCATATTTCTGTTGGCCGTGTTATCAAGGAGTTGTGTCATAATTTAAAAAAAGCAAAAAAGAGCTACATAGCTGCGTGTGTTATACAAAAAGAAAAATCCAAAAAGAAAAGTGAAGTGCTAGTTGAATCAAGTGAAGGCCTAAGTTTACTTTACTGCACCCGTAGTTGAGCAATCTTGTGCCTGTCTCGTTGAGCTTTGCTAGCGTCTCTATAGTGCATTGCAACCTTTCCCACTTATAGTTGCTTTGCCCCATTATATCGCCTTGTGTGAGTATCATTGGTTGTCTACGGTCAGCGCTAGAGCTTGTTATTGGTGCAAATAGGTAGCCCACCTACAGCCCCACATATATCTTGCTTTGTCGTGTGATTTGTTCTTATACCCTTGATATTCGCTTCGCTACATCCGTGCACTAGTCCGTCAATCCAAGTTGGTAAGCAATACTAATTCACTTTGGAGCGGTAAGATTTACCTTTCTTATCAGTTTTGAGTGAGTTGTGAGAGTACCACCAAAGATTTTTGTTTAGTGCACTAACCTACTAATCATGTCTACTGAGGATGTTGATGTGATGCAGAAGAAGGATCCAGCAGCGACAGTTACTTGGCTGGAGTATGAGGCACTACGTGATCACCTACAACGTGAAATCCGTGTTGCCAATGACGCGTTGGACAAGGATATTCTGAATGTACACTTGAAGGTCGATGAGACTACTACATCGGTTAATACCGTTCAAACATCGGTGACGAATCTTCAAGCATCTTTTGAATGAAACAAATTGGTTAAGAACCAGCTTTTCAATACCTTTCAGATGCAACTGACCTCATATTTTTATGAATTATGTACCATTTTTGGTGAATTAAACTTGTTTTGTGTGTTCTGCAGACATGGCTGTTAGCTTTTAAATCACCAAAAATCCATCTTTGAACCTAATTGAGTGATTCCAATTTGGTAGGACTACTGAATGTTTTCTTAATCATCTCAAACAAGTTTCAAACATTTATCTGTTATGTAAATCCAAAGATAAAGCAAATGGTAAAGACATGCAGTAACTTTGTTAATCCATTTGTGAGAGTTTTAAAAATAATTTGAACCCAAATCCAATTGTGTATGCATCCCTGCTTAAATATATTTCAAATGCCAGTGGTCTCATATTTTTAGGATTTTTCTACGATTTATGGCTTACAGATCTTGTTTTCTGTACAGTCAGATTCAAAGAAATTCCTAAATTTGTAGGTTTAATATTTTTGGGTGAATCCAATTGGGTTAGTCTTGTATTAGTACTTGCCATCTAGGAAAAATATTGTTAGTCTCTATTCATACATATTGGTTACCGATAATAACATGTGTGTGCTACTTGAGTTGTTGAACCAAAACTCTTTGGATTATTTTAAAACTTTAACCACCTCTTTGTATTAAAATTGGTCAACCAATGTTTTATTCTTGCAAAACAAAACCTCTGCAACTTAACCTTAGTTCTATTGTTTGGCTTAAGTTTTCAAATGGTGTGGCATATCATTTACTTCCTATTCTTGTGTAGTGTTATGTAAGCTTTATAAAATAGAGAGAATGACTTCCCGCTTTTCCAAAAATGTTTCAAATTATATATTGAATGTTTGTGAGGCCAAACTAATGCACTTTTCCTCTTTATGATGTTATCTACCAGGGGATACTTAGTTGTGCCATGGTGATACCGAGAGAGGCAATTGCTAAGTCGTGGCACTCTCATACCTTTACTAGGTAAATAAAGTGGGTTCTCTTTTAGTTGATTTGTAGTATCTATAAGTCTTTTGTATGTTAGCCTTAGTAAAGTGGTTATCTATTGATTGTTGCTTGATTGAATGTTGTTTTGTTGGTACAATGTGATTGATTGTGTTCCTTTTATATTTTCCGGCGATAGATGCGAACGATTCCGGAGAAGAAGAAGAAGTGGAATTGGACAATTGTTGGAATTATTATTTGATGGAGTTGAAGAAGTCCAGGGACAAATAAGCCAAGGCAAGCCATCTTTGACCTCTGATTTGGTGTCTAGTTGAATGTCATTTGTTGATGTCCAAAGCACCTTGAATTCTATGTGTATTGTTCTCTCTATTTATGTCATCTATATGTGATTTCTAGTGGGGTACACCCTAGAGGTGATACTCCACTATTGTCGTTGTGATTATGAGATGCATGGTATCATGGTCGTGCTATTCCTCTTGGTTATCTTGTATGCTCAACTTGAGCATGTTCCATCTCAAGATAATGACTTACACCACACCCATCCCTTTTGTAGTGTAGAGGTATCAATGTCATGATCTTGGTGTATTCTCAAAATGAGAAGAGTATGCCCTTGTACCCTATTGGAGAGTATGTTGAATAGTGATACTCCACTATCTAAATCATATAGTTGGCGCCACAAAACTGAGAGTAAGTTTCTCCTTGTGTTGTCTTAATACATGCTTACCTTAAGCAAGTATGACCCATTCCATTACCCTCTTTTTACACCATCTATGGCGTGATGACTCTCATCTCTGCCATATTGCAATACTAGTTCAACTCATGAAACTATAGGTTGGGAACCCCTCAAGGCTTACCTTGTTGTAAATGTTTGTGAAAACCTTGGGTAAGTTAACTCTACTCAAGTGTATGTTTTTGGAAAGCAAATGAGGTTGTTCGGAGGAATTTTGGATGGTTGTGGACAAGCAAAGGAAGTGTGGGTGAAATGTTTTTAAAGGAGCACTGCGTATAAGTGTACGCCAGCCCAACTTTTTATCGCGCAACCACTCTACCCCAACGTGGGCACGGGGCTTAGCCCTAGTTTGTTGAAGCTGGCATGAGACACCTTCACAACTCTCTAGGAGGGTCACGATGACCTATGACGCTGGGTTGCGCTCTGGAGGAGGCAATACACTGTAGTTGCCTATAGCCGGACGATTACTGAGGGTCTTCTGTCGTGGCGCCGGAGATACGCTCAAAAAGGAGGTATGCTGCCGGGGTGCCGGGAAGGGTTAAGCCCGCAGGGAAGGACTCATGTCAGTGGAGATAAGCGAAAGGTTATGTTCGGGTCTCCGTCGTGGCATATGTTGTTATGCGGGGATGATGCCCACACGATAGGTATTCGGATAGTTGTGGGGAAAGTGTGCAAACTCTGCAGAGTCAAATCTATTCGAATAGCCGCGTCCGCGGTCATGGACGGGTTGCAAAGGCCTACCTTAACCTGGGCTTGAGTTTTGTTTTGACAAATGCTTTGCAAAAGAAGTGTTGTGTTGGATGTACCGGAAGGGTACGGGAAAAAGGCGTGTGTCGATCATATGGAGATGGTCGGGGAAAAATAAGACCAAGCGGGGAACTCTTTCCTAGTGGTTCATGAAGAAGAACTCTTCTTTAAAAAAGATATAGAGATGTCATAGGACTTCCCAAGCATTCCCATCAAATGAGATGGTAGTATCCTAACTCTTCTTTAACAAAGATATAGAGATGTCATAGGAGTACCATAGTGTCCGCATCACTTGAGATGCCGGAATGCTATATCAACAAGAGAAACTGATTCTCTTATGCATGCTATATCCACGAGAGAAACTGTTCATCCTCGCTTACCTCTCTAGATAGAACTTGTTGAGTATCTTCTTGATGGTTTTGCGAGTACAAATCCAAATGTACTCACGGCTTTGTCCCTGGCTATTTACTTGGCCAGACTTGAAGGAGTTTGACTGATGAAGAAGGAGTTGACGACGTCTATGCGAGCTAGGAACGTCTTCCCAGTCAGTTGCCTGTAGGGTTATGGCAGATGACTTGGGTACTGTGCTGCTGAAGTGATGTTGCTACTCTGATGTTTAGTTAGGCCCTTCGAGGCTATTATGTAAGTAATGGTCATGTGACCTCATTGTAATTTTCTTATTCCGCTTTGTAATGGATGGTGTAATTTGATATCAGTTCGGTTATGTGTTCACGACGCACTGATCATGGGATCGTGAACTGTATACATAACAGGGATTTTGGACAGCTAGTCCGGGGTCCCCACATGCCTCTCCGTACGAACTATAATATAAAATATAGCACAACATAAACACACCATTCAACAACAACAACAAAATCAAACAAGACAACAATCAAAAATCGCTTTATGGTACTAAGGTGTGGCATGAGGTTTGGCTTGCAAGATATGGCGGTGAGAGTTTGGACGGAAATTCACATGATTAGAAAGAATTGGATAATCTAAGATATAAATGAAGAATATTTATGCTTTACAAAAGCATGAAAAGAATTCAGAACGGGTTATGCGAATTGAATCACATAAGTGACAAATAGTGCAACAACAATACTATTGAATAAGTGTGACAATAATTACTCAAAACAGTATGAACTACACATAGGCTCGGGTATAAACAAGTGATATATAGAATTACTCAATTTATTCATTTGTAAGTTGAACAGTTTTTAAACTAATTCAAAGGGGTGAATGAAAAAGAATTTGGATAGACACGATATTGGTTCAAGGTAAAGTGTCTAGTGGTATTGGTGTGTGGATGCGATCATAAGTTTCACCTTCACAAAAGAATCATGTTGAGAAAGGCTTATAGAAATCGATAATGGATATATACTCAAATTCTCATATTTGAATTTGAATATTTGCAAAGTTATTCAAATATTTTGGACAATGGTACTATTGGATGGAGTACTATAAAGCAAGGCTTATGCAATTGACATAGTGTGACAACACGTATCAAAGTAGCACAAGATAGCATTGGATATGAACTAATGACATATTGAACTATTCAAATAACTCATTTGAAAGTTTGAATAGTTCGAACTAAGTGGAACGATTGAATGGCATGAGGTTGTGTATACATAAATGATATCGGGATTTGGTTCGTGAGCTCGATGGATACAAAGGTTCATCACATGTGATATGGGGTAGAGTATCTCCACCCTACTAAAGCAAGGTAAAAATCTAAACTAGGACATGTCACACTTTACTCAAATAACTCAATTGTTAATTGACTAATATGAACTAGACAACCAGGGGTAAGCTATGCATTATCTGTGAACATGATAAAAAATTATAATGGTCCTGGAAGATGGATATGATCATAAGGATCATTTGGCTAAAGGAACTATGTCGAAACCAGTTATAGGACTACACTTTTCGCGAAAATCTTTAGAAGAAGTTTTCCGGATGGAAGAACTTTCTACACGGAAGTTGTAGAGAATTCCATTTCAAGCGTATCGCCAAAAGAATCTCTCGGAAAAAATTGGTAAGGTTTATTTTGGAGACAATGTTACGGATCAAAGTGGTACCGCAAAAATAAAGTGGGCGAAAGTGCAACGCAAAATATCTAAAAGGATCTATGCGATTTGCTGATTACAACGGTATAAAGTTTGCCGAAATCCGAATTGTAAAACTCAAGATATGAATTTTACTAAATTGTACCGAAGCGGCTAAAAAGTTGTCCGAACAAGTTGGTTGGATGGCAAAACTTACTACACGAAAGTTGTAGAGGATCTAATTACAAACTTAACGGAAGAACCACTATTCTAAACGGAGGTGTAGATTTAAATAAACAAAATTGCAAAGTTAAGTACAACAATCTACGTGAAAATACCAGCAGAGGGATGCGTCGAGTCGCGAAGTTTCGTCAAATAGCGTTGCGTGTGTGCGTCGCGAACAGCTCCGTCGCGCAAGGCAAGGGAGACGGCAGCTTTGCGGGCGCGTGTGCTGCGTGCCGCGCGAGGGCGCGCGTGTGTTTGGGGGCTCTAGGGGTCTCTTTATATAGGGTATAAGCTGGAGGAAATTACTTAAGGTGACGGTATGAGGCTAAACATAAAAGCAAAAGGCGCAGGCGAGCGTGCGGTGCCGAGCTGCCGTGCGGCTGGGCCGCGGCAGGGTGGCCGGGTGGAGGGAGCTGGGCCGCAGTGGGCCGGAAGAAAAAAAAGAAAAAGAAGGCAGGGGCGAGCTGCTGGGCCGGGGCAGCTAGGGCTGGGGCCGGCGTACGTGGCTGGCTGGGCCGGTTCGGCCTGGCCGACCCGATGCTGTTTTGTTTTCTTTTTGTTTTCTTTTTTTCTATACTGAAATTGGAAATACACTTTGGGACTTCAAATAAAATCGGAAAAATGCAAATAAGATACCGTTGGATTCGTTATGAAAAATGATTCAATATGATACTAAATTTGGGACAAAAATATAAACTTTACTAAATCAAAATTTGACCTACATGTGTATGTGGCTATAGTGCCCTTTTAGGGTTTAAATTGTTTTATCAAATGAAATATTTTATAAGTTTCAAAACCTCCGAACAAAATAGAGTATTGTTAGAAAATATTTTCAAACTAAGGTTTATGAAAACTCCATTTTGAAAAATAACTTTTAAATAACTTCAAAAAAATTTAATTCTTTGTGAATTTTCAATCAATTTCAAACAATCAAGCATCAAATTTATTTTTATTTTACATTCCAAAATTTTGAAAATTCCGGGATGTGACAGACTACCACCCTTAAAAGAAATCTCATCCTCGAGATTTGAGAAAGGCTTTGAAGGTTCAGGTCTTCTAGAAGGTGCATACTCACTATTGCTTTTATTTCAAACATCTCCGAGGAGATTTCGAAAGTTAACCTTGGGCTTTGAAAACGTTACACTAAACCGTATACAGTCATACCGTCCACTGTATCCATTCATATGAGGATACTCATCCCATGGCTATTATCCTGTACTTGAGTATACTCGATCATGGGGAACTCCTTATGATACCTTATCCAAGTACCATCTCATGCGGCCTCTGGTGTAAAACTATAATCCAAGGGTATGGTTCCTACCACCCTTAAAAGAAACTTTTGTAGGTAGTCTTAGGTCTTGGGTTTATGTTAAGCTAATCTTGGTTATGGCTTGGCACATCCGAGGATATGACTTGATAACAGGTCATATTTGGAAAACATCTATGGCTTGTAGCTTCTGAGTTAATTCCTATAGGCGAATGTTTATTCACATATAGTGAATAACATATCTCTCCAAGGTGAGTCAATTAGGTTCCTTCATAGTAGGGCTTCTAATACAGGGGTTGGTTGAACAAATTTTTATACTGATGGGTTGCTCTTTGGGTCTATTAGGAGACCAAGATGTGTAAACTGCATGTCATCCTTCATCTTTTCCTTCTTGGTGTCTTCGACCTCCTTCCACAACTCTAAACTAGTGGTTGTATCTTCAAACTCACCGTAGTCCTACAGTTGGCAGCACTTGCCTACTATAAGGGTATAATATTTATCCACCCTAAGGTTTAGGCTTATTCGCCGATATCTCTTTTGTAGGTATGTCTCTCTAGATTCGTAAAGTCAATATTACGAAAGCGAATAATAAGAGTAGTAGGAATGGTGATCAATCCATCCTGCACCCAAATCATTACTCCGTATTTGATTCATTGAATCTCGTATTCTAACTCTTGGTTAACCTCACAAGTTTGATAAAAAACTTTCATGGAGAATTGAATCAATGTTTCAATCCCCATTATTGATATTTTTTAAAAAATTTCTATCGATCCTTAGCTAGGGTTTTGCGTATCTCACATGCTATGCTTCTTCATCTGATAGGAAACATCTAGGTTGGTTTCACTACTGTTGTCTTCAGGGCAAGTTGCCGAGAAAACATTCTTTGGGTTGGGTATAGATGAGAATAGATAGAAAGATTCAAAAAAAGATTTCCTACCCAACACATTAGATAAAAGAAAAACATCTTACAAACAACATCTAACAAGCATCAAGCAACATGGATAAACACAAACAAACTAGCATGGTGTTGACGTCAGAAACCCACTGGCGGGCAGAGACGGGCAACACCGTAGAGCCGGGAACAACTAGGGCTGCGGCTGGCCCCAGTCCCTCTGAGCGACGGCCCGCAAAGCCTCCTGGTCGCACGCACCGATGTTTATCACAAGGGCGTGCCACCCGACCTATACCCGGTCGGGAAGGTGTGGATGATGCCTCGCTTAGTTTCCTGCAGGGCACACACGTAAACGTTAAATACGAGCCTCGATCGGCTCTCGGGTTATCCCGTGAATCGGCTCAAAGAGCCGATCCACCCATGATTCGGACGGGGTGTCCGAATATATGGTGGTCCCGCTTGATCAAGGTAAAGCTAATGAGATCTACGACGATTTAGGGGTTTCACCGCATAATCGGATCATCCTACTCAGGATTGGGCCTCGCGCTCGCGCACGGTGATCGTAAGCCGATCCTAGACAGGGCCTAAAAACCAACACGAGGTTGATCCCCGGAACATCCGTTCTAGGACTAGCAAACGTCACCCTACACGCCGCTGGATCCTCCGACCCCTTGTAAGGCCTAACTATTGCAGATATTAAACTAATCCTTGTAGAACAAGGAGCAATCGTAACGGATCGGATCTACTAAACTATGATCAAGCGGGGTGCCGCCCCTACACCTAAGATAGGTGTAGGGGCGGCTAGACATGCAAGGGTCGCACTACGAAAGCATGTAATATGAAGAACAATGCTAACCCTAACATGTCTAAGATAACTACGTTGCTCGCCATCAAAAAGGATTCAGTACGAGCAACGCATGAACAACGTAGGCGAGCTTGTGCTGCCTAGATCGCAAGATGCGATCTAGGCAGACATGATGCTTACCGGTAGAAACCCTCGAGACGAAGGAGTTGGCGATGCGCCGAGATTTGTTTGTGGTTGAACGTTGGTTGTTGTTTATTCCATAAACCCTAGATACATATTTATAGTCCAGCGGACTTTCTAATTCGGACGTGCACCTAACCGTGCACGAATAAAACTCTAACTTTTAATCTAAGATGCGATCTACTATATTACAGATACATGGGAAATTTAGCCCAACTTCGCGTATAAGGCCAATTCTTGTTCTTCCTTCCATGTATATCTTCAAGTCTATCTCAATCGTGGCCCACCTCTGACTCGGTCAAATTCTGGTGATAACACATGCCCCCCTGGTTTTGGAAATGACATTTCCAAAATCATTACGCTTTCTTTCGTCGGGTCATGTCGTGGCGGAACCGTTGCGATATCCGTCATCATGATGCCCTGCCTTCTCAACTTCTCCGCGTGACCTGGCATTTTTTTTTTAGGCACCACTTCCTCGGAAACTGCTGTGGCATTGAACTTCCACTATATCCCCTTCTATTTAACCGCTCCGCACAGTTATATTCCTGCATCTTCTTCGCATTAGCACTCCAAAAGCCCTCCTATGCCACCATGTCCTCTTCCTCCTCTGCTTCATCGGATCTTTCCGCCCAGTCCTCTACGTCTCGCGAGCCGACGCTGGAGCCGAACCCGGCGGAGGTCCACGCAGCGAACACCCGTCGCGCCATTGCGGCCGGGGAGGAGTCTAGCCATGACTTCTCCCTTTGGTCAGAGGACGACAAGTCCTTGACCGACGGGGAAAGCGACCTCCGCTCCCTCGTTGATGGGACAGCGGAGGAGGAGAGCGACGACGATCGCTTCTCCTGCGACTTCTCCTCTCCCGAGGAGGAGGAGGAGGAAGAAGAGGAGGAGGAGGAGGACGACACCTCCTCCGACGAGCCCCCGGCCAAGCGGTTCTGCCCCTGGCCGGGAAACCTCAGCGACTTTGACAGTGATGATGACGACGCTGACGAAGAAGACAAGGACAACGAAGGCCCGGTCGGCGGCCATTGGAGCGACGACGAGCCTGCCGGGAGTAGCGCCGACGGCGGTGACGACGGCGACGGCGAGGGCAGCGACGGCCCATAGATAGGATATCTAGCATAGGACCAGTAGCAGTAGGTGGGGCCATGTATCCCCTAGTGCTTCCTTTTGGGAGAAATCGGCTCCTTATGTAAGAAATCAATCAATGAAGAACTTTCCCCAATTCGATTTTGCCGATTTCCTTCAGGACAATTTAGCCGATTGTCCTTTGTACTGATCCTGCCGATTCGTCCCCTTTGCCAATGCGTAACGAGCCGATAGCAACGCATCGGTCCTTCGACATTTACCCTTCCATTCTTCAGCCGACGATTCTCTTTCCGGTAGATACTCGTGGGACTTCCAAGAGAGCCCTTAAATTTCTCCCACCGGTTTCAGCGATCCTTCTTAGCGAGCGCTCATCATTTTGTGAAGAAGGTTGCAACGGAGATCAGCCGATGGTACCCCAATCGGTTCCTCAATAGAGCATCTACCAGGCTCGTTGCCCCCGAGTCTCGGCCAAGGCAAAACGGAGACAAGGATACGCAAATCGACTCGTATGGACCCGGGCTTGATCATGTGTGGGGGAGTTCCTTATGCGAGCCAGCCGATTTGAACATAAATCGGCTTCTCAAAGCGAGAGAGCCTTCAAGGTGAGCTGCCCCCGAGCTTCTTCGGTTCTTGCCGACCGGATCGGCTCCCTTCCTTTGGTGGATCCGATGCAATCCCATCCTTGACCCGATCCGCACGTCCAGGCTGCTCTTGGTCTTGTCCTTGAAGAGAGGATCCGAGCTCTTAAGCTACTCCATTAAGGAGTTCTTTCATTAAAACCCTCTTCGTGCTCCATTGACCCTCTGATCGTATCAGTTATTCCTCTTGAGTCGATGTCTGCTGCATCGGCTGAAAAAAAAATTTTTTTATACGTGTGGCCAATTTACGCATCGGCCCCCATCCTACAACACCCATCATCAAAGATGAGATGGGATAATCCTACTGCATATCCTCGTGTTCTATCCACCTGGGTGCCCCCCCGAGCCGATTCTGTCAAGAGAATTGATGGTATCGGCTCTGTTGGACAACATGTCGAACCCAGGCAGAATGGTGGGTGAGGATAATTTTGGCCGATTGCTGGAATCGGCCTCCACGTTGCTTGCTCGGTGAAGGTTTTGTAAGTTCCTTCATAAATTTTTGGGGCCGATCACAAGGATCAGCCTCGCCATGTTTGCTCATTGACGTGCTCTTGCTACTCGTTCAGGCCGGTAGACAGAACCAGCCCAATCTCTGACTTTATCATGTTGGTGCGCTTGCTGTCGTCCACCTTGGATGTATCGTGTAACCGTGGAACACTGAGCTTCGTCGGAAGAACGAGCACCATGTTTGTGCCAGCCGATGTTTCATCATCGGCTTTTCTTTGCTTGGGGCGCCACTCCATTTTCCGTGGACGACCCTCTTCATCGAGGGTTCGCTGAACCTTCGCAGCCAGATCAGGCCTTGCCTTCCTCAATGTATGCAAGTATAACCTCTCGGCTTCTTCCAGGCCGCGCAATCGTTGAACCCTGCGTTTCTGGGAACGGCTGAGTCCGTCAGGGCACCACCTTGGCCGGTGGTATCTGTCTTCTTCTTCTCCCTCGTCTTCTGAATCTTCGAGATCCTTCAACCGAGGGGACTCAGCCCGTTTGCTCTGTGGCGGGAGAGGTCCTAAGCGCTCGAACACAGACACGTTGGCTGCCTCCTTCTTTTCCCGATTGCATTCTGGGCAATTGCCGATTGTTGGCAATCGGCTCATTCCTGAATCCCAGCGAGTGCTCGAAGAAGGGACAATCCCGGTCGCCTGCCCTCGTCGTCTTGCTCCCTTGCCTTTTCCTTGGCACAACGCTCGTGCTCCTCCTCATCGCGATTCTGCCGACGATGTCTTCTGGCTTCTCTAGCCAGACGATCTCTTTCATTATCATCGCTGGACCGTCGGCGTTGGCCGTACTGACTCACATACTTGTTGAGGAGGTGATCAGAGAGAGGTCGCTGATATCTTAAGTTCTTCACTTCTCCTCTCGTGACGTAGCGCTTGCCGTCTTGGCGGAGCCGATCGCGTGGAGCGGCTTCCTCTGTTTCTTTGCTATGAGAGCAGCTGCCCTCATTTCCATCCTTGCCAGCGTGATGTCCAAGATCTACCATGTTGATATTGCACAGGAACCCGGCTGGCACCCCGCATGGCAAGCATACTCCACCATGTTTACGGCCGGGAAGGGCCGGGTATCGACCTTCATGGCGTACCGGTTGAAAATTAGACGCCCGTTCCCTATCGCCGCTTGGATGTGCCGACGCCACACCCTGCGGTCGTTGGTGGCATGGGAGAGCGAGTTATGCCATTTGCAGTATGGCTTTCCATTCAGCTCTTGCGCCGTGGGGAATTTGAGACCTTCGGGTATCTTCAACTGCTTTTCCTTGAGTAGGAGGTCGAAGATTTGCTCAGTCTTGGTCACGTCAAAATCAAATCCCCGGGCGGGCCCGGTGGCTTTACCCATTTGCGGGACACGGGGTTCCTCCCCGAGTCCACTCGGCCCACTGCTACTTCTTGGTCTCCCGCAGGAACTTCGTCTTCCTCTCGCATCGACCGGGCTACTGCACGCTTGAACTTGTCTTGGTACAGGTCCGGGTGGCGCTCGTTCATATGCTGAAAGTTTCGAACCATGTGCGCCAGCCGAGGGATATTCTGCTTGGGAGGCCATGTCCTTGAGCCGTGTTGCAAGGCCTGCTACCGCCAACTCGATCGCTTCCTTTTCAGTTATACGAACCGAATAACATCGGTTCCTAAGACTCTGAAGCGCCGGATGTATTCTGTCACAGTTTCTCCGCGCTTCTGACGTAGTTGTGCTAGATCGGCAATGCTAGACTCGGAAGCTTCTGAATGGTACTGCTCATGGAATTGCTCTTCCAACTGCTTCCAAGTTTGGATGGAGTTTGGTGGTAGCGATGTGTACCACCCGAAAGCCGATCCTGTGAGGGACTGTGAGAAGAACCTCACGCGCAACTCATCCGACGCCGAGATCGTGCCCAGCCTGTGCCAAATATCGGCTCACATGCTCGATGGAGCCGGGCCCGTCCGATCCACCGAACTTTGTGAAGTCCGGGAGCCGATATTTGGGTGGCGGCGGGATCAGTTCGTAGGCTGTTGGGGTACGGCTTGGTGTAGCCGAACGCCTTCCTTTTCGGCATCATGCCGAACCGATCTTTCGAATTGCACAAATCTGATCCGCCGTGATGGTCGAAGGTGTCGAACCCTGAAGATTCGCCGGGGTGGCATACTTAACCAGCCATGCTTGTTTTTCTAGTTCTAAGCCAACTGCAGGAGCTGGGCTTTGGAGGTTTGTCGGGGCGGCGTACTTAGCCAGCCACGACTGCTTCTCAGGATCGGCTCCTGACGTTCCTCCTGCCGTTCCAGAGGCCCCTGATATTGCAGCCTAGTTCGAGAGTGCCCAGGCGTTGCAGTCCGGTACGTATGCGCACGAGTATCCGTGCGGGACCTCCTTAGGTGGCTCGGGTAGGAATTGGTAGTCACTAGGATCACCACCAATCTTGTAGACGACGTATGCCGATGAGTTCGGCAGTTCCGGTGCTACCCATGCGAACGGCCGGGGCCGGAGCGGCATCTCTCCTTTGAAAGTCCCCGGAGCCGGTCCCGACGGGAGTACCGGTGACTCATGATTTCTCGGACGACGCGCGGAGCGACACGCTCCAAGGTGTTCACCGAGCTCTCGAGTGGCGGTGCAGCGAATGAGCCACCATGTAGTTGATCTCCTGCCGCGGCGACCTGGTGCGTTCTTCCGACGGGGCGGACAGGTCCACTCCATCGAGCGCGCCTTCAGGTGTGAAACCCTTCCACCCGACGCCATGGGAGCGGGTTCGGTGGAAGGAGCCGATGAGTTCGGCTTCGAGGGTTGCCTTGATCTCGTCATGCTTCTTCTTGAGCTCATCAGGCAGATCCGCGTACGTGACCGGAGTGTCTTCCGCCATCTCGGATGTAGATTGGCGATATTGTCGATGTCGAAGGGTGTCCCACCGGGCGTGCCAGAATGTGTTGACGTCAGAAACCCACTGGCGGGCAGAGACGGGCAACACCGTAGAGCCGGGAACAACTAGGGCTGCGGCTGGCCCCAGTCCCTCTGAGCGACGGCCCGCAAAGCCTCCCTGGTCGCACGCACCGATGTTTATCACAAGGGCGTGCCACCTGACCTATACCCGGTCGAGGAAGGTGTGGATGATGCCTCGCTTAGTTTCCTGCGAGGGCACACACGTAAACGTTAAATACGAGCCTCGATCGGCTCTCGAGGTTATCCCGTGAATCGGCTCAAAGAGCCGATCCACCCATGATTCGGACGGGGTGTCCGAATATATGGTGGTCCTGCTTGATCAAGGTAAAGCTAATGAGATCTACGACGATTTAGGGTTTTCACCGCATAATCGGATCATCCTACTCGGGATTGGGCCTCGCGCTCGCGCACGGTGATCGTAAGCCGATCCTAGACAGGGCCTAAAAACCAACACGAGGTTGATCCCCGGAACATCCGTTCTAGGACTAGCAAACGTCACCCTACACGCCGCTGGATCCTCCGACCCCTTGTAAGGCCTAACTATTGCAGATATTAAACTAATCCTTGTAGAACAAGGAGCAATCGTAACGGATCAGATCTACTAAACTATGATCAAGCGGGGTGCCGCCCCTACACCTAAGATAGGTGTAGGGGCGGCTAGACATGCAAGGGTCGCACTACGAAAGCATGTAATATGAAGAACAATGCTAACCCTAACATGTCTAAGATAACTACGTTGCTCGCCATCAAAAAGGCTTCAGTACGAGCAACGCATGAACAACGTAGGCAGGCTTGTGCTGCCTAGATCGCAAGATGCGATCTAGGCGAGCATGATGCTTACCGGTAGAAACCCTCGAGACGAAGGAGTTGGCGATGCGCCGAGATTTGTTTGTGGTTGAACGTTGGTTGTTGTTTATTCCATAAACCCTAGATACATATTTATAGTCCAGCGGACTTTCTAATTCGGACGTGCACCTAACCGTGCACGAATAAAACTCTAACTTTTAATCTAAGATGCGATCTACTATATTACAGATACATGGGCAATTTAGCCCAACTTCGCGTATAAGGCCAATTCTTGTTCTTCCTTCCATGTATATCTTCAAGTCTATCTCAATCGTGGCCCACCTCTGACTCGGTCAAATTCTGGTGATAACACATGGTCCTACCTCAATTTGGTATGATCGATATTTTGTTACTTTATCGTTGGTTCGCTAAAAGAGATCTAATGGTGGTCCTATCTATTTCTATATTGGATGCATCAAGTTTCTATTCTAGTCCTTCAGTGTATATTCGTGTGTTGTGCAATTTGCATCGAGTCTTTCTTCAAATCTTCGTTGGTCTTCTATGAAACACTTCTTGTAGAGTCGAAGAATATCACATGAAGCATTAGTCCCTCACTTCAGGTACAAGGTCATCATCTCTACTTCCTTGATGGTTTCATAAGGTAGGTCATCTAAGGCAAGAGGAAAACAATTTTGAAGATGAAATAGATGAGAATACTAGAAGTTCACAAAGCAAACATCTTTTTGATTTGAAATAGGATTGGGAAAAATTTTCATCCTAGGGTCTTCCTATTTCTAATCCAAACCTAGGGTCTCGATTCTACAGGCAACACTATGCTCTGATACCATTCTGTAGCACCCTACCTTTTAATAAAGGCAAGATACTTGTGTATAGTGCTATTCCCGGGATCACTGATAGCACACACATTACAAAATATAGTAATCATTGCAATAGTATCAAATTACTACATCGTTGATCCAGAGGGTAAAGTAAAACCTTACAAATTGCATAGTCACATGGACTAGCTCAACAATGTTCAGAATAAACACAGCGGAAAGTAAATCATCAATGAGCCTTCATCATCTTCATGTGCCACGAGCAGATCATGTTGGAATGTAGACTCGAGATCCTACCACCTACTTCTCCTCAGAAAATCCTGCACGTTTGAATATGCAGCCCCACGAATGGAGGTCCGTACAATGATGTACTGGCAATTGACACTTATATGGTGGCAGTTTTGGGCATGACTATCTACATGATATTTGACTAGTGGAGTTTAGGCAAATTTGCATAAAGCCAATTTTATCCTACATTTTATTTAAAACAAAAAAAATTACAAAACTTGTAATGATGTCATAAACAGTATCATGGTTACATCTCCCATGTACTATCCGACAGTTGCTACTCATATTTTAACTTATTCAGAAAAGGTGATGAGATTCTTCCGTACATTCCCTGCCTAGAAAGCTCAAATTGTCCGTAACCTAGGGACACGGCTAAGATCTTAGGTTTACTCTCGAGAGGTTGCGCTCTTTACCCACAATTAACAACCAAGCCCTTTTGCCAAAATTCTTCATCTTCATTAAGGCCAGGACGAGGTCACTACGAAGCTTTTCCTTAGTAGCCCCTCCACCTACCGGATCCGCCCGTACCCAAACTCCACCCGCTGGCGGTACCCTAGGCGAGGTTTCCCACAAGTACTTAGCCAAGTTAGAGCCCATAATGTTTTGTGGTTGCACTGGAAGCTATCTAAAACATGGACGACATAGTAATCTCTTTAATCCTGGGTGGCAACCACTATTTAACCGCGCGCTCTCAGGCACCCACCCGTCCGCTGGTCCATCCCCAGGGATCGGAGCCCTGAGCAGCCGCCCACCACTCAACCAATCCACTCAGGTGATTCATTAAGGTTGTTAATTTTAATTCTCAATACTCACAATCCAAAACAATCAAAAAAAAGCAGTGGCATTTTGTTATTGCTAGGCATACTAAGAATACTAGCAATGGTTCAAGGGTGGCTACACACTACTAGGATTGATGAGCATAGCATAACTTTTGAAAACAAAATCCTACCATGCATACTAGTTGAAAAACACTAATGCATAATAAAAATAGGTAGGAATTGAGTGTCACTTGCCTTTTTGGTAGTCGAAGCGCGTTCACTTCTCTTAATCAAAATACGTGCCTCTCCGTACGAACTATAATATAAAATATAGCACAACATAAACACACCAGTCAACAACAACAACAAAATCAAACAAGACAACAATAAAAAATCGCTCTATGGTACTAAGGTGTGGCATGAGGTTTGGCTTGCAAGATATGGCGGGGAGAGTTTGGACGGAAATTCACATGATTAGAAAGAATTGGATAATCTAAGATATAAATGAAGAATATTTATGCTTTACAAAAGCTTGAAAATAATTCGGAACGGGTTATGTGAATTGAATCACATAAGTGATAAATAGTGCAACAACAATACTATTGAATAAGTGTGACAATAATTACTCAAAATAGTATGAACTACACATAGGCTCGGGTATAAAAAAGTGATATATAGAATTACTCAATTTATTCATTTGTAAGTTGAATAGTTTTTAAACTAATTCTAAGGGGTGAATGAAAAAGAATTTGGATAGACACGATATTGGTTCAAGGTAAAGTGTCTAGTGGTATTGGTGTGTGGATGCGATCATAAGTTTCACCTTCACAAAAGAATCATGTTGAGAAAGGCTTATAGAAATCGATAATGGATATATACTCAAATTCTCATATTTGAATTTGAATATTTGCAAAGTGATTCAAATATTTTGGACAATGGTACTATTGGATGGAGTACTATAAAGCAAGGCTTATGCAATTGACATAGTGTGACAACACTTATCAAAGTAGCACAAGATAGCATTGGATATGAACTAATGACATATTGAACTTTTCGAATACCTCATTTGAAAGTTTGAATAGTTCGAACTAAGTGGAACGATTGAATGGCATGAGGTTGTATATACATAAATGATATCGGGATTTGGTTCGCGGAGCCTGATGGATACAAAGGTTCATCACATGTGATATGGGGTAGAGTATCTCCACCCTACTAAAACAAGGTAAAAATCTAAACTAGGACATGTCACACTTTACTCAAATAACTCAATTGTTAATTGACTAATATGAACTAGACAACCAGGGGTAAGCTATGCATTATCTGTGAACATGATAAAGAATTATAATGGTCCTGGAAGATGGATATGATCATAAGGATCATTTGGCTAAAGGAACTATGTCGAAACCAGTTATAGGACTACACTTTTTGCGAAAAGTCATTAGAAGAAGTTTTCCGGATGGAAGAACTTTCTACACGGAAGTTGTAGAGAATTCCATTTCAAGCGTATCGCCAAAAGAATCTCTCGGAAAAAATTGGTAACGTTTATTTTGGAGACAATGTTACGGATCAAAGTGGTACCGTGAAAATAAAGTGGGCGAAAGTGCAACGCAAAATATCTAAAAGGATCTTTGCGATTTGCTGATTACAACGGTATAAAGTTTGCCGAAATCCGAATTGTAAAACTCAAGATATGAATTTTACAAAATTATACCGAAGCGGCTAAAAAGTTGTCCGAACAAGTTGGTCGGATGGCAAAACTTACTACACGAAAGTTGTAGAGGATCTAATTACAAACTTACCAGTATTCCAAACGGAGGTGTAAATTTAAAGAAACAGAATTGCGAAGTTAAGTACAACAATCTACGTAAAAATACCAACCGAGGGATGCATCGAGTCGCGAAGTTTCGTCAAAAAGCGTTGCGGATGTTGCATCGCGTGTGTGCGTCGCGAACAGCTCCGTCGCGCAAGGCAAGGGAGACGGCAGCTTTGCGGGCGCGTGTGCTGCGTGCGGCGCGAGGGCGCGCGTGTGTTTGGGGGCTCTAGGGGTCTCTTTATATAGGGTATAAGCTGGAGGAAATTACTTAAGGTGGCGGTATGAGGCTAAACATAAAAGCAAAAGGCGCAGGCGAGCGTGCGGTGCCGAGCTGCCGTGCGGCTGGGCCGCGGCTGGGTGGCCGGGTGGAGGGAGCTGGGCCGGAGTGGGCCGGAAGAAAAAAAAGAAAAAGAAGGCAGGGGTGAGCTGCTGGGCCGGGGCAGCTACGGCTGGGGCCGGCGTACGTGGCTGGCTGGGCCGGTTCGGCCTGGCCGACCCGATGCTGTTTTGTTTTCTTTTGGTTTTCTTTTTTTCTATACTGAAATTGGAAATACACTTTGGGACTTCAATAAAATCGGAAAAATGCAAATAAGATATCGTTGGATTCGTTATGAAAAATGATTCAATATGATACTAAATTTGGGACAAAAATATAAACTTTATTAAATCAAAATTTGACCTACATTCTATGTGGCTATAGTGCCCTTTTAGGGTTTAAATTGTTTTATCAAATGAAATATTTTATAAGTTTCAAAACCTCCGAACAAAATAGAGTATTGTTAGAAAATATTTTCAAACTAAGGTTTATGAAAACTCCATTTTGAAAAATAACTTTTAAATAACTTCAAAAAAATTTAATTCTTTGTGAATTTTCAATCAATTTCAAACAATCAAGCATCAAATTTATTTTTATTTTACATTCCAAAATTTTGAAAATTCCGGGATGTGACAGACTACCACCCTTAAAAGAAATCTCATCCTCGAGATTTGAGAAAGGCTTTGAAGGTTCAGGTCTTCTAGAAGGTGCATACTCACTATTGCTTTTATTTCAAACATCTCCGAGGAGATTTCGGAAGTTAACCTTGGGCTTTGAAAACGTTACACTAAACCGTATACAGTCATACCGTCCACTGTATCCATTCATATGAGGATACTCATCCCATGGCTATTATCATGTACTTGAGTATACTCGATCATGGGGAACTCCTTATGATACCTTATCCAAGTACCATCTCATGCGGCCTCTGGTGTAAAACTATAATCCAAGGGTATGGTTCCTACCACCCTTAAAAGAAACTTTTGTAGGTAGTCTTAGGTCTTGGGTTTATGTTAAGCTAATCTTGGTTATGGCTTGGCACATCCGAGGATATGACTTGATAACAGGTCATATTTGGAAAACATCTATGGCTTGTAGCTTCTGAGTTAATTCCTATAGGCGAATGTTTATTCACATATAGTGAATAACATATCTCTCCAAGGTGAGTCAATTAGGTTCCTTCATAGTAGGGCTTCTAGTATAGGGGTTGGTTGAACAAATTTTTATACTGATGGGTTGCTCTTTGGGTCTATTAGGAGACCAAGATGTGTAAACTGCATGTCATCCTTCATCTTTTCCTTCTTGGTGTCTTCGACCTCCTTCCACAACTCTAAACTAGTGGTTGTGTCTTCAAACTCACCGTAGTCCTACAGTTGGCAGCACTTGCCTACTATAAGGGTATAATATTTATCCACCCTAAGGTTTAGGCTTATTCGCCGATATCTCTTTTGTAGGTATGTCTCTCTAGATTCGTAAAGTCCATATTACGAAAGCGAATAATAAGAGTAGTAGGAATGGTGATCAATCCATCCTGCACCCAAATCATTACTCCGTATTTGATCCACTGAATCTCGTATTCTAACTCTTGGTTAACCTCACAAGTTTGATAAAAAAACTTTCATGGAGAATTGAATCAATGTTTCAATCCCCATTATTGATATTTTTTAAAACATTTCTATCGATCCCTAGCTAGGGTTTTGCGTATCTCACATGCTATGCTTCTTCATCTGATAGGAAACATCTAGGTTGGTTTCACTACTGTTGTCTTCAGGGCAAGTTGCCGAGAAAACATTCTCTGGGTTGGGTATAGATGAGAATAGATAGAAAGATTCAAAAAAAGATTTCCTACCCAACACATTAGATAAAAGCAAAACATCTTACAAACAACATCTAACAAGCATCAAGCAACATGGATAAACACAAACAAACTAGCATGGTCATACCTCAATTTGGTATGATCGATATTTTGTTACTTTATCGTTGGTTCGCTAAAAGAGATCTAATGGTGGTCCTATCTATTTCTATATTGGATGCATCAAGTTTCTATTCTAGTCCTTCAGTGTATATTCGTGTGTTGTGCAATTTGCATCAGAGTCTTTCTTCAAATCTTCGTTGGTCTTCTATGAAACACTTCTTGTAGAGTCGAAGAATATCACATGAAGCATTAGTCCCTCACTTCAGGTACAAGGTCATCATCTCTACTTCCTTGATGGTTTCATAAGGTAGGTCATCTAAGGCAAGAGGAAAACAATTTTGAAGATGAAATAGATGAGAATACTAGAAATAGGATTAGGCAAATTTTTCATCCTAGGGTCTTCCTATTTCTAATCCAAACCTAGGGTCTCGATTCTACAGGCAACACTATGCTCTGATACCATTCTGTAGCACCCTACCTTTTAATAAAGGCATGATACTTGTGTATAGTGCTATTCCCGGGATCACTGATAGCACACACATTACAAAATATAGTAATCATTGCAATAGTATCAAATTACTACATCGTTGATCCAGAGGGTAAAGTAAAACCTTACAAATTGCATAGTCACATGGACTAGCTCAACAATGTTCAGAATAAACACTACGGAAAGTAAATCATCAATGAGCCTTCATCATCTTCATGTGCCACAGGCAGTCATGTTGGAATGTAGACTCGAGATCCTACCACGTACTTCTCCACAGAAAATCCTGCACGTTTGAATATGCAGCCCCACGAATGGAGGTCAGTACAATGATGTACTGGCAATTGACACTTATATGGTGGCAGTTTTGGGCATGACTATCTACATGATATTTGACTAGTGGAGTTTAGGCAAATTTGCATAAAGCCAATTTTATCCTACATTTTATTTAAAACAAAAAATTACAAAACTTGTAAGGATGTCATAAACAGTATCATGGTTACATCTCCCATGTACTATCCGACAGTTGCTACTCATATTTTAACTTATTCAGAAAAGGTGATGAGATTCTTCCGTACATTCCCTGCCTAGAAAGCTCAAATTGTCCGTAACCGGGGACACGGCTAAGATCTTAGGTTTACTCTCGAGAGGTTGCGCTCTTTACCCACAATTAACAACCAAGCCCTTTTGCCAAAATTCTTCATCTTCATTAAGGCCAGGACGAGGTCACTACGAAGCTTTTCCTTAGTAGCCCCTCCACCTACCGGATCCGCCCGTACCCAAACTCCACCCGCTGGCGGTACCCTAGGCGAGGTTTCCCACAAGTACTTAGCCAAGTTAGAGCCCATAATGTTTTGTGGTTGCACCGGAAGCTATCTAAAACATGGACGACATAGTAATCTCTTTAATCTCGGGTGGCAACCACTATTTAACCGCGCGCTCTCGTGCACCCACCCGTCCGCCGGTCCATCCCCGAGGATCGAGCCCCGAGCAGCCGCCCACCACTCAACCAATCCACTCAGGTGATTCATTAAGGTTGTTAATTTTAATTCTCAATACTCACAATCCAAAACAATCAAAAAAAAGCAGTGGCATTTTGTTATTGCTAGGCATACTAAGAATACTAGCAATGGTTCAAGGGTGGCTACACACTACTAGGATTGATGAGCATAGCATAACTTTTGAAAACAAAATCCTACCATGCATACTAGTTGAAAAACACTAATGCATAATAAAAATAGGTAGGAATTGAGTGTCACTTGCCATTTTGGTAGTCGAAGCGCGTTCACTTCTCTTAATCAAAATACGTGCCTCTCCGTACGAACTATAATATAAAATATAGCACAACATAAACACACCATTCAACAACAACAACAAAATCAAACAAGACAACAATAAAAAATTGCTCTATGGTACTAAGGTGTGGCATGAGGTTTGGCTTCCAAGATATGGCGGTGAGAGTTTGGACGCAAATTCACATGATTAGAAAGAATTGGATAATCTAAGATATAAATGAAGAATATTTATGCTTTACAAAAGCATGAAAAGAATTCGGAACGGGTTATGTGAATTGAATCACATAAGTGACAAATAGTGCAACAACAATACTATTGAATAAGTGTGACAACAATTACTCAAAATAGTATGAACTACACATAGGCTTGGGTATAAACAAGTGATATATAGAATTACTCAATTTATTCATTTGTAAGTTGAATAGTTTTTAAACTAATTCAAAGGGGTGAATGAAAAAGAATTTGGATAGACACGATATTGGTTCAAGGTAAAGTGTCTAGTGGTATTGGTGTGTGGATGCGATCATAAGTTTCACCTTCACAAAAGAATCATGTTGAGAAAGGCTTATAGAAATCGATAATGGATATATACTCAAATTCTCATATTTGAATTTGAATATTTGCAAAGTGATTCAAATATTTTGGACAATGGTACTATTGGATGGAGTACTATAAAGCAAGGCTTATGCAATTGACATAGTGTGACAACACTTATCAAAGTAGAACAAGATAGCATTGGATATGAACTAATGACATATTGAACTATTCAAATAACTCATTTGAAAGTTTGAATAGTTCGAACTAAGTGGAAGGATTGAATGGCATGAGGTTGTATAGACATAAATGATATCGGGATTTGGTTCGCGGAGCCTGATGGATACGAAGGTTCATCACATGTGATATGGGGTAGAGTATCTCCACCCTACTAAAGCAAGGTAAAAATCTAAACTAGGACATGTCACACTTTACTCAAATAACTTAATTGTTAATTGAATAATATGAACTAGACAACCAGGGGTAAGCTATGCATTATCTGTGAACATGATAAAGAATTATAATGGTCCCGGAAGATGGATATGATCATAAGGATCATTTGGCTAAAGAAACTATGTCGAAACCGAGTTATAGAACTACACTTTTCGCGAAAAGTCATTAGAAGAAGTTTTTCGGATGGAAGAACTTTTTACACGGAAGTTGTAGAGAATTCCATTTTAAGCGTATCGCCAAAAGAATCTCTCGGAAAAAATTGGTAAGGTTTATTTTGGAGACAATGTTACGGATCAAAGTGGTACCGCGAAAATAAAGTGGGCGAAGGTGCAACGCAAAATATCTAAAAGGATCTATGCGATTTGCTGATTACAACGGTATAAAGTTTGCCAAAATCCGAATTGTAAAACTCAAGATATGAATTTTACAAAATTGTACCGAAGCGCTTAAAAAGTTGTCCGAACAAGTTGGTCGGAAGGCAAAACTTACTACACGAAAGTTGTAGAGGATCTAATTACAAACTTAACGGAAGAACTATTCTAAACGGAGGTGTAGATTTAAAGAAATAAAATTGCGAAGTTAAGTACAACAATCTACGTAAAAATACCAGCCGAGGGATTCGAAGTTTTGTCAAATAGCGTTATGAATGTTGCGTCACGTGTGTGCGTCGCGAACAGCCCCGTAAGGCAAGGGAGACGGCAGCTTTGCGGGCGCGTGTGCTGCGTGCGGCGCAAGGGCGCGTGTGTGTTTGGGGGCTCTAGGGGGTCTCTTTATATAGGGTATAAGCTGGAGGAAATTACTTAAGGTGGCGGTATGAGACTAAAAATAAAAATAAAAGGCGCAGGCGAGCGTGCGGTGCCGAGCTGCCGTGCGGCTGGGCCGCGGTAGGGTGGCCGGGTGGAGGGAGCTGGGCAGGAGTGGGCCGGAAGAAAAAAAAGAAAAAGAAGGCATGGGGCGAGCTGCTGGGCCGGGGCAGCTAGGGCTGGGGCCGGCGTACGATGGCTGGCTGGGCCGGTTCGGCCTGGCCGACCCGATGCTGTTTTGTTTTCTTTTTGTTTTCTTTTTTTCTATACTGAAATTGGAAATACACTTTGGGACTTCAAATAAAATCGGAAAAATGCAAATAAGATACCGTTGGATTCGTTATAAAAAATGATTCAATATGAGACTAAATTTGGGACGAAAATATAAACTTTATTAAACCAAAATTTGACCTACATGTCTATGTGGCTATAGTGCCCTTTTAGGGTTTAAATTGTTTTATTAAATGAAATATTTTATAAGTTTCAAAACCTCCGAACAAAATAGAGTATTGTTAGAAAATATTATCAAACTAAGGTTTATGAAAACTCCATTTTGAAAAATAACTTCAAAAAGTTTTAATTCTTTGTGAATTTTCAATCAATTTCAAACAATCAAGCATCAAATTTATTTTTATTTTACATTCCAAAATATTGAAAATTCCGGGATGTGACACTGTGTCACCGAAATCTAATAACGTCACCAGATGTGGCATTTCGGTAACACTGCCCAAATCACTCTTAACTAAAAAGTGTTTTGGGCAGTGTACCAAAGCGTCACAATAGCAACGAGCTGGAGAAGATAATGGCCTGCTATCAAATGCAAACCTAAACCTACATATGGAAGGAAGAATAGGAAAACTAAGTATGGCAATGTAGATACTCCGTACAAACTAAGTAGTCTGTACAAAATAGGAAAACTTCTCCAGAGTTCAGCAACTCGTCGTATATAGGACAAATACGTAGTTACATACACGAAGAGTGAAAAGATGGCAGCTAGTCAGCTACAGGTATCATTGTCTCTTTAATTAGACAGCACAAGGCAGAGGGGGAAGATGATGTACAGTACTGTATAGAGCCTAATTATCTTCTACCAGTAACTTAGATATTTCCCTAAAAAGTAACTTAGATCTATAGCACGGCGGTGCTGGTAGCTCGAGGATCAGAGGAGATATACCTTTGTATCAATCAGCAGACGTCATGCGGTCCAGCCGGTTCACTGAAGGCGCCGCCGTCCGCGCCGAGGTCACACCTACTCTCCAGGCAACGTCTTCCCCTCGGCGCCACGAACAAAGAGACCTGGCGGAAGACGATAGAGAGGCAGAGCCACACACCAGCCATGCCCACCGAGGACGGATGCGCTCAACACAAGCGCCCGGCTAGATTTATGGGAGGAATGTAAAGAGTACGTAGAGTCAGTGTCTCTCCCTCACTCTCTCTCTCTGTCTCTCTCTCTCTTCTTCTTTGAGTACGCAGAGTCAGTTGCTCTCTCTTCCTCGTTCTATCCTTATATAGTGTGCTCATATTGACCTTGAGTTCGAAGACAAATCTAACCATATGTTTGATGCTATGTGAGAATAACCGAAGAGTGTAGTCCTCATATTTTTGTGGAATAATGCTTGTATTAATTATATATGTTTGTACATATTGTAAGATCAATTAATTAGCTAGAAATCATGATATTGAAAAGTACAAAACATGCACGTGCATGTTTGTTATTACTGTGTCAAGGCTTCATAGCCAACGTATCCAAAACTCTGAACACTAATGGAAAGGCCAGGCTAGGATTGGGATGCCATGACTAGATGAATCATATAGAAAGATAGTTTTGTTTGATTGTGCAAATGTTTTTCCATGAGGTACGACCTAATAATGTTATATTCCTATAGTTGCACTACAATTACTATAGAATTGGTTCCTATATAGGATATGTTCCCATGGAATAAAAAAAGACTTCTTTAACTGAAATATAGGATAATTCGTAAGCGGGAACTGTACGTGTAGGGTTTAGGTCCTATATATGGGAATTTTTCCTACACACTAGTTATTTTATTCCTAGCTAGGAACATATGTCCTATATATAGGAACTAGTTCTATAGGAATGATGTAATGCAAATCATATAGGAATAATACATTAGGTCTTACCCTGATGGAAAATATCCTTTGGCACACTCAAACACAACTCATCTTCCCATCGGATTCAACTAGCCCAGATGACTTCGTCTCAATCCTATGATTTTATTATTCCTATGATTTTTCTATCATATGAATCAAAGGAATGTAGCAAAAAATCCTATAGGATCTAAATCCAACACAATTAAGCAAATCAAATAAATCAAAAAAGCCCCTAACTTTTCCTATTCATACATGATTTTCCTATCCTATATGAAACCAAAATAAGGAACCCTTTATTATACACTTCACAACAACACCTCATCTCACTCCGGTCGGGCGGCACCCGCTAGGTATAGAGGAGGGTTTGCGATCTCCATACCCGCCTCCGCCACCTCTCCATGCCACTTCACCCGCCTCCATACCCGCGGTGGGTCCTAAATTAACTCCACCGGATCTACCCGCCCCGTGATGGGTACCCTTGAAGGTGTGAACACAGAAACACTACACAAATTCATCATCCATCGTCGGTGTGTAGACGGGACCGCTTCTGCCATTCCCGGTGCGAGCCCCGACACACATCAACCTGCGGCAAACCGACGCGAGCTTGGCTTGCACCTTCTCCATGTTGCGCTATCTCATCTCAGCTTGACTGGGAGGGGAGCACGCCGAGATTCGAAGAAGCCAAAGGCGCGGCCTATCTCTCCACATGTGCCCCGTGACTGGATCTGAAGAGAGGAGGTTGCATGCATGGTTGTCTAGATGTGTGGTGGTGGGGTGTCGGTTGTTCTGTCGTTGTCGCTCTCCTATATATATATCCAGGACCTCGACAGGCTCGACCTCCATATGCATGCATGGAGGCGGCCGCGGCCAGTCGGGAGCAGGTGAGGGTGATTGGGATATATAAGATCGATCGAGTAGCTAGGGTTTGGGGTCGGGGGTTATCGGTCTCTCGGGTTGTGGGGGTTGAAAGAGTCGGCGCACGGCTGGGCCGATGTGGGGCAAATGTGGTTAATTCGGGACTTGACAGGGACGCAAGGGGTGTGTGTGTGTGTGTATGTGTGTGTCTTTGTGTGTTTGTTTGTGTGTGTGTGTGTGTGTGTGTGGGTGGGTGGGTGTGTGTGGTTGTGTGTGTGGGTGGGTGGGTGTGTGTGTGTGTGTGCGCGTGTGTGGTTTGTCTGTGTGTCTATGTGTGTGTGTGTCTGTGTGTATGTATGTATGTTTGTGTGTGTGTGTGCATGTGCGTCTGTGTGTATGTGTGAGTGTGTGTCTGTGTGTGTGTGGTGTGTGTGTGGGGGGTGTGGGTGTGGGTGTGTGTGTGTCTCTGTGTGTGTGTGTGGGTGCGTGTGTCTGTGTGTGTGTGTGTCTTATTGTGTGTGTGGGTGCATGTGTCTGTGTGTGTGTGTTTGTGTGTGTGTGTGTTTGTGTGTCTGGGATGTGTGGTTGTGTGTGTGTGTGCGTGTGTGTGTCTGTGTGTGGTGTGTGTGGGGGTGTGGGTGTGTGTGTGGGGTGTGTGTGTGCCTGTGTGTGTGTGGTTGTGTGTGTGTGTGGTGTGTGTGTGTCTATGTGTCTAGTTATAGGGTTTTCATTTATTGAGTGAGAGGTGTGGGTTCCATCAGTCTCGTCAATGCGGGTTGATGGTATGGGTTTACAACCTCCATATATACCCGCCTCCGTCATACCCACTAATCGTGTCAGAGGATCCGTCAAGAGACAATGCATGGGTTCTTTTTTCACCATATACACCATCCTCCATCTGATGCGGGTACCCATCGGGTTAACGGGTGACAAGTACCCACCATTGCCATCCGGACTTCCTCACGTGTGACGAGAAAAGAAAGTGAACACATGAACCACAAGGTTCATAAAGGTACATTATACACGGTCATGTATATATGTACACAAGAATTTTGCTATCCATTTTTTGTAAGTATATATATGGGAATCGTACTCAAAATTTTGTTTATCTTAAATAATATCTACTCATAAACCAAATACTTTGCTTCTGATGCACATATGTTTGATGCTATGTGAGAATAACCGAAGAGTGTAGTCCCTAACTTTTCCTATTCATACATGATTTTCATATCCTATTATATGAAACCAAATTAAGGAGCCCTTTATTATACACTTCACAACAACACCTCATCTCACTCCGACCGGGTGGCACCCGCCAGGTATGGAGGCGGGTTTGCGACCTCCATACCCGCCTCCGCCACCTCTTCATGCCACCTCACCCGCCTCCATACCCGTCGGTGGGTCCTAAATTAATTCCACCAGATCGACCCTCCCCGTGATGGGTACCCTTGAAGGTGTGAACACATAAACACTACACAAATTTGTCAGCCATCGTCGGCGTGTAGACGGGACTGCTTTCACCATTCCCGGTGCCAGCTCCCGACACATCAACCTGCGGCAAACCGGCGCGAGCTTGGCTTGCGCCTTCTCCATGTTGCGCTAGCTCATCTCTCAGCTTTACCGGGAGGGGAGCACACCGAGGTTCAAGGAAGCCAAAGGCCTATCTCTCCACATATTCCCTGTGACTGGATCTCAAGAGAGGAGGTTGCATGCATGGATGTGTGGCGGTGGGGTGTCGGTTGTTCTGTTGTTGTTGCTCTCCTATATATATATCCACGACCTCGACATGCTCGATCTCCATATGCATGCATGGCGACGGCCATGGCCATCGGGGAGCAGGTGAGGGGGATTGAGATATATAAGATCGATCGAGTAGCTAGGGTTTGGGGTCGGGGGGTCTCGGTCTCTCGGGTTGTGGGGGTTAACAGAGGCGGCGCACGGTTGGGCGGATGTGGGGCAAATGTGGTTAATTCGGGACTTGGCAGGGACACAAGGTGTGTGTGTGTGTGTGTGTGTGTGTGTGTGTGTGAGTGTGTGTGGTTGTCTGTGTGTCTATATGTGTGTGTGTGCGTGTGTGTGTGTGTGTGGGTGTGTGTGTGTGTGGATGGGTGTGTGTGTGTGGTTTGTGTGTGTGTGTCTCTGTGTGTGTGTGTCCGTGTGTATGTGTGTCTATGTGTCTGTGTCTGTGTGTGAGTGTGTGTGTGCGTGTGTGTGTGTGTGTGGTGCGTGTGTGTGGGTGTGTGTGTGTGTGTGTGTGTGTGGCTGGGAACCAAACATGCCCTTAACGACGAAAAAAGGTTCATACATTGATAGACGCTCATGTACAAAATGGATTATTTGCTAATCCTTTTGGGCAAGTATATATGGGGTTTCTATTGAACCACACGAATCATGTACTCAATATAAATTTTAATAATCCATAATAATAATATAGACTCACAAACCAAATACTCTACACTCCTGATGCATATGTGATGCAAAGTGAGAATAATCGAATAATAGCTATAATATTATTGGAATAATGCTTATATTATGTGTGCTTGCACATAATATAATGTCAATTAACTAGGAATCCTCATACAAAAGTGCAAAGCACGTGCATGTTAATTATTGTTATGTGTGTATGTGTGTATATGTATACTGTATATCATACTAGGACGTAAAGGTCGGAGGGTAATATCTGTATATAATGTTGTTGCGTGCAGACTGGGACGTAAATGAACAAACAAAAAAAGGGCTACGATTTCGTCATATCATACACTCTAATTCTACCGGAATTCATACATGACCCAAATGTTGTTTTTTTTCTACTATATGCACGGGAAAATTAAAATAAGTTTGATTGTATGTCTTAGAAAAAACTTTATATGGACGTTAATTAAAATAGTACGTACAATATTTTCCGCACGACATAGCGCTACGGTAACTCTCAACTCGACGTCGTGCTTGCATATACACAGTACATTTGGGTCTGTTTGACGCACACGCTGACGTAGATGACCTGCCTACATGTAACTTACGGTGGTCCCATACACAAGGACGCATATTTCAGTCTAGAGGTGTCGGTGGTTCAGACAGCATACTCCCTCGCTTCAAAGTTTTATTTGCCATGCTAGGTTTATGCTCGTTTTATGTTTACCCCATTTTCTGGTAGTATGTAAATTGTACCCTCGCTGGGGTAAAAACAAAATGAAAATGTGTGATTTCATCATGCTTATGCACATTTCTTTTGTGAATAGATCCCTAGCATTAAGAGAAACATCGAACTGTACAAAGCACCCCCAAAAGAACGAAAATTACAATGGAATCCTTCAGATGCTCTTCGTCTTCAACTTCCAGACCGTCTCGATGGCGTGCCGCCGCTCCCGCTCTAGGCAAAACAAAAATGGCTAAAGCATAGTGTGAGCGCAAAAACTGGTGTGGCCAAAACAACCGAAATTTGTTTTGCATTCCACCTCAGGAACAACAAAGGACTGTCAAAAGGAGGTATGGAACTATGAGTGGAAGTAAGAATTCCTATAAAAATCTAGGTTTAAGGATATTTCGTGCAAAAGACAGGAAAATTAAGTGGTTTGTGCAACATAGACAGTAACAATGATTTGTGCAATTTCCTCGAAAAATTATAATGGGATCAAGCTGCGGCCCTTCAATGTTAGCTTTCTCGTGAGCAAGTGTTGTGGTGGGAAAAATCACAATCATGCAGAATCTGTCTTGCCCTCTATGCTTTATCTGTCGATCGCGTATCTTTGGCCATACCGCCATTGGCATTCACTAGACAAGACAATACAAACCAGTGGGACAGTAAATTTAATACCATGCTATAGCTAGTTGGGGCTAGGATCATAGGGGGCGGCAATAGAGCCGCTACTCCCACAGTATAGTCTAGTTGGGCCGGCCATTGGTCAGCCGGTCCTTCTCGAAACAAGAAAATTGTACGCAGTCGGAAAATGGATACCCTTTGTTTATAGTAGGAAACCTTTTAAAACTAGAATTACTATGTAGCACCCTAACTTTTAATAAAGGCAAGATACATGTGTATAGTGCTATTCCCGGGATCACTGATAGCACACACATTAAAAATATAGTAATCATTGCAATAGTATCGAATTACTACATCGTTGATCCAAAGGGTAATGTAAAACCTTACAAATTGCATAGTCACATGGACTATCTGTACAATGTTCAGAACAAACACAGCGGAAATGTAAATCATCAATGAGCCTTCATCGTCTTCATGTGCCACAGGCAGTCATGTTGGAATGTAGACTCGAGATCCTACCACGTACTTCTCCTCAGAAAATCCTGCACGTCTGAATATGCAGCCCCACGAATGGAGGTCAGTACAATGATGTACTGGCAAATGACACTTATTTGGTGGCAGTTTTTAGGCATGACTATCTACATGATATTTGGCTAGTGGAGTTTAGGAAAATTTGCATAAAGACAATTTTATCCTATATTTTATTTAAAACAAAACATTTTGAAAATCTTTGAATGACATTATGAAATCACACCATGGTTAAATCCCCCATGGGTTTTAGAATAATCACATGGTTACATCTCCCATGAGTTTTACAAGGTTGATCAAATTTTAAATACATTCAGAAAAGGTGATGACATTCTTCTGTACATTCCTTGCCTAGGAGCTCAAATTGTCCGTAACCGGGGACACGGCTAAGATCTTAGGTTTAACTCTCGAGAGGTTGTGCACTTTCACCTTACGATCCATCCCTCCCAAGAGAAGAATGAGACAAGACCTTTCAGAAGAAGGTTTCAACCATACTAGCTAGACTCGTTCCCTTTTGGCCACCACCCTCTATCTAGCAAACAAGTTGGACCTCACAACTTACTTAATCCTGACAGAGCCCATAATACCATAAGGCTGCACTGGAAGTTATCTAAAACATGGACGGCATAATAATCTCTTTAATCATGAGTGGCCAACCACAAGTGAAACTGATGGGGCCTAAGGCCACGTGGGTTGCCCGATCTCACGAATTGACCAAGAACAAGAGGGGGTGAGGGATGAACACGAAGAACACGACGAAGAACACGGCGAACGCACGCAACACAACCCGATACAATTCCGTTTTACTCCCGATAGCCCGAACCACTATCACGATAGAATCCCTCAAGGAGAGACACGAGGTAGAATCCCCGAGAGAAAGACCGATATACGATCTATGGAGTCACACGTGTGAGAGACCGCGGTAGAATCACAAGTGCGAAAGATAAATCATATAAGGAGTGCCTTGATACAACTCATAGATTTGTGTCTAAGAGAGGAGGGGGTTTCCCTAATCCCAAAGGGATGGTGGAGGCATAAGCCAAGTTCTCACTCAAGTTATGTCTTTCTTCATGAAGGGGGAGGTGGAAGCCTATATATAGGGAGCCACTAAGGAGGGGTAGTTTAGGCATACAAAGAGCATAGTGGGATGGTTTAGATTATGAGCTTCGTAGTGGGGACGGCGGTGTCGGCGTAGGCATGGCGACAGTGCCGTCTTCCTCCGATGTCGAGCAGGGTGGCAGTGCCGGCCATTCCGTGGCGGTAGTGTCGGCCTTCCTAGACGCGTCTCCTT
This sequence comes from Lolium rigidum, assembly GCF_022539505.1. Taxonomy (NCBI): domain Eukaryota; kingdom Viridiplantae; phylum Streptophyta; class Magnoliopsida; order Poales; family Poaceae; genus Lolium; species Lolium rigidum. The sequence goes on along the minus strand of NC_061510.1, from coordinate 188,529,156 downwards.
CTTCTGTCTCCTCTTCCATGCCTCCGTGACGTCGGACTTGAGCGTAGTTCTTGATGATGACCATGATGCTGGTAAGACCGAAGGTCGGGCTGCATCATCTCCCCCCACTTGAAAAAGAGTCGTCCTCGACGATGAGTCTTCATGAATGTGTAGAGGAGGTAGATGACACCAACGCTTGAATGTACCTTCACTTGTCAAGAGCCCTATCAATAGCACAAGAAAAGCAAAGGAGCAATCAAAGCGTAGCCAAAGTTCAATGGATTTAGCAAGAGATCTCAAATAGAAGGAGGTCACCTTAGCAAGATGTCGGTGTGCTCTCATCGAGAGATCTTGTGTAGTTGAAGTATGTGGGTGAAACCACTCATTGGAGCTCATACACAAGTCCGTAGTTGTACCTTCACACAACAAAGACCAAGCAAAGTATGTGTGTGCGTGATAGAGGAGCATATCATCAACGACATGTCCATTCATGTTCACAACACCGTTAGCACAACACAAATATATCAAGAATAATGCATATGCAAGGTCAATGTGTAAGAACTTCATTTCAACATCTTCCAAATGCGGAAACACAAAAACTCCAAATTGTGAGACGACTATGATGTCCATCTCATGTAGAAACTCATGCGCATTGTTGCACTCAAGGCATCGGAAAGAGAAATTGTTCAACATCCTTGAAGCAATAAGAGGAGAATATGGCAAAAACACATAAGGGAGAGTGTCCAAAATATCATCAACATGTGTGCACACAAACCATCGGAAAGAGAAATTGGTCCTCATATTTGTGGCAACACCAACGGTAAGAATCACATCATCATGCTTGCAAAAGAACCATAAGAAAGAGAAATTGTTCGGCATGTTCAATGCAAAGCATGGGAAAGGTATTAGAGCCGGGTTCGATCTTGTACTTACTTGTATTATGCTCTCAAAAGCTCTTTTGGTCAACTCGTGCTCAATCGAGGTTGACCTTGTCTTTCGTGTACCTACACACACCATAGGAAAAACAAAGAACATGTGTGCATGGTATATGAACACATCATCCATCATGATGTTCCATTTCTTTTGCACATCACCATTAGCGTTAAGCCAAGCATCATAATAGATATGGTGAATATGCGGAGCAAACATGGGAACATGATCAACATGGATATATGCAAAGTCTCCAAAATTTGAGAGAGCTATGGGGGAAATCTCGTTCACAAGCATATTAACATCATTGCAAACCAAGCATTGGAAATAGCAAGTATTCAACATTTTGGTTGCACTAATGGGAGAATATTGCAAGCATGTAGCACAAAACATGTTCAAAATTTTATCATTGTTGTCGACCAACCTAGGGAAAGAGCAATTGTTCGGCAAGGTTGTCACAACACAAGCATTATTATCAACATTGTGAGCAATACATGGGAAAGAGAAAGTGTTCGACATATTGCAAGCAATGGGAGAGAAAGTGAAACTCTCATAGCATGGCATGGTCATATTGTCACAAGCAAATAATTCCACATGGTCAACCTTGTTATTAAGCAAAGCATCACATGGGAATAAGAACGGAGCATGTGACATAGTACTTGTATCATCAAGATCATGCATGCACTCATCAATCTTCATGTCCACTAGTGGGATCATGACATCATCAACACCCTGATACGTCTCCGACGTATCGATAATTTCTTATGTTCCATGCCACATTATTGATGATATCTACATGTTTTATACACATTATATGTCGTATTTATGCATTTTCCGGCACTAACCTATTAACGAGATGCCGAAGAGCCGATTCTGTTGTTCTGCTGTTTTTGGTTTCAGAAATCCTACAAAGGAAATATTCTCGGAATTGGACGAAATCAACGCCCAGGGGCCTATTTTTACACGAAGCTTCCAGAAGACCGAAGGAGTCACGAAGTGGGGCCACGAGGCGCCGCCACAACAGGGCGGCGCAGCCAGCAAGGGCCCGCGCGGCCCTGTTGTGTGGGGCCCCCGTGGCGCCTCTTGACCTGCCCTTCCGCCTACTTAAAGCCTCCGTCGCGAAACCCCCAGTACCGAGAGCCACGATACGGAAAACCTTCCAGAGACGCCGCCGCCGCCAATCCCATCTCGCGGGATTCAGGAGATCGCCTCCGGCACCCTCGCCGGAGAGGGGAATCATCTCCCGGAGGACTCTTCATCGCCATGATCGCCTCCGGAGTGATGAGTGAGTAGTTCACCCCTGGACTATGGGTCCATAGCAGTGGCTAGATGGTCGTCTTCTCCTTATGTGCTTCATTGTTGGATCTTGTGAGCTGCCTAACATGATCAAGATCATCTATCTGTAATGCTATATGTTGTGTTTGTCGGGATTCGATGGATAGAGAATACTATGTTATGTTGATTATCAATCTATTACCTATGTGTTGTTTATGATCTTGCATGCTCTCCGTTATTAGTAGAGGCTCGGCCAAGTTTTTACTCTTAACTCCAAGAGGGAGTATTTATGCTCGATAGTGGGTTCATGCCTCCATTAAATCTGGGACGAGTGATGGAAAGTTCTAAGGTTGTGGATGTGCTTGTTGCCACTAGGGATAAAACATTGATGCTATGTCCGAGGATGTAGTTATTGATTACATTACGCACCATACTTAATGCAATTGTCTGTTGTTTGCAACTTAATACTGGAAGGGGTTCGGATGATAACCTGAAGGTCGACTTTTTAGGCATAGATGCATGCTGGATAGCGGTCTATGTACTTTGTCGTAATGCCCAATTAAATCTCACAATACTTATCATATCATGTATGTGCATTTTCATGCCCTTTCTATTTGTCAATTGCCCGACTGTAATTTGTTCACCCAACATGCTATTTATCTTATGGGAGAGACACATCTAGTGAACTGTGGACCCCGGTCCTATTCTTTTACATCGAATACAATCTACTGCAATACTTGTATTACTGTTTTCTACAAACAATCATCATCCACACTATACATCTAATCCTTTGTTACAGCAAGCCGGTGAGATTGACAACCTCAATGTTTCGTTGGGGCAAAGTACTTTGGTTGTGTTGTGCAGGTTCCACGTTGGCGCCGGAATCCCCGGTGTTGCGCCGCACTACATCCCGCCGCCATCAACCTTCAACGTGCTTCTTGGCTCCTCCTGGTTCGATAAACCTTGGTTTCTTTCTGAGGGAAAACTTGCTACTGTACGCATCATACCTTCCTCTTGGGGTTCCCAACGGACGTGTGCTGTACACGCCATCACACCCATATAGGTACCTTTGTAGTCCCGCTCATATGAGGTGGGTGTTGTGGGAGTGGTAGGCTCCATGTGGCCTCCATGTTCATATTCAAGCAACAAACATGGTGTGATATCATCATCTTCATGCACCATGTACATCTTCTCCATGATCGGCGTCTCGTCATCCATGGAACCTAAGGAGACATAAGAGAACACACTAGAGGTAGAGAGTAAGTTGTTAGAATTCGAAATGGCCTCGCATGACCTATCAACTACCACTCTCATCTCACTTGGTGTATCGCTCATGCTCTCGAAGTGGAGGCACTCAAGCTCACATATAGTGGAATCGCTCATCTCACATATAGTGGAGTCACTCATCTCACATATAGTGGAGTCCCTCATCTCCATGGCAATGGCGTCGTCGATGTCCAAGCAACCTAGCAAAGAGGAAGACAACACAAGAGGAGTAGAGGTTAAGTTGTTAGAAATCGAAACATCCTCACTCGACTCATGGGGTGTATCACTGTTGCTCTCAAGGTGTTTGAAGTATGCGTTGCACTCGGCTTTATCTTTGGGTGTCATTTGGGCTTCTCGAGCATCTAGCTCGGCGAAGTATGCTCTCATCTCGGCTTGCTCTTGTGGGGTCATCATGTATATCTCTCACTAGGTAAGGTGTATGTGTATGTGGTGGAAGGAAACCTACACAAGTATCCCACCTTTCAAGAAAGTATCGGAAAAATGGTTCAAGTCAAGAGCAAAGCCAAAATGTATCGGGGTTACTCACACACACACTCAAAGCACACGCAAAAGTCTAAGAAACTCTATATGTGGTGGGTAAGGAGTGGATAGCAAACGAAAAAGATCAACGGAAAAGTCTATTGTCAAATGTGGGTAAGATCCAAAGTCAAATGTCAAAAGTGGTGATCTATGTCAAGGAAACACGGAAACACACACAAGGGAGAACAATGGGGTTAGCGTGACCAAGGAAGTGAGCTAAGTAACAAGATGGTCCTAACGAGGACTATAAGCTCGGTGTCACGCTAACACAAGAGAGATGGTAGCTTGGTTGCATATGAGAGAAGCAACAAGATTTGCACAAATGCCACTCTTCTCTTTTCTCTCTTAGTGCTCACGAACTTTGCACTCCTTTGTATCGGTGGACACACACTCTTTTTCTATTCCTTTTTATTTTTCTCTTTTTTCACTTTTTTTCTATGCTTAGAAGCTTTATTTTTCTCTATGTATATGTCACACTTTTTCTTCTTTTGTGTATCTTTCTCATCGGTGTGCTCAACTCAACGCACACACACAAACCCTCTCACGATCGTGACACTTGTGCAATGCTTCGCAACACTCGGAAAGCCACTCTCAATGAGATAGGTACACAAAGAAAGAAACGAGGCTACAAGGGGTGAGGGGTGCAAGTTATACCTAGATGAAAAGGTTAGGCGGTGTCAAGCACACGAACTTGCGATGGTGTCGACGATGGCGGTGTCGAAGTTGCGCCGGAATCCGGGGTGCCGAAGGTGTCGCCGCGGTGTTGATGTAGACGCGGAAGCTTGGTAGACAATCCTTACACTCCAAAACGGAAACCGGGCAAATTAAGTCAATGCCCGAAAAGTTGGGTCAAAACGAGCGGTCAAAAGTTGGGCTCCAAAAATTTCAGAAAAGGTGTCAAAATTAGAGTCACGATATTGTGAGATGGCTGTAAAAGTTTGGGATCAAAAGGGCTCCGGAAAGTTGTCAAAATTTGGGGCAAAAAGTGGAGTCAAAATTGAACGAAAATTGGGTCAAAATTGTGAAATCCGGTCGGGGGGCCGGTTTGACCGGATCCTGGGCCGGACCATACGGTTGCCGCCCGGTCTGGCCCCGGTCCGAGGAAATTTCCCGGCGTGCCGCCCGGTTTGGATCCGGTTGGAGGCGAGGAAGGAGCGTGAGCGCGTGGGGGCAAGCTGGTTGGGGCGATGCAGGCTGGCGTTGGCCTGGTGGAGTGGTGGCGCAAGAGCTGGGCCGGTGGGCGGCGCGCGGCGTGGTAGACTGGGGACACGCGGGAGGAGCACAGGGCCTTGGGGCGGGCTGGCTGGAGCGAGGCCGCGGCCTGGTGGTGAGCGGGAGCAGGCGGAGCTTGGTCGGCGAGGGGCGGGCGGCCGTGAGCGGGAGCAGCGTGCGGCCGGCGGGAGTTGACCGAGGCAGTGAGCTGGGTGCACGCGTAGGTGGAGAGCAGCGGCGGCTGCGGGCGAGTGATGCGTTGGGCGGTGAGCGGAGCTGCAGTGGTGGTGGCCTGGGGCGAACTGGAGGTGGAGCCGGGCGGGAGCTGCGTGGTGCTCGGCGGTCGGCGGCGGATGCTAGCGAGCAGGGGTGAGCCAGGGGCGGCGGCAGCACACGCGTGGATGGGGAGCGAGGGGCAGAGTGGGCAAGCGCGGTGGCGTTGACCAATTGGGTCGGGGGCAGGGAAGAACAGCTCGTGTTTTTTTTTTCTCAAGAACACCACGATGAACTCACGAAAATGGAGGACAAAATGCTCAGATTAGGACGGAATACATGGAATTAGATGATGAAAATTGGAGGAAACATAGATCAGCACATATAACACCAGATCTATGGAACAAAACCGCAAAAAACAAATCCGGAGATCAAATTTCGAGCTATTTTTTGGGGCAATTTTCTTGGAAATTTTTTGGGCGAAATTGGTGAAATTGGAGGGTCAAATTCGTGGCAACTTTTGCTCTGGTAACATATGATGGGGCGTAAGGCCACGTGGGTTGCCCGATCTCACGAATTGACCAAGAACAAGAGGGAGTGAGGGATGAACACGAAGAACACGACGAAGAACACGACGAACGCACGCAACACAACCCGATACAATTCCGGTTTACTCCCGATAGCCCGAACCACTATCACGATAGAATCCCTCAAGGAGAGACACGAGGTAGAATCCCCGAGAGAAAGACCGATATACGATCTATGGAGTCACACGTGTGAGAGACCGCGGTAGAATCACAAGTGCGAAAGATAAATCATATAAGGAGTGCCTTGATACAACTCATAGATTTGTGTCTAAGAGAGGAGGAGGTTTCCCTAATCCCAAAGGGATGGTGGAGGCATAAGCCAAGTTCTCACTCAAGTTATGTCTTTGTTCACGAAGGGGGAGGTGGGAGCCTATATATAGGGAGCCACTAAGGAGGGGTAGTTTAGGCATACAAAGAGCATAGTGGGATGGTTTAGATTATGAGCTTCGTAGTGGGGACGGCGGTGTCGGCGTAGGCATGGCGACAGTGCCGTCTTCCTCCGACGTCGAGCAGGGTGGCAGTGTCGGCCATTCCGTGGCGGTAGTGTGGCCTTCCTAGACGCGTCTCCTTCTACCGTCTCCTCTTCCATGCCTTCGTGACGTCGGACTTGAGCGTAGTTCTTGATGATGACCATGATGCGGGTAAGACCGAAGGTCGGGCTGCATCAGAAACCCACAGGCTTAAAATCCATTACAGGTAGTAAACCCCCACACGATCACCTGGTGAAAACCAGAGGTGCAGTCTAGAGCAACCACTATTCATCTGCGCGCTCTCAGGCACCCATCTGTCCACTGGGTATAGCCAGGGATCGGAACTCTGAGTAGCCGCCCACCATACAACCGTTCCACCCAGGTGTTTCATTAAGGTTGTTAATTTTCACTTTTCAAACCATCACAATCAAAAAATGAAACAGCATTTGGCATTTGATGTTGCAGAGCAGAAATAAGGCATCCTATCAATAGGTTCAGGGGTAGCTACACACTACTAGGCTTTGCTAAGCATAGCATAATAATTTACTTTCGAAATGAAAATCCTACCATGCATACTAGTTTTAAAACACTAATGCATATATAAAAATAAGTAGGATTTGAATGTCACTTGCCTTTTTGGTAGTCGAAACGCGTTTACTTCTCTTAATCAAAATACGTGCCACTCCGTATGATCTATAATATAAAATATAGCACAACATAAACACACCATTCAACAACAACAACAAAATCAAACAAGACAACAATCGGAAATCGCTCTATGGTACTAAGGTGTGGCATGAGGTTTGGCTTGCAGGATATGGCTGTGAGAGTTTGGAGGGCAACTCGCATGATTATAAAGAAATGGCTTATCCAAGATGTAATTGAAGAATCTTTATGCTTACAAAAGCATGAAAGGAAATTGGAATGTCTCATGTGATTTGAATCACATATGTGTCAAATAGTGCAACTACAATACTATTGAATATGTGTGACAACAATTACTCAAAATAGCATGAATTACACATAGGCTTGGGTATGGATTTGTGATGTATTGAATTACTCAATTAACTCATTTGTAAATTGAATAGTTCAATATAAGCCAGTAAGATTAAATGGTCATAAGGTTGAATATGTATGAGTGATGATGAAGATGTGGGTTAAAGATGCTAATGGATATCAAGGGTTCAAAACATTTACTATGTAGTATAGTGACTCAACATAACACTTGCACATGGGAAAATCTATAGCTAAGATTGGTCACCATTTACTCAAATAGCTCAATTGTCATTTGCATAAGGTGAACTAGACAACTAAGAGTAGGATATGCATTATCGCTGAACATGATAAAGAATATAACTGGTCCTGGAAGATGGGTATGATCATAAGGATCACTTTGGCTAAAGGAACTATGTTGAAGCTAGTCATATGACTACACTTTTCGTGAAAATTTATTAGAAGAAGTTTTCCGGATGGAAGACCTTTCTATACGAAAGTTGTAGAGAATTCCATTACAAGCGTATCGCCAAAAGAATCTCTCAGAAATTTTTTGTAGGATTTATTTTATAGACGATGTTGCGGATCAAAGATATACCGCAAAAATAAGGTGGGCGAAACTGCCACGCAAAATGTCTAACATGATCTACGTGATTTGGTGATTTCAACGGTATAGGGTTTGTCGAAATCCGACGGATAGAACTTAGGATATTAATTTTACAAAACTAGACATAAGTGGTTGCAGTTCTAATGATGTATGAAAAGTTATCCGAACAAGTTGCTCGGATGGAAAAACTGCGTACACGAAAGTTGTAGAGACTCTAATTTGTGTAGATCTAAGGAAATAAAGTTACGAAGTTACGTACGAAAATGTACGTAAAAAGGTGAAAATAGATTTATTACCGGACGAGGGATGCTTGAGCCGCAACTCAACGTGGTGTTTCCCAAAATAGCGTTGCGGCGTCGCCAAAAGCAGCGTTGGACGCCTGTGCTTTGTGCGAGGAGAGAGAGGAGGCGCCGGCATGATGTGTTTGGGAGCTGCCCTTGGGACCTTTATATAGGCTGTTGGTTGGAGCAAATTTCCTCAGGGAGGCGATGTGGGACTAAATAGAAAAGTTAAAAAGGTGTAGGCGCGAGGCGGAAGCTGGGTCGTGCGACCGTGGCGCGGGGAAGTCTGGAGCCGGATGGGGGAGTTGGGCCGGGGCAGGGGGCGGCGAGCTGGGCCGGTGGGGGCGCGGGGTGGCCTGGGCGGGGGCGACCGGCCGAGTGGGCCAACTTGGCCAGGTGGACCGCGGCGTGGGCGTCGCTGCGCTGGCTGCTGCGCGCGGGCTGTGGGCCGCTCGGTCGGCTGCGCTTTTTTTTAACAAAATTGGAAATGTATTTTGGGGCTTCAAAAAAATCGGAAAAATGCAAATGTGGTATCGTTGGATTCGTTATGGAAAATACTTTAATATGAGACTAAATTTGGAATAAAAATATAAACTTTATAAAACCAAAATTTGACATACATGATATGGGGTGGCCCGATCTTCTCACTAAGCGACGGGTGGTGATGAACACGTGATGGTAGCAGCGGATGAAATCGATGATGATGAGGAGGATAACTTGTATGACGCCGACGAAGTCTCTCGATTGATTCCTGATGCCAATGCAACAGCTCTCAACCCTGCAAGATATTCGCAACTCCACACACTTGCGCACGTAGCCGCTGACCACGAAGCGGTAGATTGCAATCTTCTAATCCCCAATGGAACAGCAGATCACACAAACTTTCAGCAGCATAAAACTCCAGATCGCAACGAATTGGAGAGTTGGGGAACAATAGTTTTGCTTAGCAAACAACTATGAACTAGGGTTTATCTTAAACGTGGTCTAAAGCAGCTAGGGGGTCGTCCAAGGCACTTATATAGGCGTCCGGGACGAGTTCCGGTCGAAAAGATACAAGAATAACCGACCCGGAATAGATCTGGTCGAGACAGGACTCGGACTGGTCCGGTCTGGAATCCGGTCAACCGGGCTGTGGACCGGGCAGGCCGGTCTGTGGTCCGGTCAACCGGGCGGCAACCGGAAACTTCGCAACTTTCCGGTTTTTGCCCGGTACGATAAATTTCATCCGGTTGGCGGCCGGTTGGCGACCGGGCCAGGGACCGGGCGGTCCGGTCTGGTGGCCGGTCTGACCGGGTTCTGGACCGGCCTGGACGTCGTCTTCTCCTCTCGCGCATGCCTCCTGCTCCTCCCTCGCGCGTCCATGAGATATCTTCATGTCCAGCTCCATGTCCAGCTTCACGGCCGTCTTGACGTCCGTCTTCATGTCCAGCTGCTCCTCTCCTCGTGCAATGCTTGTCTCCTCTTGATACCTGATGATACATAAGTAATAGGACTTAGGCAGTATAAAGTTCTCATCAATCAAAGTATCGTTTAGAAACAAGTTCACCTGTTGTTTAAGTAGTTTCGCACGAGCTCTTGTAATTGGTCCAATCCGAACTTCATTGGACTTGAGCTTCACAGCAGGTTCATCTTCATTTGTCAATGACGGAGGTAGTGGTGAAGTAGGGATGTCCTCATCATCTCCCCCCCCTTCAAAAGGCGTCGACCTCGACGCTCCAAGGTCTTCTCCGTCATATGGTGTCAAATCAGCAACATTGAAAGAATTACCGACACCAAACTCATCAACTGGAAGATCTATCGAGTATGCATTATCATTGATCTTGGCAAGCACTTTGTAAGGACCAGCACCACGAGGCTTCAACTTAGACTTGCGCAGCTTCGGGAACCTATCCTTGCGAAAATGTACCCAGACCATATCACCGAGGCTTGAACAACATCTCTTTGCGCTTCTTGTTCATCCTTGCAGCATTGCTCTTGCCTTTCTTCTCGATCAACTCTTTAGTCTTCACATGAATCTTACGCACAAAATCTGCCCTCTTGGATGCCTCCATATTAACTCGCTCATGTATGGGCAAAGGCAACAAGTCAAGTGGAGTAATGGGTTTGAAACCATACACCACCTCAAAAGGACACAGCTCCGTGGTAGAGTGTACCGCCCTGTTGTAAGCAGACTCCACATGCGGCAAACACTCTTCCCACTCCTTCAGGTTCTTCTTGATCATGGATCTCAACAGTTGTGACAAGGTTCGATTCACCACTTCAGTTTGACCATCAGTTTGGGGATGACAAGTAGTACTGAACAGTAGCTTTGTCCCCAGCTTTCCCCAAAGTGTCTTCCAGAAGTAGCTCATGAACTTCACATCACGATCAGAAACAATAGTCTTCGGAACTCCATGTAGTCGAACAATCTCCCTGAAAAACAGGTTAGCAATATGCGACACATCGTCGCTTTTGTGGCAGGCAACAAAGTGTGACATTTTAGAAAATCTGTCCACTACCACAAATATAGAATCATGGCCTCTTTTAGTACGCGGCAAACCCAACACAAAATCCATACTTATATCCTCCCATGGTGTAGTAGATGCCGGTAACGGAGTATACAAACCGTGAGGCTTCAGCTTGGACTTGGACTTGTTGCAAGTAATGCACCTCTTCACATACATGTCCACGTCCCGCCTCATCTTTGGCCAATAAAAGTGATCAGCGAGCATGAGTAGCGTCTTCTCACGCCCAAAGTGACCCATCAAACCTCCAGCATGAGATTCCTGCAATAAGAGAAAACGCACAGACGATTCTGGAACACATAGTTTGTTAGCTCTAAACAAGAACCCATCGTGTATGTGATATTTTTCCCATGCTTTACCAATAACATATAAGTGGTATGGTTCAGCAAAATCATGATCAGTCGCATATAAATCACATAGCACCTCTAATCCAGGAATTTTAACATCAAGATGAGTTAACAGCATAGTCTTCCTAGATAGAGCATCAGCAACAATATTATCTTTTCCCTTCTTATCTCTACTATATTAAATGTCTAGAGGTGGTGAGATGGTTGGTACGTCGCTCCACCAATCCATCCATCGCATGCCGCGAGAAAATGAAAACTAACCATCTTCCCTCGTCCCATGTCGAAAGTATTTTTTGCCGCATCTCCCCGCTACCACTACCAGCGTCCAACCGTCCCCGAGCGGCATCCATGACTCCTATGCCCATGCGTGCGCCGCCGATCCTACTGCAACCTCTCTCGCCTTGCGTCCAGAGGCGGAGACAGGGGGGGCGAGCGAGGGCTAGACCCCCCCCCCCAAAGGATCGGCCCCCCTCAATAATTTGTAGCAGTCGTCAGTACTAATGTGCAGTCTATAAGGCAGTAATCGTCATTGATTTTCGGCCATTAGACAGAGATCTAGCTGCCGCATGGGCTAAGCCCAAAGAGCACACTAATTAACGGGCCTAACGGCCGGACTTCCTTGGATTCAAGACAGTTTTCTGAGGAGAGTGAGGTCGAGCATGTTCAGTTCTATACGATTCAGTTCCATCCAGTACGATCTAGGGCATTGCCGTCGCCGGTCAGCCGCCGCTCCGACCTGACGCTCGGTCAAGGCGTCCTCAACCGATTTCCACGATGATGTTCCTACCGCCTGTGTTGGTGTCAGTCTCCTCCTCTTAGTCCTATCGTCTCAATTTAGCAACCAAGCACACCGGGACGGCCGCGGCTAATCGCCGTTGTTGCCTGTGCGCGCGACCAGTAAACTCGGCAGCTATTGCCGAATCAATTTTTGAAGGTATGTGTACTACTGCTAATGGTCTTGTCTTGTCTATGCCAATGTGTGTTTTATCTTTTCTTTCAGTCTGGCTATGCATATTCAGTTTAACTCTTATGTGAAAGAATAGGACAGATTGATTTTTTCTAAGCCACCTGATTCAATCTCAAAAAACCTTGGTGAAAATTCAGATTCAACTGTTGTAGTTCAGCTCCTACGAGATTTTTAACTCACAAAAAACTTGTAGATTATCACAAATTTAAATTTAACCGAGAGTTATCAAATGTTTATTTATGGGTATGCTTCTATGTCTTAAAATTGCAACTTGCAGAATCGTTGCAAAATAATAATAATTAGATACATGTTATGTGGGGCTCAATATATGCATATACAATATACTGTGTACATGAGAGCCGTCTCGGTCGCCCCCCCTATGCTCAAATCCTGGCTCCGCCCCTGCTTGCGTCCAGGCTGCGCTACCTCTCCTACTGTTCTCGTTCGTCCGACTCCGGCGAGGCCTCGCTGCTGGCCGAGGCCGTGGCGTTCACTACGTGCACAAGAGCCCTGTCTGTCAACATCTTCGCTCGGGTCTGCGTTCCTGCAACTCGCTGCCGAACAAGGAGGCCACCGCGGAGCCGGACTAGATTGCCGTCCAAGCCATCGCCGCCTCTGACCCTCCGGCGTCCAGGTCATCGCTCGCCTCCGTACCAGGTCAAGGCACCAATGTCCTGCAACTCGCCATGGCAGCACACGAGGAGGCCGACGCACATGCCGCCATGGAGCCGAACAAGGTTACGTTGTCGCCTAGATGCGTCCTGGTTCTTTGTTCTCTACAGGATTCTTGTTTTTTTTTTACCTGCTAGAGGATTCTTGTTGGCGCCGTTTAAATTTGCATTGACTTTTTTTTATCTATGGTTGCAGCTTGATGTACTGTATATCTTGCTACTGAATACCTTCTGTTGGATTCAGGGTCTGAATGGCAGCCGTATTTAGCTAAGTCTGGTCGGTGGAGTAGCAAATGTCTTCGGTAATTCATCTACGTACGTTCCTCCAAACACCCCTTAATGCTACTCTAAATTCCCGTAGGTTACTTGTAGTAGTACCTTAACACATAATAATATAGAAGTGAGCTTGGCGTCTCCACCATTCTGTAGAAATAAATTGAAAAGATTCCCATATGCATATTTAGTTGAATTAGTTTTATCAGAGTGTATGTGCAATTACAGGATCAGAGCCTATCTCATAGCAATTACAGGACATGATGTAGTCTCCATGGTGAGAACTGACACTCTGTTCCCTCCAGTTCAGAATGTATGCTTCCGTGTGATGTTTACCATGTCAGTGGTGTTGCACGTCTAGCAAGGATGACAGCAAAGTGCTTGGAATTTTGATTTCAGGTTTATGTTACTGAGGACATATGAGAACTCCCATCATTTCTCAAGTTTGGTGCCACCGGTGCTTTATTGCCATGCAGAAGTGTATTGGTTTTGTAGAGGAAATAAGATTGTACAGGTATATTCTGGACAGGATATATTTTGCGCAATAGAGCATATAAATTGTCTGCAGTGATGACCCTTTCTACAAAAGAACAAGTGTGTACATACTCTACGGTAGTGGGGAAGCAGGGGTTGTTTTTTTTTTTTTCTTTTTTGAAAACATCAGAAGATTTTATTTATCTCAGCAACATTTTACAGATAGAAGTGTGAAAGGATTCACACTAGCCATAGAGAGTACATCTCTGCAGAAACATTGTGTTTTGCTGGAGGAGAGACATCTAAATGCTAGAGAAGTAGATTGAAGTCTGAGACCTAGTCTAGCTTGATGATGAGCCTTGAAATTGAAACATCTGGTTATATGGGCTACTCTGCTTGGATGAAAGGCATATGTTGCTTGAATATCAGCCAAAATGGGTCTGATGACCCAATGTCCTGGAGCATTGAGAACTGAGGTAGCTTTTGTTGCTGCTTCTAATGTGGAGCAATCTGTGAAGAATTGTGGTTCTTCAATGTGTAGAAGATCTGCTACTTTGGCGGCTAGCAGCAATCCAAAAGCTTCTGCCTGAAGAGGGGAATGAGCTGCCGGAGATAAGGCAGCCAAATGTATCTGCTGGCAATGTTGGTTATTCTGGATTTGAATGACAATGCCTATGCCCGCAGGAGTAGGTTCTTGATTGTCCGCATTCTTCCAGGCAGCATCACAACAGATGATATTACCTGCAAGAGAAAAAGGGTCCCGTTGTGGCTCCAAGCCCTGTTCCATCAAAACGACACGTCGACTACCCTGTTTGAAATCATTATCCTCGAGTTTCAATCCCTGCAATATTGCATTAGTTGCATGATAAACTTGAAGAGGATTAGTATTTCTTTTGTTAAAAAGTGCATCATTCCTCGACTTCCAAAGACACCACAAGAAGGTATATAAAGTAGAAATATTAATATGTGGATGGCCAGAAGAGAGTAAAGCCTGGATCATCTGGGAGACCGAGCGATGGTTTTCAGCTAGAATCTCGGTTCGGATAAACCAAGGAGCAGAAAACCAGGCCGCTTTTGAAAAAGCACAAAGAAAGAGCATATGCATCTCATCTTCCACACCACCACACCTGCTACAATCTTCTTTGATGTGCTTCGAAAATTTGCTAGCTCTCTTACCTATGGGTAGGGCTCGACGCAGCAGTCGCCAAGCAAAATTCTGGACCCTCGGCGCCATTTGCTTCTCTTGCCATACCTGATTGAGAAGGTTGACAATATGTGGAGGTACAACTTTTGGTCTCTGATTAGCAGGCAAAGCAAGATTATTAAAACAATGCTTATATGCACTTTTGGAAGAACATACACCTGAAGGAATTAGTTTCCAAACAAGAGTATCTTTGCCTTCAGAATTAATAATGGGAGTCTCAAGAATAGCAGTAGCAGTTTCAGGTGTGAACAAAGAATTTATTAAATGGACATTCCATTTTTTCTGGTTCGGAATCCAAAGGTCCTTAACTGTGGCAGGATAAACAAAGGGGCCTGGCTGAATTATAAGATTATCATATATATGTTGCCACATGGAGAACCACGGTGTACTCCAAATAGAACTACTGCCATCCACAATTTGATTGAACGATACTGAAATTAAGAGAGGTCTCACCTTGAGAATGGCTGTCCAAAAAGCAGATTTTGCAATGTTCGTTTTTGCTCTCCAAATGGATGTGTCACTGTGATACTTTGCCTTAAGTATGAGTGCCAAGTGGCTTTGTGGTTCCTTTGCTAATCTCCAGGCTGCAGAAAGAATCAGTCCTTGATTTATAGCTTGCATATTTCTAATACCAAGTCCTCCTATTTTCTTTTCAACACAAATATCCGCCCATGCCCTAAGACACAGGCTTCTTGTAGTTTGCTCCTCCTTGATACCTGTCCACCAGAAATTCCTAATAATAGCTGTGAGTTTTGTTAAGAATTTCTTTGAAAAGAGAATATTTGACATATAGTAGACTGGGATTGAGGAAAAGACAGATTTTATGAGGGTTAGTCTTGCTGCGTGTGACAATCTATTAGCTTTGTAGGCACTTAGTTTTGATTTGAATTTGTCGTAGACGAAGTTGTAAGCTCTTGATCTGTCTTTCGCTGGAAGAATGAGAGGGTGTCCCAAATGTATGGTGTTGTTGTCAATGTCCGGGACTGGAAAAATTTGCTTGATGCCTTGTCTAACCTGCAAGTTAACTTTTTTACTAAACACAAGCAAAGGTGCCCGTGCGTTGCAACGGGAGAGAAAGGAATCAACTTTACATATTCCACATAGCCATAGCCTTAGTTTATTATTTTGCTATTTTCTTCTTGCTTTTATATGTTCTCCTCTATTTTCACTTAATCTACTATTTTAGAATTTTTTCTAAAAATTATGTTATTTAATGGTTGTGACTAGACAAATACTTATCAGAAACAAAGTTAAAAAGCAATATATTTGGTCACACAATTAGGATGGGAATGAGCTGACCCCGACCTACCCTTGGACTTGGCACCGTTGGCCCTGAGGCCAAGTTGAGAGGCCACGGGTCGACCCATTTTTAAGAAGTCAGTGGCCTGATGGCCTCACTGGCGTATTTCGGGTCAACCCAAATGTATATAAAACTTTTTTATAAATTACCCAGTGGTACTGGCCCCATTGAACAGTTTGTGGCCTTGTTTTTATGGATCGATTCAGAGAGCTAGTGGGTATCCCTTCCCCCTCTCAGGACGCTACAGTAGCCCGCCCCGTTGAGAGTCCACCGCTCGCCACCACCATCGCCGGCCCGACCCGGAATCTTCCCCGTCGGCGTTGCCGGCCGGAGAAGAGGATGGAGAGGTGCCTGGTCGATTGTATATAGTAGTCTAGGCTGTAGATCTTTGTTGTTTACCCAACTGGAGTCTGCGAGTAGGAGACCGGATCCCCCTGGCCAGATCCGGTCCGTCCTCGCTTCCTTCTTCGCGGCTGCTCTTCTCCGGTGGCAGGAGTGGCGGCAGGCGGCGAGGAGGTTGTGCGGCATCTTCGCTAATAAGGCCTCTCCCTTCTTTCCCTGTCATCCGATCTGGGTGCTGGTGAGCAGCAAACAGATCGTGGATTTTCTCCTTCCCGGTGCTCGTCCATGGAGGATGGTCGAAGGAAGAAGATGATCCACGGATGGCTTCCTCAATAAGCTCATCTACCTGGTCTGCTGGCGTCGCCATCATCTACGCTCGCCTCCCCGAGTCCGTGGCAGGTTCTTCGGGTGCGATGGCGGGTCAATATGCTCGTCGCGGTGCAGAGCTGGCCATGCTGCTTCTTCTACCTGGACTCCTATGCTTCTATCCCTTTTTCCAAGTGCCAAGGCGGTGACATGCAAGGGAACTTGCAGGGCGGATGGGGTGCGGAAGTGGTATCGGAGTTCTTCTGAAGCAATCTTCTCGAGCAGCACATCGGCAGCGATTTTGCTTGCCGTTATCCATGCCAGTGACTTCTGGCGATGTTTCAACCTCCATCGGAGGCCCTTTCAGAGATTGGAGGCCGCGTTCTGCGTCGACTTTGAAGCAAGTGGTGCCGTCCCCGCCTTGGAGTCCGGTGGCGGCTCTCTGGTCTCTTGCTCATCGGTGGGGATAGAGATGGACCTGATTGCATTTCTTATTCTCTTAGTGAGATCTTTTCTGCATTTACCAGGGTCCTATGTGTTATTTTTCTATTTCACGAGGACCTTTGTAATACTTTGTACACCCACCGCTTGGAATATATGAAGCTTCTACGCCCTTCGGGGCGCTCCGTGTTCAAAAAAAAGAGAGCTAGTGGGTTGACCTCAGCCTCTCTTCCAATCTTATTTAAGCTTTCCCATTCAATTTAAGCCATCATATCATTTTCAATTAACCCATAATATATAGGGCGTGCCTCAATTTTTCCATTGGCCTAGACTGCCAGATATCAACACATAGGGGGATTCCTTCGGGGCCTTGTTGATTCCAATCAACTTGCCATCATGCATGAGCCGGTTGTATATGAGCTGGTGCGAGTCGACACAAGGTAGCGGGGTGGTACTATTCATTGTGAAACATCAATACGTCCTCATTTTTCAGAGAATCCTTGCATCCTCTCTCTCGTACGGAGTATAATACTACGCGTGGCCTGACCGGCCAACAAGAGATGGCCATAAACCACGCTGAAAACAAAACAGGCCGCCTCTTCTGTTGACGTGATCTGACATAGAAATTTGGACCCTGGACAATGGCGGAAGTCTGGGCTTGTGGCGGACGTAAAAAGCCATGGTTCCAGGCTTCCAGTAGCACATCGGGAAGAAGGCCGTGAGGCCACCGCTACCCCGGACGGCGCTGCCGGGCGCTCGAGATGCAGAGGATGGGAATGGCACCGCCCACCGCTGGTTGATCTTGAAGCATTGGAATGTCCCCTTCCATAGCCGGAATCCAGGCCGGAGGAGGAGCCGGACGGCCGGATGTTGGGGGCTTAGGGCCAGATCGCGCGGCGTGGAAGGGCCACCCAAGTCGCTCCTATCATGGCTGGCGGCGGCGGTAACTTAGGGGATCGAGGCTACCTCCTCGATTTCACGCTTGGGAACCACCATTGTATAACAGTTTGAGGGCAGCCTGCATGTTCATGTCAAAGTTGTAGAGTGCGCAACGCCCGCTGGTGGGAAATCTCTGGAGCAGGGGAATCGCACAGCGGACTCGCACATGGGGACCAGGGAGGCGAGCACGCGCGATGTGGAACCGACGATTGGCGCAGTGGAGCTAGCCGAGGAGGAGCCCTAGAACAAGGAGCTTGGCCGCTTGGGGGCGGCACCGTCAGGGAAGGAAGTTAGAACGACGAAGTGGAGGAATGTATCGACGGGGGTGCGGTCGGGGAAGAATCGAGTTCTGGGCGGCGTGGCGGAGGAAGCCAGGAAGGGGGCGACAGAACACTTGTATGATCGGTAGGATGGCATTGACTGTATTATGCGATTTGGTGGAAGGGCAAAACGGTCCAATAAAATGTTGGACGAAAAATCTGGCAGAAACCTTAGCTCCTTTATTATTAGGTATAGATTATACCTGATTTGTTCCAATTTGGAAGCTGACCTGATTGATGACAAAATTGTTGCAAGACATGGGATATGGCATTTGCTTCCTGCTCATTAGCTTTTCCACATACCAAAAGATCATCTGCGAACATAAGAGAATGAATAGGAGGACAATTCGGTCCAAGTGAAATACCAGTGAGGTGATTTGCCTCAAGTGCATCCTGTAGTGCGATAGAAAGCTCATTTACGGCAAGGACAAAAAGAGAAGGAGACAAAGAACATCCTTGCCTTATGCCTCTGGTACTTTTGAAATGGGCAAAGGATTGGCCGTTAATAATAACTGAAAACGTTGGAGAAGAAATGCATGCATAGATTAAATTTATGAAATGCTCATGAAACCCTTTACGTGCAAGGGCAGACACAATGAAATTCCATTCTAATCTGTCAAAAGCTTTGGCTAAATCTATTTTTATCATGAAATCAGTACCATCCCCTTGTACATGGAAGCAGGGGTTGTTTAACTTCCTTTATTTCTTGGTGACTAATTTGTTTATCTTCTCTGAAGCTACTAATATTTTTCTTGTACTGTAAATTTTATGAAGTTACTAAATATCCCCTTGTACTTGAATATAATTTCTCCACAATTTGTTTTGACGAAACTCAGTTTATTTGTACTAAAGTTTACCTTGTTGGTGAAAATTCATAGGAAGGAGGAGCTCAAGGGAGCAAACAGAACAATGGGAAAGGAGCTAAAAAGTAGAAGCTATTGCGATAAGCTGCAAGCTTCAGTCAACTCCTAATTCCTGGCCACTATGTGTACGATAATTGCCATCAATAAAACCAGTATAGTTTGCTTTTAATCAAATAATTTGACATATAGCACCTCGCCGCACAGGCCCGTCGGCAAAGGATTTGAGATACCGCTGCACCGAAGTACCAGACACATACAAATCGATTATTTGTAAGTTTCCTCACTAATTCTTGTTCTTTCTATACCGGTGGCTAGCAGAAATATTTCCTTTACCAACTTGCAGGAAGTAAGAACATCCTATTTGATGAAAAACTATTATATATGTAATACTTTAATGAAAAAAGTTGAGTTGTAATATTGGCTTCCTTTAGTTCAAATGATTAGTCCTTTGATTGCTTTGACCACTTTTTGTGGCTCCATTGAAAATAAGTAGAACCAGCAGTGGCAACAATGGTGAATGCCATGAGTAGGAAGCTACCCTGCTATTTAGATTTCGTTTAAATCTACTTGTCAGTCATTTCTGTTGATCCCGTTTTGCCTCCTGAGCTCAATGGATTATTGGTGACTTTTAGACCAACTTGCTACGACTCAACATTGCAAGGTGGACCGATTATGTGAAGCTCTGTTCAGAATTTCAAGTGGACATATGGTTATCTGTTACAAAAAAAATGCAGGTACAGTAATACTTCAAGAATTCTCTATTGCCTTTGTCCTAGAGCTACAAAGAATGAGTCATAACAACGGATGATAGAATAATGATTTAATTGTTACTTAAGTAGTACAGTACTTATACGAGCAAGGTAGAGTCTTGATTTGTACTAGAAACACACATTATATTGATACATTCAGTCTTACTAAAGTACCACCTATGTAGTTAGCTTTGCCAGATTAAGGAAATTTTGTTGCACTGAGATTCCGTATTTCATGATATATCTTTTTATAATCTTTTTTCACTGTACTCACACAATTTAGTACAACAGGGTACTAAAATTTGGCGAAGGATCAGCAAATTATATTTACGGGTACTTCAGTTGGCATATCGCCTCAGTCTAGAATAATAGATGACGTGGTGAAGCATAATCACTTCCTTTGCAGCTCAAATCTCTGGTTTCATCATGTAAACTAGAGGTTCTAGCAGTAGAACACCAATGATCTATAGTATATGTACTGCTGCCCAAAGGCTAAGACAAACATATATCCATTACTTGTTTTTATCATTTATCATTTAATCTTGAGTCTTGCAAAATATACACATCATACTGTTTTTGCAATAGGAAATATGTGTTCTGCTCTTATCTTCCTTGATAACAGTATTTGTTTTATTTAACCTTGAAAATGCCGCACTATATACATCTCCATGCGAAAACATTACTTCGTTGAGGGCTTGACACCTACCTTCTTGCAATATTTTTTATCCAGATCGACATTAAATATCTTATGCGCTATTTATTTCTATCACTGCACAAATGTGTTCCTACTTTGGATATTACATGATACTAATTTGGATCTGTTGACATATATTTTGCTGACGAGAAACTACTGTACTAGGCGGTCTTCGCAAAATAGAATTTCTACGAATCAATGTATCTTCTTATCTTTTTAAAGCTCCATATAAATGCACATGTACATTAATGTTGGATTGTTTATTTGCATACGCTGTCAAGTTAAAATCATTTTGTCGAATTACATTTTTAAGTAAATTAGAATCTTGTTGTTTTTGAAATATTATGTTTGACTATCTTTTGCTGAACACGGGAATTTCCACATGTATTATATTTTTATGCGTCACATGAATAAAACTTGGGTAAGCCGTGGCAAAGCACGGGCATTCAACTAGTGCTTAATAATGTACGGAAAAGACTCAATGAACTCAACCCACTTAGCAAGACGCCTATGCAAAGTAGATTGGGCTTTCAGGTATTTCAAAGCTTCATGATCATAATGTATGATAAATTCTTTTGGCCGCAAGTAATGTTGCCAAACCTCAAGAACTCTAATTAAAGCATACAATTCTTTATCATATATTGGATAGTTCAACTTAGCACCAGATAATTTCTCAGAAAAATATGCAATTGGACGACCCTCTTGCATCAACACACCACCAATTCCAATACCACTAGCATCACATTCAATCTCAAATTGCTTATTGAAATCAGGAAGTGCAAGCAACGGTGCAGAAGTTAACAATCGTTTCAGTTCATCAAAAGCATGATCTTGGGCAACGCCCCACTCAAAGACAACACCCTTTTTAGTCAATTCATTCAAAGGTGCAGCAATAGTAGAAAAATTGGGCACGGCGATAAAACCCAGCTAGACCATGAAAACTTCTTACTTGACTCACATTCATGGGAGTAGGCCAATTTTGAATAGCTTCAATTTTAGACACATCTACTTCTACTCCATGCTTAGAGACAACATAACCCAGAAATATGACCTTATCTTTGCAAAATGTGCACTTTTCAAGATTACCATAGAGTTTACTATCACGCAACACTTGCAAAACATGTCGAATATGTATAATATGATCAGATTCATTGCGGCTGTAGATTAATATGTCATCAAAGTACACAACCACAAACTAATCACGCAAAACATGGTTCATTAGTCTCATGAAACTGCTAGGTGCATTAGTTAAACCAAAAGGCATTACTAACCACTCATGTAAACCAAATTTTGTTTTAAAGGCGGTTTTCCACTCATCCCCTTCTTTCATCCTAATTTGATGATAACCACTACGTAAATCAATTTTAGTGAAAACAACAGCACCACTCAATTCATCTAGCATATCCTCTAAACGGGGAATAGGATGACGATATCGAATAGTAATGTTGTTTATCGCTCTACAATCTACGCACATACGCCATGTACCATCTTTCTTAGGAACAAGAATAACAGGAACAACACAAGGACTAAGGCTTATGCGAATATAACCTTTGTCGAGTAGCGCTTGTACTTGCTTCTGTATCTCCTTCGTATCTTCGGGATTCGTTCTATATGGCGCCCTATTGGGCAGCGATGCTCCGGGGATCAAGTCAATTTGATGCTCAATACCTCGCAATGGTGGAAGTCCTACGGGTACCTCTTCCGCAAACACGTCGCTGAATTCCTGCAAAACATTAGAAACACCAAGAGGAAGAGGGGTCATGTCGTTAGAAACCAAAACCGTACCCTTGTACATGAGCACAATAGGCATGGCTGTAGGATCCTCACAAAAGTCTCTCATGTCTTGTTTGGTGGCTAATGAAACTAAGGAATTCACTCTCTCACTTTTCGTTATATCACTCACGGCATTACAATTCTCTCGCCTATCCATGGATGCATCCTCCAAGTTTACTTCAATCTTCTAACGAGACTCATTGACAATTTGGTTGCGGTGACATAGGCTGTAAGTTAATTTTCTTGCCCTTGAACTCCAAGTGATATGTATTGGCGCGGCCATTGTGTTGCACCGAACGGTCATAGAGCCATGGCCGGCCCAACAGTAGATGGCAAACCGTCATAGGAACCACATCAAAATCAATGGAATCCTTATACGGTCCAATCTCAAAATCAACTCGCACCATGTGGCTCACCTTCATCTCACCATTATTGCTCAACCGCTGAATATAATATGGATGCGGGTGCGGTAGATACTTCAGTTTCAGCTTGGCACATAACTCTTTGCTTGCTAGATTGCGACAACTCCCGCCATCAATAATGACCTTGCAAGCTTTATCAGGACCAACTAGTGCCTTTGTTTGGAACAAATTACAGCTGCGTGTAGATGCACTTGATCGCACATTAAGAACACGTCGCGAGACAACAATAGTTTGAGCTTCAGAAGGAAAAGCATCATAACCATCACTATCATAATCATCCTCATCTGGAGCATTTGGATCAACATCATCTCCAGTTTCATACTCATTGTCCTCATTAATGATCATAACTTTGCGATTAGGACAATCCTTCCTTGCCACCACATGTATGACAAAGCATATCACGGTTGCGCGCTGTCGACATACTAGAACTAGTTCCACTTGCTGCAGGGGCGGGCTTCTTCGTGTTAGACACATTGGAGACCGGCTTGCTAGACGAAGTAGGGACATCCGCAGGGCGCGATGATGGCGCCATGGAGGGCGGCGCGCGGGGTGTGTAGCGCCCAGCGCCTGTAGTACGGCCCTTCATTTGCAGTTCTTCAGCCAACTGTGACTCAGCTTCTCTTGCATGATGTAGTAGCTCATTCATAGTAGCGTAGCTGTGATGACGCACAATTCCATTGATATTAAACCGCAGACCATTCGTAAAACGCTGTAGTGTCATCTCAAGAGACTCACGGACACGGGCACGCTGCATAAGCATCTCCATCTCCATGTAGTAAGCATCAACCGTCAACACACCTTGCTTCAATTGGGTCAACTTGTCAAAGACGGAACGCAAGTAATTGGTAGGCACAAAACAAGCTCTCATTGCCGCCTTCATAGCACGCCATGTGATAATAGGCAGCTCTCCATCTTCTTCTCGAGCACTCACAAGTCCATCCCACCAACGCAATGCATAGCCATCAAATTCAGAGGAAGCAAGCTTGATCTTCCTATCTTCAGTATAGTCAGGATGTAAACGCCATAGTCTCTCAATCTTCAGCTCCCATGTAAGATATTCTTCAACATCAGTACCTCCTTCAAATCTGGGAATTGAGAATTTAGGCTTACCCAAACCATCGTCTTGTTGTTGAGGAATACGGCGAGCTCCAATTTCAACAAAACCGCGATTGACACCACGTGGAAGACCACGACCAACACCACGTCCCATGCCTTGAGCAGCAGCAGCATCCGCATTGTCACCATTGACACTGCCATCTTCATCAAGTGGTTGTTGTGGTTGTTGTTGTACCATAGTACGGATATCCTGGACAGCTTGAGTCAAAGTATTCATAGATGCTTGAAGAGTCGTCATCGATGTTTGAACGGTGTTAATAGCCGTAGTAGCTTCATCGACCTTCAAGTTGACACCCTGAATTTCAGTATCAAATGTCTCCGTAGTAACACGAAGTTCACGTGTGAGGTGATCACGAAGAGCCTCATATTCCATCCAAGTAACCGGCGTGGACGGATCCTTTTTCTGCATCACATTGAACTCAGAAGAAGACATGATTAGTAGGTTAGTGCACTAAACAAAAATCTTTGGTGGTACTCTCACAACTCACTCAAAATTGATAAGAAAGGTAAATCTTACCGCTCCAAAGTGAATTAGTTTTGCTTACCAACTTGGATTGAACGGACTAGTGCACGGATGTAGCGAAGCGAATATCAAGGGTATAAGAACAATCACACGACAAAGCAGGATCTATGTGGGGCTGTAGGTAGGCTACCTATTTGCACCAATAACAAGCTCTAGCGCTGACCGTAGACAACCAATGATACTCACACAAGACGATATAATGGGGCAATGCAACTATATGTGGGAAAGGTTGCAATGCACAAGAGAGACGCTAGCAAAGCTCAACGAGACAGGCACAAGATTGCTCAACTACGGGTGCAGTAAAGTAAACTTAGGCCTTCACTTGATTCAACTAGCACTTCACTTTTCTTTTTTGGATTTTTCTTTTTGTATAACACACGCAGCTATGTAGCTCTTTTTGCTTCGTGTCAATTTTCTCTATTTTTTTTGATATATGACACAACTCCTTGATAACACGGCCAACAAAATATGCAAAGCACCGATAACCTAACGAGCAGCCTGTTGAGCGGTAAAACTAGTCTCTTCTGGGGAAGTTCCTAGTCACTTTATAACGATAGGCTGTGTCTATGGTTGGGAACAAGCACACTGTACGCTATGTGGACTCGGAGTAACAAAACTGACACACTAGGATAAACTAGATGATAGAGAAAACACAAACCCTAACAATTCTACTAGATGAAAGATAAAGATACGCAAAAACAACTACGAAAAGCAACTAAAACTCGAAATTAGTGCAATCTAAGGCTATGGCAAACCCTAACCCTAACTTTTTATGGCTTTTTCTGGATAGGAAAACACTCACAACTCAACTATGGGGTGGATTGTGGATGGCTTACCGAGGAAAACTGGAAATCTGATACCAAGATGATATGGGGTGGCCCGATCTTCTCGAGTAAGCGACGGGTGGTGATGAACACGTGATGGTAGCAGCGGATGAAATCGATGATGATGAGGAGGATAACTTGTATGACGCCGACGAAGTCACTCGATTGATTCTCGATGCCAATGCAACAGCTCTCAACCCCGCAAGATATTCGCAACTCCACACACTTGCGCACGTAGCCGCCGACCACGAAGCGGTAGATTGCAATCTTCTAATCCCCAATGGAACAACGAGATCACACAAACTTTCAGTAGCATAAAACTCCAGATCGCAACGAATTGGAGAGTTGGGGAACAATAGTTTTGCTTAGCAAACAACTATGAACCAGGGTTTATCTTATACGTGGTCTAAAGCAGCTAGGGGGTCGTCCAAGGCACTTATATAGGCGTCCGGGACGAGTTCTGGTCGAAAAGATACAAGAATAACCGACCCATAATAGATCTGGTCGAGACAGACTCGGACTGGTCCGGTCTGGAATCCGGTCAACCGGGTTGGGGACCGGGCGGGCCGGTCTGTGGTCCGGTCAACCGGGCGGCAACCGGAAACTTCGCAACTTTCCGGTTTTTGCCCGGTACGATAAATTTCATCCGGTTGGCGGCCGGTTGGCGACCGGTCGACCGGTGACAAGGGATTAACTTATCAATGCCTATGGATTGTAGGCTAGGGTTTAGTTAGAAGTAGAGGGCAAGTAGATCTCGAAGGTTTCAGCCGAAAAGTACTCGACGATTATAAAAACTAGGGTTTGCAGACAATGATTCGATGATCTCCTCGTCCCTCGACTCCCCCTTTATATAAGAGGTGGAGCCGAGGGTTTCGTTTTGTACAAGTTACGTAGTCCGGGACGGTTTCTAACTCATCCCGCCGGATTACAAATAACACTTCCTATTACAACTCTATCTTTTCCTTAAATACATCTTGGGCTTCCGAATCTTCTTATTCTTCGGGTAGTGGGCCTTCAATAAACCCCGGGTACTATATTCGGCGAGCCCATTTGGGATGCCTATGTCGGTAGCCCCGAGATTTTGCTTGAATCATAGAATCGGGGAAAATCTCCACTGTTTATTTTTACTCGAAAGCTCTAACTTTTTATACTTGTTCTCATAAAATTCTATATTGTACAGGGATATTGGTAGTTGGGGCTAGTTCATCCGACGGATCGGGTACTAGTTAACTCGCTCTAGTGGCAATCCGCAAAAACCTACTTCAAAATCACGTCCCTGGACATGATCTCGGGATACCGGTGTAAACTTCGACGAGGCGCCGCTTAAGGTCTTACCATTCTGTCGAGTCCCGGTCAGATTTATCGAGTACCTAACGCGTCCGTTAGGATTTTTCTTCGTATCCGTTGATACGGATAAAAGTAGCAGAGCGCGAGTCTTTGGCGATGCCACGCCCAGCAGAATGGATCCGGGGTCTTACCTTCGCAAATTTGCGGCATTCGGAAATTGATCGCAACTTTGGCGTTCGAGAATATATTGTCGAGTGCTTTTCCGGCTGTTGGAATGGCACATTTTATCGAGTCAAATATGACTTATATTGCTCTCCCGATGGGAGTATATGTAGAGTTAATTATAACTCGAAATATACTCTCTTGTCGTTCTATTTTTCCTTTGTTAATTTCATCGGGCACGCGAACAGCGTTCCCGATGGGAGTAGCCTCGAGGCTACAACCAAGAACTTGTGCTTGGTTGTAGGCTCAACATTTTAATCCACCTTGTCACTATATTGTCATTACTTCTCAATATGAACTCTTTTCTCTTCTTCTTCTTCTCTCTCTTTTTTTATCTCTCGGGTGCGCGAACAGCGCTCCCGATGGGAGTAGCCTCGAGGCTACAGCCAAGAACTTGTGCTTGACTCGTAGGCTCAACATTTTCTATATTGTCATACTCGAAATTTGACTTTTTGTCAAAGTAGCCCCCGAGCATTTGGGCAAAAACTTGTTTCTGTCCAAAGGCTCCCGAAATATTCAAATAACATATCCTGTCGCCATTCTTCTTTTATTTTTCTTGTCGACATATTTTCCCTTGTCAAATTTTCTTCAACTCTATCAATGGTCGAGATTTTTCTGCTTTGTGGGTCCATCGTTTCCACCACGTGGACACGTCGTGCAAGTGGGGGACACACGTCCTCCGCTTTTCTGGCGCACGTACGGTAACGCCTATCCCGAGTAAAAATACTTTTTTGCCCTTGTATCTAGAAGATCTATTCTCACCACACGATTTCCTCATCCAACGGCACACCGCTTCACCCAATTCTTATATAAACCCTGTCTTCAACCTCCGTTCATCCCCTCGCTTGCGCCGCTCACCTGTTCCTCTTCGCAAATCTTCCCCTGCGCCCAACTTTCGCCGATTTCCCGCACTCGCATACATTGCTCTACCCATTGCCGTTGATGCCACCGCGTGCGCGTTTGACTCGCCACAGCACTCCGGAGTCCAAGATGGCCGCCGAAGATCTTGAGTGGGAGAGATCCAAAATCTCCAACCAAGATGTCAATATGCCGAAGAGGCTCGGCCCGATGAAGAAGGAAGACGCCATCCGCTTTCCCGGCGAAGAAAGCTACCCCAAGCCTCCAATGGAGTATCGGGTTAGTTTCGTTGATCATCTCATCCGGGGCCTCTCTACCCCAATCCATGATTTCCTCCGCGGTCTTCTCTTTGTTTATGGGATTCAGCTGCACCAGCTGACCCCCAATTCCATCCTTCACATTTCTATTTTTATCACGCTTTGCGAATGCTTTCTTGGAGTCGCTCCCAATTGGGCTCTTTGGAAGCGCATTTTCCGCCTTCGCCGCAATGGCGCGCACAACGCCACCTACAACATAGGTGGCGTAGTTATCCGTGTCCGAACCGATGTCGATTATTTCGACGTCAAATTTCCCGACTCTGTCCAAGGATGGCGCAAAAGGTGGCTCTATATACACGAAGAAAGCGCCAATTCCGTGGAACACAACATAGTTCCTTTCGACGGAAACGCGAAGATTCAACGCCGCTACTCCTGGGACGCCGAAGCTTCCGAAGAAGAGAAAAAGGCGACAGAAGCTCTTATGTCTCGTATTCATCAACTTCAAAATACTCGAGGCAAAGAGTTATCTGGTGTCCAAATCACTGCCTATTTTCTTAGGATTAGAGTGCAGCCTCTTCAGGCTCGCAAAAATCCCCTTTGGACGTACTCCGGTGCCAATGACGCCAATAGGCTCTCCAATGATCTTTCCGTGAAGGACTTGGAGAAGCTTATTCGAAGAATTACCTCGCCGAGCAAGAGGGATCCTATTCCTTCCTCTTGTCGCGTGGAACCCTACAGACTCCACCAATCCTCTCCCCGAGGTATTTTGTCTTCTCGAATTTTATCTTGTTGTGAATTTTCCCTGCATCTCATTGCATTGATATCTCTCTATTTTTCCCTTTGTCGCTATTTTCTTGTAGAATCACCCTACTATGGCTTCCCTTCCTCCTCTTCCTGAGGATGGAGAAGTCGAAGAAATGGGCATTGTTACGACGACAATCAAGAAGCTCCGTCCTTTGTGAATGATCCCGTGGATTCTCGAAAGTCTGCGGGATCTTCCGAGGACACCACGTCGATCCAATCTCCTCCTCCCGCTGTTTCCCCACAAAGGAAAAGGAAGAGGAACGATGTCGAAGATTCCGGCACTTCCAAAGCCGAAGAAGTTGTTCCTTCTCCTCCGAAGGCAACTTATGATCCTTATGTTGCATCCCTCGTCGGCTCGTAAGTTCCTCGGCTTCCTCTTTATTTTCTGTAATCGAAGTTTTTTCTTGTCTTGCTTTTTATGCTATTGCTCCTTACTCGCGAGTGATGACGAGGAAGAAGTACCAACTCGTGACGTAGCTCCTCGGACGAGCACGTCACACACTTTAGTTATTTCGGAGAAGCTCTGTTGAAGGAGAAGAATCGTCGCCTCCTCAACGGAATGTTGATACATCTACTCTTCCTTCAAGCCCCCTTGTCCCTTCGCCAAAAAGGGCAAGGGTTGAAATGATCGTTGAGCCTCCTCCTCAATTGAGCAGCTCTTCGTCGCAGCTCTTGGATGATGTAAGTTTATCGAGATCTATATTTCTTCTATTTTGCTTTTGTGGACCCTTACTTTTTGTAATGCCGAAGTTTTCCCCTTCTTTTCTTCTTCTTTGACAGCCTATGATCAAGGATCTTATCCGCATCGGGTCCCAATTTATTGGGTACCGCGAGTATGCCGACAGAGCCGAAGGTAACGACTTTTATACTTGGCTGTTTTTCCTTGGTTTT
Source organism: Lolium rigidum (assembly GCF_022539505.1). NCBI lineage: Eukaryota > Viridiplantae > Streptophyta > Magnoliopsida > Poales > Poaceae > Lolium > Lolium rigidum. The sequence continues at coordinate 188,499,432 of NC_061510.1, read as the reverse complement.
TTACTCCTGCTGCTTGTCGCTATTTTTGATCTTTCTTCTCTCTCTTTTCCACATCTCAACAGAAAAACTTGCAGAGGCTAACAAACGTGCCGAGACACTTGCTCGAAAACTTGAGCAAAGTGAGACGGCTCGCAAGAAAGCTGAGCTTGCCGCTAGCGAAGCTAGAGCTGAAGCTGATGATGCCAAAGCAAAGGCCGCTAGTGTCGAGGAATTGCAGCAAAGGCTCAAAGATGCTGAATCTGCCTTACACGAGCAAAAATCTGCACGAGCTGCACGTGAGCAAGGGATCATCAAGCGTTTGAAGTCGCAAAGTCGACGTACGCTGAGTAATATCCTCAATTTCTTCTATTTTATTGTACTTCCTGTATCTTTGTTTTCAACTAATGTTTTGTCTCATGTGGCAGCCCAAACAGACCAAGATTTTGATCTGGAGAAGCCCGTCAATGACCCTCTCCTTGACGCACTTTCTCTTTTGGAGTTCCATGGGCGCGAAATTCGTGAAGGCGTGGCCAATGCCAATGCGGGTTTGTCGGCGTTGTTCCCCTACTTCTTCCCGAAGAAAGAGGAACCTTCGACTTTCCTTGCCCTTGCCAAGCTTTTCAATTCATCGGAAGATCTTGGACTGAAGATGCGCCATGAAAATATGAAGGTGGTTGTTGAAAATACTGTTGCTCTGGTTGTCGACAGCCAACGGACTCTCGACCGGATGAAGGTTGGCGACACCGATCAGATAGAACAGTCGAGATGGAAGTCACTGATTAAGGCGGCCAAGCCCAACACGAAGAAAATCTTGGCGTATCTCGGGATCAAGCCAACTTCGACTCCTAGCTCCTCGAGGCCGGAGGTCTAGTTGCATGCCTCCTTGTTTCGTTTTCTGTTTCTTTTGCTCTTGTCGCCATTTTAGCCTTGGCGACAATTACTCACTTAGTCCTCCTGGAGAACTTTCTTTTGTAATACCCATGTAAATTTTCTAGCAAGTAATGAAATTTCCCTTCGTGCTTTTCATTGATCCTGGGCCTTTCTTTTCCAGTTAATATTTGATAACTACTCGACTCCTCCTTGTTCCGCCGCTGCTTCACCTGCATCTTTCTTCTCGAAGAAAATACTAGTCGACCATAATCTCCTCGAGAGTTCATCAAGCGGACATTTGTCGGAAGATTTGCAAGAACTTCGACAACAACTTCAGTCTATGAAGAAACAAACTTTGGCCATGATGGAACAATCTCGAAAAGCATCTGAAGGAGAAAAACTTGCTCTTCATCAAGCCGAAGAAGCTGTGGCTGCTAGGGATGCTTGTTGTATCGGAAGCAAAGGGAGCCACAACCCGAGAAAATAGTATGCTTGAGCTAATGCTAGAAGCTAGCACGAGATATGCTAGGTACGTTTTTGCTTTCTTTTGATGCCTCTTCTTTATCTTGCTGTGCCTTTCTTCCAATTTCTTGCCCTGTTGCTTTTAACAGGCTCAGTTCTTGATTCTGCTGCCGAAGATCAGAGAGTGAATGAGAGGACAAATCTTCTTGTTAATCTCTCCCTTAATCATGGGTGTTTGTTCTGGGCCACTCCTGAACGAACCCAACAAATTGTTAGGTTCCAAGATCGTGCTTGCCAGGTGCGCGATTTTCTCGGCTTTTGCACGTCGACATTAACCCTTGTCTATAGGAATCTGTTTCCGCGAAACGAGGTTCCAAAAACTCTTCCCGAATTATTGGAGGTATTCAGAGATGCTCCTCGCATCCATAACTTTGTGCGGGCTCAACTCACTGCTGGAACGAGATTTGCCATGATTATGGTAAACATTTGTTATCCAAAGTTGGACCTGACGAAGATTGTTGCTGGTTGCCTGGCCAAGAAAACGCGTCGGAAAAATGATATTGACTCAATCGATGCAATGGTAGCTCCTGTGGCCGAGTCGATGATAGATGAACTTCTTCGGATGGACTCGAGTTCTTTACCAAGGGTTCTTATGCTGAACATAAAACAACCAGGGGTTTGTCGGTAGATACTATCTTGGGATTTAATTGACTTGTATCATGTTAGAAAACCTTGTATCTCACTCTTTTTGTTTTCCCTCCTCTCTCTTTTTTTTTGTATTTCCGAAGGAACTTATTGTATGTTGCTGAGGTCCTCTATGTTGTTGAAGCCCCCGAGCCTAACTAGGCGAAGATTGCACTATTTTTCCTTCCTTGAAATCTATTTTTTCTGCTGGAATAAAACATCCTTGTTTGTCCCTTGAGTATCTTTGATGTCGAGGTTCTATATTTGCATGGCGAGGTTTTTGAACCAAGGCACTTACGTTTTTTGATGTGTACACTATATTTATGATTGCTGTCTTCCGATTTTGTTATATTTGGCGAGGTATTAATGTACCAAGGCGAAATATTTCAGTGAATCTATATTGTATGTATTTTGAGACGTGCGCCCCCGAGCGTGTCGAAGAATAAGAAGTATATCTCCACTATCTTTATTATATTGTAGCACCACGAGCCCGCCTCATTAAAAACCTTTCCCGGCCCCACTCGGTGCCCCGAAAAAGGAAAAGAGTGCGTCCGAAAACTCGTGGGCATTTCGAGTACATTGAAGTTTTTACAAGGACTATATTTTAGCTATAGGCGTAGAACCGCCCGAGTTGCGCCACGTTCCAGGGGTTTTGCTCCTCCACCCTCGTCTTCTTGTCCTTTATTCTGTATGCTCCTCCTCCAATTACTTCCGTGACGATATAGGGACCAAGCCATGGTGACTCGAGTTTTTCATGACTTTTTTGCGTGAGCCGAAGAACTAAATCCCCCACTTGAAAAGATCTTGGCCGCAAACGTCGATCGTGATAATTTTTCAAGTCCCGTTGATATTTGGTGACCCTTGATAATACTTCGTCTCGAGCTTCGTCGAGTGCATCTACATCGTCTTCCAATGCTTGTCTTTGACGCTTCTTCATCATATCTTGTGACTCTAGGGGAGTCGTGCTCTATTTCTATTGGAAGTACGCTTCCGCGCCATGGACTAGAAAAAATGGGGTTTCCTGTGTCGCCGTATTTGGTGTTGTTCGGATGCTCCACAAGCACACTTGGTAGTTCTTCGGGCCAGGTATGTCGAGCTTTTTCTAAAGGTCCCAACGAGCGTTTCTTGATGCCATTGCGAGATGATGCCATTGGCTTTCTCGACTTGCCCATTGGTTTGCGGATGTGCAAGCGACGCAAAGTTCAGCTTGATACCCACCTCTTTGCAATAGTCTTTGAATTCATTGGATGTGAAGTTGCTGCCGTTGTACGTGACGATGCTTGTGGGGCACTCCAAATGCGAAGACGAGGCCTTTTATGAATTTTACTGCAGATGCTCCGTCCGGTGAATTTATCGGCTTCGCTTCTATCCACTTTGTAAATTTGTCGACAGACTACTAGCATGTATTCCTTTCCTCCCGGCCACGATTTGTGTAACTTGCCCACCATATCGAGTCCCCATTGTGCAAAGGGCCACGACAAAGGTATTGGTGCTAGTTCTCGTCGCTGGAGAGTGAGGTTTTGCGGCAAACCTTTGACACGCGTCGCAAGTTCGTACTATGTCCTTAGCGTCCTCAATTGCTGTCAACCAGTAGAATCCTGCCCGAAAAACCTTGGCTGCGATAGCTCGACTACTTGCGTGGTGGCCACATATTCCTTCGTGCACATCCTTCAGAATTATTCTTCCTTCTTCATGTGTGACGCACCTTTGCAAGACGCCTGAAATACTTCGCTTATATAATTCTCCCTTAACCACTGTGAAAGCTTTGGAGCGTCGAATTACTCGCCTTGCCTCGACTGGATCGTCGGGTATTTCTTTCCTGAGGATGTATGATATGTATGGCTGCATCCACGGTATCTGTATTACCATGACCAGGTCTTGCTCTTCTTCTTCTTCCTCTTGCTTTTCCTTGGTAGCCCCCGAGGGTTTCTTCTCCTTCTTTTTTGATTTTGTCGACTCGGTGGATCTCTCTGTTATCTCTTCCCAAAATACACCTGGTGGGACCGCAAGGCACTTGCGACCCGATGTTTGCAAGAACGTCGGCTTCGTCGTTGCTCAATCTACTAATATGATTTATTTCGCATCCATCGAATAACTTCTCGAGCTCATTGTACACCTCCTTGTATGCCATCATGCTATCATTGATTGCGTCACATTGGTTCATAACTTGCTGAGCTACTAACTGTGAATCGCCAAAGATTTTTAATCGAGTTGCTCCGCAGTGCTTTCGCCATCTTCATCCCGTGTATGAGAGCCTCATATTCTGCTTCATTGTTAGATGCGTTAGGGAACGTCATCCGAAGGATGTACTTCAACTTGTCGCCTTCGGGTGATATGAGTACCACTCCTGCGCCAGCCCCTTCTAGTCTCTTGGACCCATCAAAGTTCATAGTCCGGGTTCTCGATAAATGCGGAGGTCCTGTATTTTGCAACTCCATCCACTCTGCGATGAAGTCCGGCAGTATTTGCGACTTTATTGCTTTTCTTTTTTCGTACGTGATGTCCCGAGGGGAAAGTTCTATTCCCCAAAGGGAGACACGACCCGTAGCTTCTGGGTTGTTCAGTATATTTGACAAGGGAGCTTCGTTGACCACTGTGATCGGGTGTGCGGAAAAATAGTGGCGCAATTTTCGTGCTGTCGTGAACACTCCATATGCTAGCTTTTGGTGCGAGGATACCTTTGTTTTGAGGGCGACAAGACTTCGCTCACGAAGTATACGGCCGCTGCACTCCATGGATTTTCCCTTCTTCTTCTCTTTCGACAACTAACACCGTGCTAACCACTTGGGGTGTGGCTGCAATATACAACGGAGAGGTTCCTTTTCCTTTGGAGCCACCAGGATTGGTGGTGTCGAGATTTTTCGCTTCGGATCCTCGAAAGCTCTATCGGCCTCTTCGTTCCACTGGAATTTATCTCCTTGTTTTATCGGCGCATAAAATGGTAACGCTTTTTCTCCTAACCTGGCGACGAATCTGCTCAAAGCTGCGACTCGCCCAGTTAGCTGTTGTATTTCTTTCAACTTCGTTGGCTTCCTCATTGTTACTATGGCTTGTATTTTGTCGGGATTTGCTTCAATCCCTCTTGCTGAAACTAGAAATCCCGAAGTTCTCTCTGCTGGGACGCCAAAAGAACACTTCGTCGGGTTCAGCTTGAGGCAGAATTTGTCGAGGTTGTCAAAAGTTTCTTTGAGATCCTCGATCAGCGTTGTCCCCTTTTTTGACGTTATGACGACATCATCGATGTATACTTGCACGTTTTTCCCGATCTGTGTTGCTAAACACTTCTGCATCATCCTCTGATATGTTGCTCCCGCATTTTTAGACCGAAGGGCATTGTCTTGTAGCAAAAACACGCCGTAAGGTGTAATAAACGCTGTTTTGGCTTCATCATCTTCTTTTAATCTGATCTGGTTATAACCAGAGTATGCATCCAAAAAGGAAAGACGTTCACAACCTGCCGTGGAGTCGATGATTTGATCGATCCTTGGGAGGGGAAAGTGATCCTTAGGGCAATGTTTGTTGAGACACGTAAAGTCGACGCACATGCGAAGGACTGTCGTGTTTTTCTTTGGCACCATCACTGGGTTAGCTACCCATGTGGCTTCTGTAGATATCTCTCTGATAAAACCAGCTTCCTCTAGTCGATTTATTTCTGTAGCATGGCTTTGCGGTTTGGTTCCGAAAAACGCCGCAAAGGTTGTCCGATTGGTTTCGTTGTTGGATCCAAATTTAGGTGGTGCTCGGCAAGTTCCCCGGGTACTCCTGGCATGTCGGCTGGACACCATGCGAAGATTTTCCAGTTCTCACGGAGGAACTCGACGAGCGCGCTTTCCTATGCGATATCCATGTTGTTTGCAATGGATGTCGTCTTTTTTGGATCTGTCGGGTGAATCTGCACCTCCTTAGAATTTTTTTCTGTGTTGAAAGTTGATTCTTTGTTTGGCCTTCCAACGTCTGGCAGTACGTCGTAATCAGTCATGCTTTTCGACGCCAAGTATTCAGCTTGCATCCCGAAGGTTTCCGATAACCGATGGAAATCCTTGTCGCACTTATCAGCTAAGGCGAAACTCCCTTTGACCGTGATTGGTCCCTTGGGTCCAGGCAATCTCCATAACAGGTATGTATAGTGTGGTACTGCCATAAATCTAGCATATGCTGGTCATCCCAACAAGGCGTGATACTGTGATGGAAAATCCACGACTTCAAACTCCAGTTTCTCGATTCTATAATTTTCTCGGGTTCCGAACTGAACGTCGAGGTTGATCTTTCCCAATGGGTAACTTGGTTTCTCCGGTGTGATGCCGTGGAACCTTGTGTCCGTTGGCTTCAAGTTTGCTAAGGATATGTTCATCTTCCTCAATGTATACTGCATACATAAGGTTTAAGCTGCTGCCACCATCTATGAATACTCGAGAAACATCAAAGCCCGCAATAACTGCTGGCGAGAATCGGTCTTGACCGCCTCTGGTCGAGGAACTTGCTGCGGGTGGTCCGCTATGGTGAAGCCGATGTCTTGCCCCGACCAATTGAGGTACTCAACTGTTGGTGGAGGCATTTTCTCCGCCATGAACACTTGTCTCGAGATTACTTTTTGAGCTCTATTGGACGGCCTTCCCTTCTGAATCATCGACACTGCTCCGTTGGAGTTAGGATCAACATAGGGTGGTGGTGCAGGTGCTGCCGCTATTCTGAGCTGGTGTCGATTGTCCTCTGTAATCGCGGGAGGTGGCGGTAGGTGAACTTCGCTCCTGGGCTCCCGAGGATTTCTCTCGTGTCGCTCGAGCGTGAGCATTTTCTCGCGTATCCGAACATTGCCCGAAAATTTCGACGAGTCTTTCCGGCAGTGCCCCGACTGTCTTTTCCCATTGTTCGTCGAGGAAGAAGTGCATCCGGCACGGTCCGTTCAGCATTTCTTCGGGGACACGAAAGGTCTTGGAAACCTCGGCCCACTATTTTGTCTATTGCGGGAGTCGTCTCTATTGTCGCTTCTCTGTTCATTACTTCTCCGATAATCATCTCTATTATTTCCTCCTCGCGGCGGCTCGGAATCCAGCCCGAAATTTGCCCTGGAGCGTCGTAGTTCCGATACTGCCGAGGAAATCGTCGCCTCGATTGATAATTTCGACCACGGTCCTCCTCCGGCGACTCGTGTCGTTTATTGTGGACGGCGTCTTCTCCGTCCGCCCATCTATTTGCTATTTCCATCAACGCGGATACTTGTTTTTGGATTGGTCCTTCCCAAATCCTCGACAAAATCTCCACGCCTAATTCCTGCGACAAACGCATCTATTGCTCTTTCGTCAGATATATTTTCTGCCGAGTTTTTTATGATGTTCCACCTTTGGATATATTTTCTCATTGACTCATCTGGCTTTTGTCGACATGCCCTCGGCTCTTCTAACGACGCAGGTTTTTTGCACGTGGACACGAAGTTCTTGACGAATATGTCCTCGAAACTTTCCCAGCTGTCGATGGATCCGGCGGAAGTTTTTTGATCCAAGATCGTGCGGCTCCACTTAAGTGCACCTGAATACTTTGCATGGCTGTTGCTCTAGTTCCTCCAGTTAGCTTCACCGTCTCGAGGTAATCAATTAGCCGATCCTCCGGATCTTGCGGGCCGTCGAACTTTTTAAAGTGATCGGGTAACTTGAATCTCGAGGGGACTCGAGTTTTTCGGACTCTTCTCGTGAAGCACGGTAGACCGCACATATCCTCGTCATTAAGCTCCGGGGACCGCCGATGATCTCTTCTCGCTTTGCCTCGCTCTATCGGCCCTTGCTTGTGCTCCTGCATCTCTTGCTCCACTTGGTCCTTCAGGAGCTGCCGCCGTTGCTGCCGCAGGTCGTGGACTATTTGGCCTTGTCGCTCCTTCGGGAGGCGTTGCTACGAACGCTGTCCCCATAGCTCCAACCCCTGCTAACGCCATATTATATAATGTTTCCCTTGGATCTCCTGGGGTGGCCTCGGATGCGAGGATGTAAGCTTGTGTCGCCATATACCCAGCTTACGGTGTCTTAGGGATAATATTTCCTCTTGTATCTATCGACATAAAAGACATGTCGAGGTTTTGAACCAAGTGCTCTCTTTGTGCTTCGGGTATGTGTTGTAACCTTGATCTTCCTCTGTTCCGAGCCTCTCTGTGGCTATCACCCGAAACTCTAGATTGTCCACTTAGATCCGCCCTTCTTCCGCCTGGATGCGAAGCTGCCTCCTTTCTCTCGTTCAACTCAGGCTGTCCGTTTTTCTATTTCTCGGGCAGTTCGTGCGAGCCTATATTGATAAGCTTGCAGTTCTTGAGCTGTAGTCGTCGTCGTCATTGGCTCCGAACCATCTAAGGCTTTTGCCGCTCTATCCCAAGCTGCTCGTGGAAGTTGAACTCGACGCGTGGTGTGGGCCCGTCATATTTAGTGCCCATACCTCTCCTTAGATCAGAGGGATCGACAAAAGGATTTCCCAACTCGTCGAAAGCCTCCGATGTTTCCTCTTGATTTTCGATAGCATAAATCTGATGATATTTGGTACTCAGATCTATGTTGGGTTTGGTGACATCATTGTTGAGATTGATGAAGACCTTGCCCATTGTGATGGATTTGTCGATGAAGTCGTAATTGTCGACATCGCTTGAGCCATCGCTTATATATGAGTCCGCAGATGACTCAAACGATGTGTCACTGAAGATCTTGGCGAGTTTCTCTCTTGTTCTGATGCTGATGTAACGTGTTGCCGAAGTTTCTTCTTCTGACTCAGTTGACGATGCATAGCTTGAAAAATCAGAATCGACCGCCGACGATCCCGACGAAATCGGAATTTCGACACGATACGATCCTTCCTTCTCGACGCGAAAGTGGAACCTTCCGAACGTCATCTCCAAGGGCTCCGCCGGATACGCATATGCATCCAAACGGGAGGGTGGGTGAGGAACAAAATCAACAAGACCAGCGAGCGATCTGTTTACCTCGATCCATAGTGTTGCTTCCGATTGACGATGTCGAAGATCTTGAACGTGCCATCGAGATCAAATCCTTACGCCTCTAATTCCCACAGACGGCGCCAATTGACAAGGGATTAACTTATCAATGCCTATGGATTGTAGGCTAGGGTTTAGTTAGAAGTAGAGGGCAAGTAGATCTCGAAGGTTTCAGCCGAAAAGTACTCGACGATTATAAAAACTAGGGTTTGCAGACAATGATTCGATGATCTCCTCGTCCCTCGACTCCCCCTTTATATAAGAGGTGGAGCCGAGGGTTTCGTTTTGTACAAGTTACAGAGTCCGGGACGGTTTCTAACTCATCCCGCCAGATTACAAATAACACTTCCTATTACAACTCTATCTTTTCCTTAAATACATCTTGGGCTTCCGAATCTTCTTATTCTTCGGGTAGTGGGCCTTCAATAAACCCCGGGTACTATATTCGGCAGGCCCATTTGGGATGCCTATGTCAACCGGGCCAGGGACCGGGCGGTCCGGTCTGGTGGCCGGTCTGACCGGGTTCTGGACCGGCCTGGACGTCGTCTTCTCCTCTCGCGCATGCCTCCCGCTCCTCCCTCGCGGGTCCATGCGATATCTTCATGTCCAGCTCCATGTCCAGCTTCACGGCCATCTTGACGTCCGTCTTCATGTCCAGCTGCTCCTCTCCTCGTGCAATGCTCGTCTCCTCTTGATACCCGATGATACATAAGTAATAGGACTTAGGCAGTATAAAGTTCTCATCAATCAAAGTATCGTTTAGAAACAAGTTCACCTGTTGTTTAAGTAGTTTCGCACGAGCTCTTGTAATTGGTCCAATCCGAACTTCATTGGACTTGAGCTTCACAGCAGGTTCATCTTCATTTGTCAATGACGGAGGTAGTGGTGAAGTAGGGATGTCCTCATCAATACATGTCTATGTGGCTATAGTGCCTTTTTAGGGTTTAAACTCTTTTATTAAATAAAAGATTTTATAAATTTCAAAACCTCCGGACAAAATAGAGTATTGGTAGAAAATCTTTTAAAACTAATTTTTATGAAAACTCCATTTTGTAAATTACTTTTAAATAACTTCAAAAGTTTTAAATCTTTGTGAATTTTCAATCAATTTCAAACAATCAAGCATCAAATTTATTTTTATTTTATAATCCGAAAATTTTGAAAATTTCGGGATATGACAGACTACCACCCTTAAAAGAAATCTCGTCCTCGAGATTTGAGAAAGGCTACAAAAGAAAAGGTTTTGGGCTCAGGTCTTCTAATAGGTCCATACTCACTATTGCTTCTTTTTGGAACATCTCCGAGGGGATTTTGGAAGTTAACCTTGGGCTTTGAAAACGTTACACTAAACCATATACAGTCATACCATCAATTGTATTCATTCTTACGAGAGTACTCATCCTAGGGTATTATATTTTACCTTCTCCAAATACTATCTCATGCGACAACTCATGTAAATCCATAATCCAAGGCTATGGCTTCTACCACCCTTAAAATAAACTTGTGTAGGCAGTCTTCTATCTTGGGTTTATGCTAAGCTAATCTTGGGTATGACTTGGAACATCCGAGGATATGTCTTGATCTGAGGTCATCTTAAAAAAAATATCTATGGCTTATGGCTTCTCAGTTAAACAATAGGCGAATGTTTACTCACACATAGTGAACAAAATATCTTTCCAAGGTGAGTCGAATAGGTTTCCTTCATAGTATGGCTTCTAATCCAATGGTTGGTTGTTGAACTACTTTTATACTCTTTGGGTCAATCAGGAGACCAGGATGCGTAAACTTCATGACATCTTTCATCCTTTGTATGTTGGTGTCTCCGACAACTTTCCACCACTCTTGATCTAGTGGCTAGATCTTCAAATTAAACGTAGTCCTACGCTTCGCAACACTTGCCTACTATAAGGTTATAATATTTATCCACCCTAGGGTTTAGGCTTATTCGCCGACATCTCTTTTGTAGGTATGTCTCTCTAGATTCGCAAAGTCAATATTACCAATGCGAATGATAAGAGTAGTAGGAAGGCTGATCAATCCATCCTGCAACCAGATCATTACTCCGTATTTGGTTTATTGAATCTCGTATTCTAACACTTGGTCAACCTCACAAGTTTGAAAAAAAAACATTTCCATGAAGAATTGAATCAATGTTTCAATCCCCATTATTTACTCGTTTTGAAAACATTTCTATCGATCCCTAGCTAGGGTTTTGCGTATCTCATGCTCTATGCTTCTTCATCTTGATAGGAAACATCTAGGTTGGTTTCACTAATGTTGTATTCATGGCGAGTTGCCGAGAAAACATTCACTAGGTTAGGTATAGATGAGAATAGATAGAAACATTCTAAAGAAGATTCCTAATCAAACACATCATATCAAGGCAAAACATCTTACAAACAACATCTAACAAGCATCAAGCAATATGTTTCAAACACAAACAAACTAGTATGGTCATACCTCAATTTGGTAAAATCAATAATTTGCTACTTTATCGTTGGTTCGCTAAAAGAGAACTAATGGTGGTCTAGTCTATTTCTATATTGGATGCATCAAGTTTCTATTCTACTCCTTCGGTGTATCTTCATGTGTTGTGCAGTTTGCATCGAAGTATTTCTTCAAGTTCTTCACTGGTCTTCCGTGAAACACTTATTGTGGAGTCGAAGAATATCGCACGAAGCATTAGTCACTCACTTCAGGCACAAGGTCATCATCTTTACTTCCTTGATGGTTTCATAAGTTAGGTCATCTAAGGCAAGAGTAAAACAATTTTGAAGATGGAGTAGATGAGAATACAAGAGGTTCAAAATCCAAACATCTTTTAAATTGAAATAGGATTAGAAAATTTCTTCATCCTAGGGTCTTCCTATTTCTAATCCAAACCTAGGTCTCGATCCTACAGGAAACACTATGCTCTAATACCATTCTGTAGCACCCTACCTTTTAATAAAGGCAAGATACCTGTGTATAGTGCTATTCCCGGGATCACTGATAGCACACACATTACAAAATATAGTAACCATTGCAATAGTATCAAATTACTACATCGTTGATCCAAAGGGTAATGTAAAACCTTACAAATTGCATAGTCACATGGACTAGCTGCACAATGTTCAGAACAAACACAGCGGAAATGTAAATCACCAATGAGCCTTCGTCATCTTCATGTGCCACAGGCAGTCATGTTGGAATGTAGACTCGAGATCCTACCACGTACTTCTCCTCAGAAAATCCTGCACGTTCGAATATGCAGCCCCACGAATGGAGGTCAGTACAATGATGTACTGGCAAATGACACTTATTTGGTGGCAGTTTTTAGGCATGACCATCTACATGATATTTGGCTAGTGGAGTTTAGGAAAATTTGCATAAAGACAATTTTATCCTATATTTTATTTAGAACAAAACATTTTGAATTTTTTTGAATGACATTACGAAATCACACCATGGTTAAATCCCCCATGGGTTTTAGAGTAATCTCATGGTTACATATCCCATGAGTTTTACAAGGTTGATCAAATTTTAAATACATTCAGAAAAGGTAATGACATTCTTCCGTACATTCCTTGCCTAGGAGCTCAAATTGTCCGTAACCGGGGACACGACTAAGATCTTAGGTTTAACTCTCGAGAGGTTGTGCACTTTCACCTTACGACCCATCCCTCCAAAGAGAAGAATGAGACAAGACCTTTCAGAAGAAGGTTTCAACCATACTAGCTAGACTCGTTCCCTTTTGGCCACCACCCTCTGTCTAGCAAACAAGTTGGACCTCACAACTTACTTAATCCCGGCAGAGCCCATAATACCATAAGGCTGCCCTGGAAGCTATCTAAAACATGGACGACATAATAATCTCTTTAATCCTGAGTTGCCAACCACAAGTGAAACCCACAGTCTTAAAACCCATTACAGGTTGTAAACCCCCGCACGATCCCCGGGTGAAAACCAGAGGTGCATTCTAGAGCAACCACTATTCATCTGCGCGCTCTCAGGCACCCACCTGTCCACCGGGTATAGCAATGGATCGGAGCCCTGAGTAGCCGCCCACCATACAACCGTTCCACCCAGGTGTTTCATTAAGGTTGTTAATTTTCACTTTTCAAACCATCACAATCAAAAAATGAAACAACATTAGGCATTTGATGTTGCAGAGCAGAAATAAGGCATCCTATCAATAGGTTCAGGGGTGCTACACACTACTAGGGTTTGCTAAGCATAGCATAATACTTTACTTTCGAAATCAAAATCCTACCATGCATACTAGTTTTAAAACACTAATGCATATATAAAAATAAGTAGGCTTTGAATGTCAGTTTCCTTTTTGGTAGTCGAAACGCGTTTACTTATCTTAATCAAAATACGTGCCACTCCGTACAAACTATAATATAAAATATAGCACAACATAAACACACCATTCAGCAACAACAACAAAATCAAACAAGACAACAATCGGAAATCACTCTATGGTACTAAGGTGTGGCATGAGGTTTGGGTTGCAGGATATGGTTGTGATAGTTTGGATGGCAACTCGCATGATTATAAAGAAATGGCTTATCCAAGATGTAATTGAAGAATCTTTATGCTTACAAAAGCATGAAAGGAAATTGGAATGTCTCATGTGATTTGAATCACATATGTGTTAAATAGTGCAACTACAATACTATTGAATATGTGTGATAACAATTACTCAAAATAGCATGAATTACACATAGGCTTGGGTATGGATTTGTGATGTATTGAATTACTCAATTAACTCATTTGTAAATTGAATAGTTCAATATAAGCCAGTAAGATTAAATTGTCATAAGGTTGAATATGTATGAGTGATGTTGAAGATGTGGGTTAAAGATGCTAATGGATATCAAGGGTTCAAAACATTTACTATGTAGTATAGTGACTCAACATAACACTTGCACATGGGAAAATCTATAGCTAAGATTGGTCACCATTTACTCAAATAGCTCAATTGTCATTTGAATATGGTGAACTAGATAACTAAGAGTAGGATATGCATTATCGTTGAACATGATAAAGAATATAACTAGTCCTGGAAGATGGGTATGATCATAAGGATCACTTTGGCTAAAGGAACTATGTTGAAGCCAATCATATGACTACACTTTTCGTGAAAATTTATTAGATGAAGTTTTCCGGATGGAAGACCTTTCTACACGAAAGTTGTAGAGAATTGAATCTCTCGGAAAAAAATTGTAGGATTTATTTTATAGACGATGTTGCGGATCAAAGATATACCGCGAAAATAAAGTGGGCGAAACTGGCACGCAAAATGTCTAAAATGATCTACGTGATTTGGTGATTCCAACGGTATAGGGTTTGTCTAAATCCGACGGATAGAACTTAAGATATGAATTTTACAAAACTAAACATAAGTGGTTGCAGTTCTAATGATGTATGAAAAGTTGTCCGAACAAGTTGCTCGGATGGAAAAACTTCGTACACGAAAGTTGTAGAGACTCTAATTACAAACTTAACGGAAGAACCAATATTCTAAACGAAGGTGTAGATCTAAGGAAATAAAATTACGAAGTTACGTACGAAAATGTACGTAAAAAGGTGGAAATAGAATTATTACCAGGCGAGGGATGCGTTCAGTCGCGTTTCCCAAAATAGCGTTGCGGCGTCGCCAAAAGCAGCGTTGGACGCCCTGTGCTTTGTGCGAGGAGAGAGAGGAGGCGCTGGCCTAATGTGTTTGGGATCTGCCCTTGGGACCTTTATATAGGCTGTAGGTTGGAGCAAATTTCCTCAGGGAGGCGATGTGGGACTAAATAGAAAAGGGAAAAAGGTGCAGGCGCGAGGCGGAAGCTGGGTCGTGCGACCGTGGCGCGGGGAAGTCTGGAGCCAGATGGGGAAGTTGGGCCGGGGCAGGGGGCGGCTAGCTGGGCCGGTGGGGGCGCGGGGTGGCCTGGGCGGGGGAGACCGGCCGAGTGTGCCGACTTGGCCAGGTGGGCCGCGGTGTGGGCATCGCCGCGCTGGCTGCCGCGCGCGGGTTGTGGGCCACTCGGTCGGCTGCGCTTTTTTTTAACAAAATTGGAAATGTATTTTGCGGCTTCAAAAAAAATCGGAAAAA
The DNA here is from genome assembly GCF_022539505.1 of Lolium rigidum. Taxonomy (NCBI): domain Eukaryota; kingdom Viridiplantae; phylum Streptophyta; class Magnoliopsida; order Poales; family Poaceae; genus Lolium; species Lolium rigidum. The sequence goes on along the minus strand of NC_061510.1, from coordinate 188,484,382 downwards.
TGCAAATGTGGTATCGTTGGATTCGTTATGAAAAATACTTCAATATGAGACTAAATTTGGAACAAAAATATTAACTTTATAAAACCAAAATTTGACATACATGTCTATGTGGCTATAGTGCCTTTTTAGGGTTTAAACTCTTTTATTAAATAAAAGATTTCATAAATTTCAAAACCTCTGGACAAAATAGAGTATTGGTAGAAAATCTTTTAAAACTAATTTTTATGAAAACTCCATTTTGTAAATTACTTTTAAATAACTTCAAAAGTTTTAAATCTTTGTGAATTTTCAATCAATTTCAACAATCAAGCATCAAATTTATTTTTATTTTATAATCCAAAATTTTTGAAAATTTCGGGATGTGACATACTATTTAAATTTTAGAATTTCGATGAACGAAAACTCGAAACCTTCTAAGGAATAAAGCTAGAAGAAATGGCAACAGGTCTATATTACATGTAGTACTGTACATTTTTTTACTGGGGTCAGCTAATAATCTACTGCTCGATTCCTACGGGCCATAATAACTGTCGCATATTGTACTGGATAAGGGAAGTGTATATAATTACTGTTCCTATAGGAATATGCACTGTAGCAGCGCTTGTTACACTGGAAACCACCGAAGGAATTCTGAAGGAATTTTTCCTCTGCCACGAGCCAGGTTCATGTGGAATAGTACAACACAAGGAAGCAACTCATCTGACTTTATTTTTTTTGCATCAAATCTCAGTTGCAACTGATGTTGCATCTCATAACTAGCACGAATCACGATGGAAATTAAATGGTTTAGGACTTGACTGGGCAGAAAGTTAGTTCTCAGCCACTACTGAGTTTAAGATCTGTGGACGAAGTTGTGTTTAGGTACATACGAATCTAGGCAAAGTTGAATCAACTAATATGAATCGGAGTGTTATCTGTTAGCTAGCGTAAGTAATGATGGTTTTTGGGTTTTCCACCGGCCGGGGTCAGCTGACCCAGAGACCCTCAATGCAGCTCGATCCCATCGTTCCTTGAATCTTCCAACACAAGCCTAGCTTGACCCCTCCGGGCCATATTACATATCGCAGATCTTGAACAAATTTATTCCAGATCTACGAGAAATATTATTCTATACAGGTGGAAGGATGAGTGCTTGTTGGTTTTGGAGTGTAGTTGCGTGGTGCTATTGATGGGTTCGTTGCATGGAAAACAAAAAAATGTCTACCGCAAAGACGAATAAATCCAAGATCTAATCTATGGAAAAGCCAAGATCTAATCTACCAAGATCGAAGCAACGAGATGTATGTGAGACTAACCCTCGAAGATTCCAAAGCCTACGAGATTAGATCTCGTTGTTGATGTAGTCGATGTAATATCCCAGGTAATGGGGTTACAAAAATAGAGGAAACAGATGTGTGCATTGCATTCATGCATAGAAAATCCGGGGAATTTTCGCGCTTTAAAGTAAAACGATCACAAGAATCGAAGTTTCACTTGACCTTGGTGGAATTGAAGTAGCTCATCAAGTCAAGCGCTATAAACCTCAGTGTGACCTTTGTTAAAACCTGTTTTGGGTAGAGATGATTTGATCTAAGGGGTTAGATCAAATGGAATTAATAATCAACACAATAACACTTTACTCAAGGATTCATTACTTGATCTTATTAAGATCATAATATGGTAACCCTTGCCATAACATAAGAACATCTGTTTAAGTACAACTCAAGTAACAATAATTGGAGAAACTATTCTTCACTTATCTTCTCCATGTCTTAAACTAATCCTTGATTCTACCATGAACCCCATGATATTCATTTTACTTCATTCATGGACTTATGACAAGGAGATCAACCCTAGAAATATTTATCCTTCTCTATTACATGTTATTTTACATCAAACCTAGAGAGGTGAGAGTTCTATCATATTTATTAGAGAAGCAATGACAACCTTGAGCTAAACCTTGGATATACATCCATGCATTTAAATCATCATCTTTAAGAGAAACCCTAGGATGTTAATCAAGACAATCCCTATAGAGAGAAACCAATTATGTTAAATATAGATTATGATGATCACATAAATCTCTATGGAGCCTAACCTTAGGTTAGTATTAAAGTCCTTCCCAAATGAGAGAGAACTATCCATGTGTCCCGATGATTAAATCATCATTGCTTAAGAAGAACCCTAACAAGTATATCTCGGACATTCTCCCGGGATATAATCCATTGAGACAACCATGACCAGGCCAACCTAAGGAATTATAAGAGAAGTACTATACCTTAGTTGATCAAGACAATACTAGACCTTAGAAGTGAGAAACCTAACTCAGGAGAGATATATTTTAGAAAGACAAATCTTGATCATTATAAAATGAGTACCGATCATAAACCCTAAGAATTGAGGAGAAGTTATTAAGAACAAGTTGAACATGCTTAAATCATGATCATGTTCTTGAGTTATGAGAGGATAAGTTAAAAACCTAATAGTATAAGTAGATATCCTTCACCACATGAAATCATAGGGAGGTAACTAGTAAGAAAACCTAAGCTTATATCCCAACCTTAACTTGTGAATCACTTGGTGATTATAAGAAGAATCCTACCATATCCATACTTCAGAAACTAAACAACCTAAGAAAACCTTAGTGTAAAACTCCATACTTTATATGGTGAGAAACCATATATCCATATGACCAAAGTTAAGTATAAAAAGAACTATAACCAAGGTAGTTACTTAAATAATAAATTGAGGTTAATAATAAGAAGCCAATTGGTAGAAGATAAAACTAATTCTCAATATCTTAGTAACTTGAAGAGAACATAAAATGTTAAGTAAACAAGCACCTTATCTTGGTTAGGGGGAATTAAACCCTAGCACATGCAATATGGTGACACCCCATATCCATAACCTTGAGTGATATTTAAAACCTTAGTTGGGCATCATTAGGTGAATATAATTAGAACTCTAGAGTTTATCACTAATTAAAAATATTATGCTTCAGCTTAAGGAACTCAAGAAACACTTAGTGCCAAGCCCTATAATTAAACCCATGTGTAGATACCAACTACTTATAATCATAAATCAAAACCAACCTATGTTAAGAATAATGTTCACCTTAGGGCATTCAAGATAGAATTAATATAATACTAGTAGCAAACATGGAATAGATTTAACATAAGACTCAACTCTTTATTAATAAAATGGGCACATAAAATAATAGGCATATGACAACATTCTCAAACCATAGAGCTAGCTATGTGATTAAGAGCATTACCAAGACTTGGTAACTTTCTGTATGAAGAGATCAACAATGTTCAAACAACTTTAACAGAATAGTTTTTCCCACAAAGAAAAGGAAATTAAAAATGGAAATTGAAACCCATGCCTAATTGCTATTATGCACAAGCCACAACTATGCATTATAACCCAAATACAAAACACTTGTTTCAAATGAAATAGTGGTGAAATAGTTATTACATATTCGTTGAAATAAAACAATCGAAACACCGCAAATGTAAATTGAATTCAAATCAGATTCAAATTGGAAAGAAAGACAAAATAGAAAATTGAAAACAGAAAAGAAAAAGAGAGAAAAGGACTTACCTAGCTTACCCGCCGCAAGCAGTCTAACCGGGGAGCCCAAGTAGAAGCCTCGGTCCAGCCCAAACCGCACAACCCACCAGCCAGCCCACTTACCAGCCCTCATACCCCTTCGTTAAAAAATCACGAGGAGGAGGTCATCCTCATCCTCTCCAGAGCACGCATGCCGGCCGGCCGCGACATCGTGGTCGCCTTTCCCTCTCGCCGGCGAGCTCTCCTTGATCGTCGTCGTGACGAGGCTCACCCCGCACCCTATAAAAGCTCCGAGACGATCACCGACCCGCGTTCTTTCCCCTCTACTCGATTTTATTTTCTTACCGAAACCGTGGCCGCTCGTACGCCGACCATCGCCGTCGAGGTAGGCTTCCTCGGACCCCTCCGTGACCACCATTAGCACCGCCATGGTCGACAAGCTCTCCGTGCAAGAGGAATCAATCTCGGAGGCCCTCGGGCCGCCGGAGGGAGCTCGTTCCCTTTCGCCGGTCACCGCCGCAAACCGCCGATTGCCGTCGATTAGGACCACCTCCGGTCACGCCATCAAGCTCTACGGACTCCCGGTGAGCTTCCGCATCTCGCAGCACTCCCGGCCTGCTCAATCGTGCCCCGTAGCGCCGCCTCGTCGTCGTTCCCCGTCCGCCGCCGCTCAGGCTTGTCGCCGGCAAGGCTCCGGCGACCAATAGGGAGCGGCGTCGCCACCTTCTAACTCAGCACATCGCCGCGCGTCTTCCCCGCTGTTCTGGATGGGCGCGGGAGCCCCGAATCGGCGTCGCCGTCGGCAACTGGCCGTCGGCCGGCCACTTCCCTGCCACATCGGCGCCACAGTGGCGGCTGACGTGGGCTCTGGCCCACTGGTCAGTGCCTTTGCAGGTAACCTAGCCGGGTGCATTTAGTAGATTTAGTTATATTTCAAATCCAATAATCTCTGCAACTTTAAATAAATCTAGAAAATCCAATATAGCTCAGAAAAATAAAAATAAGATATTAAAACTCTTAGAAAAGAAAACTCTATCTAATAAAAATATAATATGAATTTTTTATTTTTAATTAAAATTTAATTGTTTTAAACTTAATAATTAAGCCTTTTCTTTTATTCATTATTGAATTACAATTCAATAATTAGGAAAACCTTCCTAAAATAAATTAAAACCAGTAAGTAAATAAGTTAAACATTAACATTAATTTTTATTTACTATTAACTTGTTAAATCCTTATTAGAAGGATTTAAATCCTAATTAATAATTACTTTAATTATCAATTTTTTAAAAATAATAAAAGGACAAATCCAATATTATTTTAATTTCAAAGTTATTAATAACTTCAACTTTATTAATGAAGTTATTAATACAAAAATTACAGAGTATTTAGGAAACCCTAGTTCCATTTTAAAACCAAGTGATAACCCCATAATTCGGTAGGATCCTAAAAACCTAAACTAATTAGGAACCCTAGTTCCATTATTACATGTGAACCCTAAATTGATTCTAACCTAAAACCTAAGTTAGAACATGTGATCATGGTACCTACTTTCAAATCATAGAACCATAGTAGCAACTAAATACCTGTCTTGGCCACATAAAATGTAGAAGACCTATCACTAATATATGGGTATCCCATGAGTCATCTTCATCGGACCTAAATAATCAAGTAGGGCCAACCAAGTGTAAACCCTAGATCCTATTACCAAAGCCATCATCCTTATTCATTCCTATTTAGCATCACACCATTGTGATGAACCCTAATAACAACCATAACTACTATTTTACATTACATAACTATATTCCACTAAACCCTACTAAGTATTAGATACTTATGAACCATAATATCCAGGAGCCAACTATGCCCTATTTTAGTGGATTCAATAGTAAAACCTAGACAACCTCAACCTTAATTGTAATACTTCTTATTACTTAAGAAGTATGTTCTTCAAAAGTTATTCTTTTGAAGTAAATAGGGAGTAGCCATCAAACCTCGCTTAATAGGATCTACAAACCCTAGCCAGCTATCACCAGCAAGGTATACCAACCTTGATAGCAACTATTTATAACAAATGGCTCAAGATGTTTAGGCTTAATTCAACCATACAAGACTTAGTAGCTGATGAATCCAAAATTGTTGGGATCCACCTCATTCTTACTCCAGAAACCAATTGGAACCATAGGAATCCATAGAACCCATCAAACCTAATTATCATACTTGTTCTTTACTAAAGAAAATGTTCTTCAAAAGTTATTTTTTTGAATTATATAATAAGTAATCATCAACCATGCACTATAGGACTTAAAACTGACAACTCGCTCTTTACTTATTATACAACTACTAATCCTTGGTGTGTATGATTGTTACTATGCATTTTTCCACTTGCTTATGATTCTAAAACAACACAACCCCGAATAAGAACCTTGTTTGTGACTCACTCTAAAAGTGCAACAAACCCCGAACCCAATCATTACCACTCACTAATCCTAAATCATCGGGGTTAGGTCACGCTTAGAGCGATTGCATCTCATACTTATGCATTATTGCATCCTTGGCAATCTTTAAACATCGTCCTTACCGGACGATGATGCTATTTCAGAATTTGGAGTTACTGCGTATCGAAGACCTTGTCCGCATAATCTTGCAGTCAAGAAAGGCAAGTTCATCACTTGCTCATGTCATTTGAGTATCTTTATCAAATTACTTGCAAAGTACTATGATTATCACTATTGCATAAAAACCAAAACCACTATTTTCATAAATATGAATATGACTATGTGGTGGGCAATGGAACCATGGATTGTGTTGATATGGTGGAGGTTCCATTGCAAGGGTTAATATCCATCTAGGATTAAACAACAAATGTCGCCAGTGATTCTTGTGCCGTAATACCCGTGTTAACCATAAGATCCGGAGTGGGACGGAGTAGTCAAAAGTGTTTCCACCTCTCGTTCATCAACGGATGCGCTTACCGTAGCAGCTTGTGTCTTGCGGAGCAACTTGAGGGTGGGGAGCCCCTTCTAATTCCCCACGGTATAGCTGTTGCTTACCGTAGCGGTTGCCGCTTGCGGAACAACTTGAGGGTGGGGATCCCTTCTAATTCCCCACGGTAATGTGGTCTATGATGGGTTGCAGCTACCGGCGAAGGAGTTTGGTTAACGAGTCCCAAACCGTTGTCGTGGTCGGGGTCCACCCCGAAATTACGGGAATAATGGGACCGACGAGGACCCGTGGTCGGGGTATGCAACAAAGGGTGGGTGTTCGAGGTAGCGGAGGAACATGATTGGCTAGACCTTATACCGGGCCTCACACCATAGGAAGTGTGGACGGGAAGATCACCCGGTTGGCACCAAGGTTAAGATCTCTTATGGGTAAAGCAACACACCTCTGCAGAGTGTAAAGAACCGTGACCTGTCACTCCCTCGTTCCGGGATATGGAACTGCGAACGCGGCCGGAAAGGAGCTCCATGAAGTTCTAGTAAACCGGTGAAGGCTGACGGACATAGTTCTTTTGAATAAAAGCAACCTCTTGAAGAAATGATTATGAAAACCTGCATTGGTATTAGACTTTCTGGTCTAATGCCGTAGCTAGTGCATTAAACACCTCTTTCCTATAATGAACTTGTTGAGTACGCTCGTACTCATCCCACTCTTAAATCCCCGCTTAGATGTGGAGTCATCGAAGGAGGATCTACAGATGCAACTCGAAGGCCGAGGAGTCAACAACTACTTCAAGGGACAGGAACCCGTCGGAAGAGTCGGATACCACATCCAACAAGGAGAAACCTAGATTAGCAATAGAAAGGAACTAGCTTCCTAAACCCAGCTCCTATTTAGCTAGAGTCTATTCTGAGCCTCTGTAGTTAGTGAAATACTCTACAAATAGAGTTCGTGATAAGACTAGACTACGAGTCGTTCTTCTGGAGTTTATTTGCAGTTTTACCTCATTGTAAAGTAGGAGGCTGTGATGATCTTATGTAAAGAGTCTGTATATAATTCTATAGACATGCCTTGGACCCGCATATGTTTCTGTTGTACCACTCGAGCGATATAATACTAGTGGAACGGTGTTTCATTGGTGTTATATCAGACTTGCATACTACACCATGCAGTGGTATGCCGGGTCACCACAGTTGGTATCAGAGCAAATGCTTTGACCCTAGGATTAAAACCCTTTAAATGAGACCTATAGGATTGGTAGTGTCTATAGGAAGTTGTCTTAGTTAAACCAAATCTTTTTATAACTTGAGATGGATATTCACTTGAGAATAATCCTGACACACTTGAGTCAACATTTCCTACCTATCCTTCCTAAGTGAAGTTAGGTAGCTAATCCAAAACATGTAGCATATCAATAAGTCCTTAAAACAATAGATGAGTAAACCCCAGTTGGTATACAATACATGGTAGTCCAAAGAGAGGATACAACCATAAGGAAGTTATCCTATTGGAAGATGTGTACCAACATATAGTATGATTAAGTAAGAGTTATTCTGATCTATAATAGAAGAGATAACAAGTGATGAAGATAATTTATCTTATATAAGGTAAATATCTTACTAGAAGATGTAGACAACTGCAAGTAATGGGTAAGTAAGTTATCCAAACTTGTAAAACAATTGATAGTAAGTAATATCTATGAGTATATGAGGTAGTATAGACCATGATGAGTCAATCATGGGAGGTAAGGAAGAGAAATAGGAATAAAATATGTCTACATGCATGGTAGAGATAGAAATCATATATGATTCACCTGAGAATCGTTATGTGATGGACTAGAACCTTATAATAATTAAAAGGTGTACATTAAGAAGCCGATTGTTCAACAATAGTGCAAGAACTCGTGTACCAAAATATGGAAGTGTGCCAAGCACATCATGACCATAGTCTTATGATATAAACACCAGGAAGTATAGGAACTATGCTCTAATAGTTAGGAGTTTAGAGTAGTAATGTTCGAACCTAGAAATATCATGTAAGATAGTCCTCAACAAAATAGAAGTTAATTTAGTACTTCCGAAGGAAATTAGGTTAACCACAACTATCCTAGACCACTTTGTTTCAAGTTTATCTCATTGCAAATGTGCAATTAAGGTAAAGGTTGAGACAAATAATAGAATTCCCTATATTCGTGCTAAGTATCACGATATAAACCTATATTATGTGGTGTTCTATACTACACATCAGAGCCTGATGTTTAGAGATGTCTTACTCAACTATCATATTCAGGCTTATGATGATGTGTATTATAAGCACAAAGTTGAATCTTCTTGGATTTTATTGGATTTTAATTGTTTGACTAGATCCATGCATGAAGTTTGACTTCGATATGCAAATGCATGTTGCAATATCAAGTTCTTACTTGATGCTATAGATCTAGAGGGTAATGGAAAACGTGTGAGGAAGTGACGATTTCTGAAGATTAGGAAGACAAGAAGAAGGTTCATCGGATAAAGGAAAGGAAGTAAAGTTGTGGGAAGTAACCACAATCCTCTCGAAGGAAGTGCCAATCAACATTCATGCTTTACCTCAACAGAGGAGTACTTTAGTACATGAGAAGCATGAAGGTAAGAAATATGGTGATTATGGTGAAGTCTGAAGCAGATCCATAGTCAACATAGAAGAGGGAATGCATGGGAAATCACTTAGAATACTATAATCATAGTGTTAGCTAGTGGTTTTCTTGCAACAATAAACCCTCAAGAAAGAAAGATGACCTATGAACCCATAGAAGATATAAGAAGACCATAGTTGATATCTGAAGACCACAATTGGTATAGGATCAACACTACGAGATAGAGTAGAAGATGTCTCGTCCAGTTGATCAGAACCTATAATAGAATCCATTTTTAGATATCAAATAGCCACAGTTGGAATAATAACCACAGCTGGTATTAGTTGGTATTACAAATAGACCACGATTTAATTAGTTGTAACAAAAGTTTGTGAACAAATAAAAATCTTGTCAGCCAAATAGCTAGATCTATAAACATTTAGTCAAAGGATTCACATTGGATGTCCACAATTGAGTGGATACACCACAAAGTTTCTTCGCAAAACCTTAGAGGAATATAAACTATAAACAAGACCTATACCAATATTCTAATCATAAGTCCAATAGTTGGAAGAAAAGGAGTTGAAGACCATAAGAAAACTCTAAGGGGTAGAGTAAAGATTGAGTTGGATGTACAGTAACTCAATACTTTAAGCTATATAGAAGCAGAAGGTCTGAACTGAGAGGAAGTTCGATCTTATTTTCATAAGATTATTGAACACTACTTTCAGAAAGATGTCAGACCAGAAGCCGAGGTTCATACCTCGAGGAAGTAAGAAGTGGACTATAACTTGAGAAAGTGAGTAAGATTTACTCAAAAGTACGGAAGCTCAAGTAAGTCATGGATAAAGAAGTTGAATTAAGGTGATATCGTAGACCTAATAAAGCTCAAATAGGCCAAAGACCGAAGGAGATTGACTATACCAAAAACTAAAGTCTATTTGAATGATTCCTTTCATGGAACCTAAATAAACCAAAATAGTTATAGGTATCAACTATAAACCATGATTGGATGGACTAAATGAGTCTAATCCATTCTTAGGAAAAGAAACCATCATGACCAATTCCATAGTTTGTACCTTATTAAGCACTATTACTGCAATTTAGGTAGTAAGGGAAAACAAAGACCTATGTTATCAAATAGGAGAATGTTATCCAATTAGTTCAAATTAAGACTGTCAGGACAAGAAGAAGTCCCATCATTGATTCTTCAATGAGAAAGGAAACAAGACTATAGGGTTGAAATAAATCAAATAATTAAAGTTAGAAGCCATGGCTCAGAGACAGGTATCATAGAACTGGAGTAAGAGACTAATGTTCAGAGACAAATCCTAATGGATTCCAGGAAGAATCTGGACATGGGATATATTCAATTATATCCAGTAAGATCACCAAGGAGTTTGAGAAAAGATGTAGTCTGCACAAGTCAGATCCACACTCCGAAACGTGAGAGATATCAAACTTCGAGGACGAAGTTTAGTTTAAGGGGTAGAGACTGTAATATCCCAGGTAATGGGGTTACAAAAATAGAGGAAACAGATGTGTGCATTGCATTCATGCATAGAAAATCCGGGGAATTTTCGCGCTTTAAAGTAAAACAGTCACAGTAACTGAAGTTTCACTTGACCTTGGTGGAATTGAAGTAGCTCATCAAGTCAAGCGCTATAAACCTCAAGTGTGACCTTTGTTAAAACCTGTTTTGGGTAGAGATGATTTGATCTAAGGGGTTAGATCAAATGGAATTAATAATCAACACAATAACACTTTACTCAAGGATTCATTACTTGATCTTATTAAGATCATAATATGGTAACCGTTGCCATAACATAAGAACATCTGTTTAAGTACAACTCAAGTAACAATAATTGGAGAAACTATTCTTCACTTATCTTCTCCATGTCTTAAACTAATCCTTGATTCTACCATGAACCCCATGATATTCATTTTACTTCATTCATGGACTTATGACAAGGAGATCAACCCTAGAAATATTTATCCTTCTCTATTACATGTTATTTTACATCAAACCTAGAGAGGTGAGAGTTCTATCATATTTATTAGAGAAGCAATGACAACCTTGAGCTAAACCTTGGATATACATCCATGCATTTAAATCATCATCTTTAAGAGAAACCCTAGGATGTTAATCAAGACAATCCCTATAGAGAGAAACCAATTATGTTAAATATAGATTATGATGATCACATAAATCTCTATGGAGCCTAACCTTAGGTTAGTATTAAAGTCCTTCCCAAATGAGAGAGAACTATCCATGTGTCCCGATGATTAAATCATCATTGCTTAAGAAGAACCCTAACAGTATATCTCAGACATTCTCCTGGGATATAATCCATTGAGACAACCATGACCAGGCCAACCTAAGGAATTATAAGAGAAGTACTATACCTTAGTTGATCAAGACAATACTAGACCTTAGAAGTGAGAAACCCAACTCAGGAGAGATATATTTTAGAAAGACAAATCTTGATCATTATAAAATGAGTACTGATCATAAACCCTAAGAATTGAGGAGAAGTTATTAAGAACAAGTTGAACATGCTTAAATCATGATCATGTTCTTGAGTTATGAGAGGATAAGTTAAAAACCTAATAGTATAAGTAGATATCCTTCACCACATGAAATCATAGGGAGGTAACTAGTAAGAAAACCTAAGCTTATATCCCAACCTTAACTTGTGAATCACCTGGTGATTATAAGAAGAATCCTACCATATCCATACTTCAGAAACTAAACAACCTAAGAAAACCTTAGTGTAAAACTCCATACTTTATATGGTGAGAAACCATATATCCATATGACCAAAGTTAAGTATAAAAAGAACTATAACCAAGGTAGTTACTTAAATAATAAATTGAGGTTAATAATAAGAAGCCAATTGGTAGAAGATAAAACTAATTCTCAATATCTTAGTAACTTGAAGAGAACATAAAATGTTAAGTAAACAAGCACCTTATCTTGGTTAGGGGGAATTAAACCCTAGCACATGCAATATGGTGACACCCCATATCCATAACCTTGAGTGATATTTAAAACCTTAGTTGGGCATCATTAGGTGAATATAATTAGAACTCTAGAGTTTATCACTAATTAAAAATATTATGCTTCAGCTTAAGGAACTCAAGAAACACTTAGTGCCAAGCCCTATAATTAAACCCATGTGTAGATACCAACTACTTATAATCATAAATCAAAACCAACCTATGTTAAGAATAATGTTCACCTTAGGGCATTCAAGATAGAATTAATATAATACTAGTAGCAAACATGGAATAGATTTAACATAAGACTCAACTCTTTATTAATAAAATGGGCACATAAAATAATAGGCATATGACAACATTCTCAAACCATAGAGCTAGCTATGTGATTAAGAGCATTACCAAGACTTGGTAACTTTCTGTATGAAGAGATCAACAATGTTCAAACAACTTTAACGTAATAGTTTTTCCCACAAAGAAAAGGAAATTAAAAATGGAAATTGAAACCCATGCCTAATTGCTATTATGCACAAGCCACAACTATGCATTATAACCCAAATACAAAACACTTGTTTCAAATGAAATAGTGGTGAAATAGTTATTACATATTCGTTGAAATAAAACAATCAGAAACCTGCAAATGTAAATTGAATTCAAATCAGATTCAAATTGGAAAGAAAGACAAAATAGAAAATTGAAAACAGAAAAGAAAAAGAGAGAAAAGGACTTACCTAGCTTACCTGCCGCAGCAGCCCAACTGGGGAGCCCAGTAGAAGCCTGGTCCAGCCCAAACCGCACAACCCACCAGCAGCCCACTTACCAGCCTCATACCCCTTCGTTAAAAAATCACGAGGAGGAGGTCATCCTCATCCTCTCCAGCACGCATGCCGGCCAGCGCGACATCGTGGTCGCCTTTCCCTCTCGCTGGCGAGCTCTCCTTGATCGTCGTCGTGACGAGGCTCACCCTGCACCCTATAAAAGCTCCGAGACGATCACCGACCCGCGTTCTTTCCCCCTCTACTCGATTTTATTTTCTTACCGAAACCGTGGCCGCTCAGACGCCGACCATCGCCGTCGAGGTAGGCTTCCTCGCACCCCTCCGTGACCACCATTAGCACCGCCATGGTCGACAAGCTCTCCGTGCAAGAGGAATCAATCTCGGAGGCCCTCGGCCGCCGGAGGGAGCTCGTTCCCTTTCGCCGGTCACCGCCGCAAACCGCCGATTGCCGTCGATTAGGACCACCTCCGGTCACGCCATCAAGCTCTACGGACTCCCGGTGAGCTTCCGCATCTCGCAGCACCCCCGGCCTGCTCAATCGTGCCCCGTAGCGCCGCCTCGTCGTCGTTCCCTGTCCGCCGCCGCTCAGGCTTGTCGCCGGCAAGGCTCCGGCGACCAATAGGGAGCGGCGTCGCCACCTTCTAACTCAGCACATCGCCGCGCGTCTTCCCCGCTGCTCCGGATGGGCGCGGGAGCCCCGAATCGGCGTCGCCGTCGAGCAACCGGCCGTCGGCCGGCCACTTCCCCGCCACATCGGCGCCACGGTGGCGGCCGACGTGGGCTCGGCCCACCGGTCGGTGCCTTTGCGAGTAACCTAGCCGGGTGCATTTAGTAGATTTAGTTATATTTCAAATCCAATAATCTCTGCAACTTTAAATAAATCTAGAAAATCCAATATAGCTCAGAAAAATAAAAATAAGATATTAAAACTCTTAGAAAAGAAAACTCTATCTAATAAAAATATAATATGAATTTTTTATTTTTAATTAAAATTTAATTGTTTTAAACTTAATAATTAAGCCTTTTCTTTTATTCATTATTGAATTACAATTCAATAATTAGGAAAACCTTCCTAAAATAAATTAAAACCAAGTAAGTAAATAAGTTAAACATTAACATTAATTTTTATTTACTATTAACTTGTTAAATCCTTATTAGAAGGATTTAAATCCTAATTAATAATTACTTTAATTATCAATTTTTTAAAAATAATAAAAGGACAAATCCAATATTATTTTAATTTCAAAGTTATTAATAACTTCAACTTTATTAATGAAGTTATTAATACAAAAATTACAGAGTATTTAGGAAACCCTAGTTCCATTTTAAAACCAAGTGATAACCCCATAATTCGAGTAGGATCCTAAAAACCTAAACTAATTAGGAACCCTAGTTCCATTATTACATGTGAACCCTAAATTGATTCTAACCTAAAACCTAAGTTAGAACATGTGATCATGGTACCTACTTTCAAATCATAGAACCATAGTAGCAACTAAATACCTGTCTTGGCCACATAAAATGTAGAAGACCTATCACTAATATATGGGTATCCCATGAGTCATCTTCATCGAGACCTAAATAATCAAGTAGGGCCAACCAAGTGTAAACCCTAGATCCTATTACCAAAGCCATCATCCTTATTCATTCCTATTTAGCATCACACCATTGTGATGAACCCTAATAACAACCATAACTACTATTTTACATTACATAACTATATTCCACTAAACCCTACTAAGTATTAGATACTTATGAACCATAATATCCAGGAGCCAACTATGCCCTATTTTAGTGGATTCAATAGTAAAACCTAGACAACCTCAACCTTAATTGTAATACTTCTTATTACTTAAGAAGTATGTTCTTCAAAAGTTATTCTTTTGAAGTAAATAGGGAGTAGCCATCAAACCTCGCTTAATAGGATCTACAAACCCTAGCCAGCTATCACCAAGCAAGGTATACCAACCTTGATAGCAACTATTTATAACAAATGGCTCAAGATGTTTAGGCTTAATTCAACCATACAAGACTTAGTAGCCGATGAATCCAAAATTGTTGGGATCCACCTCATTCTTACTCCGAAACCAATTGGAACCATAGGAATCCATAGAACCCATCAAACCTAATTATCATACTTGTTCTTTACTAAAGAAAATGTTCTTCAAAAGTTATTTTTTTGAATTATATAATAAGTAATCATCAACCATGCACTATAGGACTTAAAACTGACAACTGCTCTTTACTTATTATACAACTACTAATCCTTGGTGTGTATGATTGTTACTATGCATTTTTCCACTTGCTTATGATTCTAAAACAACACAACCCTGAATAAGAACCTTGTTTGTGACTCACTCTAAAAGTGCAACAAACCCTGAACCCAATCATTACCACTCACTAATCCTAAATCATCGGGGTTAGGTCACGCTTAGAGCGATTGCATCTCATACTTATGCATTATTGCATCCTTGGCAATCTTTTAAACATCGTCCTTACCGGACGATGATGCTATTTCAGAATTTGGAGTTATTGCGTATCGAAGACCTTGTCCGCATAATCTTGCGAGTCAAGAAAGGCAAGTTCATCACTTGCTCATGTCATTTGAGTATCTTTATCAAATTACTTGCAAAGTACTATGATTATCACTATTGCATAAAAACCAAAACCACTATTTTCATAACTATGAATATGACTATGTGGTGGGCAATGGAACCATGGATTGTGTTGATATGGTGGAGGTTCCATTGCAAGGGTTAATATCCATCTAGGATTAAACAACAAATGTCGCCAGTGATTCTTGTGCCGTAATACCCGTGTTAACCATAAGATCCGGAGTGGGACGGAGTAGTCAAAAGTGTTTCCACCTCTCGTTCATCAACGGATGCGCTTACCGTAGCGAGCTTGTGTCTTGCGGAGCAACTTGAGGGTGGGGAGCCCCTTCTAATTCCCCACGGTATAGCTGTTGCTTACCGTAGCGGTTGCTCGCTTGCGGAACAACTTGAGGGTGGGGATCCCCTTCTAATTCCCCACGGTAATGTGGTCTATGATGGGTTGCAGCTACCGGCGAAGGAGTTTGGTTAACGAGTCCCAAACCGTTGTCGTGGTCGGGGTCCACCCCGAAATTACGGGAATAATGGGACCGACGAGGACCCGGGGTCGGGGTATGCAACAAAGGGTGGGTGTTCGAGGTAGCGGAGGAACATGATTGGCTAGACCTTATACCGGGCCTCACACCATAGGAAGTGTGGACGGGAAGATCACCCGGTTGGCACCAAGGTTAAGATCTCTTATGGGTAAAGCAACACACCTCTGCAGAGTGTAAAGAACCGTGACCTGTCACTCCCTGTTCCGGGATATGGAACTCGCGAACGCGGCCGGAAAGGAGCTCCATGAAGTTCTAGTAAACCGGTGAAGGTCGACGGACATAGTTCTTTTGAATAAAAGCAACCTCTTGAAGAAATGATTATGAAAACCTGCATTGGTATTAGACTTTCTGGTCTAATGCCGTAGCTAGTGCATTAAACACCTCTTTCCTATAATGAACTTGTTGAGTACGCTCGTACTCATCCCACTCTTAAATCCCCTGCTTAGATGTGGAGTCATCGAAGGAGGATCTACGATGGCAACTCGAAGGCCGAGGAGTCAACAACTACTTCAAGGGACAGGAACCCGTCGGAAGAGTCGGATACCACATCCAACAAGGAGAAACCTAGATTAGCAATAGAAAGGAACTAGCTTCCTAAACCCAGCTCCTATTTAGCTAGAGTCTATTCTTAGCCTCTGTAGTTAGTGAAATACTCTACAAATAGAGTTCGTGATAAGACTAGACTACGAGTCGTTCTTCTGGAGTTTATTTGCAGTTTTACCTCATTGTAAAGTAGGAGGCTGTGATGATCTTATGTAAAGAGTCTGTATATAATTCTATAGACATGCCTTGGACCCGCATATGTTTCTGTTGTACCACTCTGAGCGATATAATACTAGTGGAACGGTGTTTCATTGGTGTTATATCAGACTTGCATACTACACCATGCAGTGGTATGCCGGGTCACCACAATCATCCAGTGCTGCAATCCGGTAGCACTTCCGTACTCGGGCGTACGTACGATGTCGATGAAGCCCGTCCTGTCCCTGTTCCAGAGGGCAGCGGAGGTGTGGTAGATCCCCTCGGAATCCCAGTAGCACGACGGCGTGGTGGTGGTGGTGGAGGAGAAAAGCTGCAGGGCTTCGCCAAGCCGGTACAACACTATGGAGGAGAGAGGGGGACGGCCAGAGCTAGGTCTGATGAGGTGAACGCCCCCTGCCCCCTCCCCTCTTTATATAGGGGGGGGTGTCGGTTTGGGTGGCCCCCCAATCCCCCAAACCCATCTAGGGCCGGCGGCCAAAGGGGGGAGGGGGAATTCTTCCCCCCCAAGTTGATCCCCCTAGGGTTTTGGGGAAAACCCTAAGGGTGGCCGACTTGGGCCTTGAGGGGCATGTGCCCCTAGCCCATTAGGCTAGGGTGCATCCCCTCGGCCCATGATAGGCCTCATAGGGTCGTGGGCCCACTGGTGGGACCCCAGAACCTTCTAGAACCTTCCCGGTCTTCCACCGGAAAAATCCCAAACTTTTTCGAAACCTAGAAATCAACTTCCCTTATATGAATCTTATTCTCCGGACCATTCCGGACCTCCTCGTGATGTCCTGGATCCCATCCGAGACTCCGAACAAACTTCGGTCTCCATCTCATATTCCGAATCTACTTATGCGACATCGAACCTTAAGCGCGTCACCCTACAGTTCGTGAACTATGCGGACATGATCGAGACTCCTCACCGACCAATAACCAATAGAGGGACCCGGAGATCCATAATGGCTCACACACACTCAACGATAACTTAGTGATCGATTGAACCATTTACATACGATACCGATTCCCTTTGTCACACGATACTTTACTTGTCCGAGGTTCGATCATCGGTATCTACATACCTAGTTCAACCTCGTTACCGACAAGTACTATTTACTCGTTACCGTGGTATGTCATCTCTTGTGACCCAGTCACATGCTTGCAAGCTAATCAGATGACATTCCACCGAGAGGGCCCAGAGTATATCTATCCGTTATCGGGATGGACAAATCCCATTGTTGATCCATATGCCTCAACTCACACTTTCCGAATACTTAATCCCATCTTTATAACCACCCATTTACGCAATGGCATTTGATGTAATCAAAGTACCCTTCCGGTGTAAGTGATTTACATGATCTCATGGTAGAAGGACTAGGTAACTATGTATTGAAAGCTTATAGCAAGTTGAACTTAATGACTTGATCTCATGCTACGCTTATTTGGGTGTATGTCCATTATATCATTCACCCAATGACATAACCTTGTTATTAACAACATCCAATGTTCATGATCACGAAACCATGATCATCTATTAATCAACAAGCTAGTTATACAAGAGGGTTACTAGGGACTCCTTGTTGTTCACATAACACACATGTATCAATGTTTCGGTTAATACAATTATAGCATGGGATGTAAACATTTATCATGAACACTAAGATATAACAATAACTAATTTATTATTGCCTCTTGGGCATATCTCCAACAGTCTCCCACTTGCACTAGAGTCAATAATCTAGTTTACATTTGTAAAGATATAACACCTTGGCCTTCTGGTGCTTATCATGTTTACTCACGGGAGAGGTTTTAGTCAATGGATCTGACACGCTCAGAAACGTATGTATTTTGCAATTCATTTGCATCTCAACGCATCACTCATTTTCCAAATGATTCGACATTAATTATATATGCTTAGTCCTCTGGTGGAACCTTAATTCCGCGGTCTGAAATAAGTCACTAATATTGTCACACACAATATAGCTTCAAAGTTCTGACACTATCGGAACTACTCCAAGTTCTCAAAGAACTCCTCGACTTAACATCCTCAGTCATTGTCAAAACAATGACATACTCTGCCTTCGTTTGTAGAATCCGTCACAATATTTATAACTCATCTAAATCTAGCATAGACTTCTTCTAGCTTATTGTGCTACCTTTTAAACAACACTTAGCCTAATTGAGATTGAAATTTTATTTTTATATGTCACCAAACTAATATCGGTGCAACACCTTACAACGATTTGTTTGTCATTACCCCATACAAAACTATATATATATCCTTGGTTCTTCTAAAGCACTCAGGGATATTCTTACTGTTGTCCAATGATCATTACATGAATCATTCTGGTATATGCTCGTAATACTTTAGAGCACAGGACATCTAATTTTGTACATATTATTCGTGATCTAAAATCACTCATGTGTTTTTACTCATCGAGTGTCAAATACACTCAAGTCTTGTTAAACCTTCACATGGAAAAGAACACCTTCTTGACATTTGCGTATTGAACTGTTTCAATATTCATTCTATGTACTTTGACTTAAACTTTCTAAGCGATTCAATCTATCTTCATAGATCTTGATGCTAAATATGTTTTAGTCAATATCCTTTCATTAAAGTTAATTCTCAATGAAACCTTTTATTCACATCAAGTACATAATTACATTATTTATAATCAATGATATGTCATCCACATATAATATTATAAATAGGTCTCAGTGCTCCCACTTAATTTCTTGCAAATGCAAGAATCTTCATCGTTTTTGATGAAATCAAAAACTCTTTGACTATTTCATCCGGTGAAAATTCCAACTCCGCGATACTCACTTCATCCAATTGAAGTTTGTATACCTATCTAGTATTGCACGGACCAGCAAAACTCTTGGTTGTATCTAGTATACATCCTTAATACACACTTCTGGAAGGTATGTATTTCTGCCATCCTACTAACATATCTCATAAAAGAAATATGTAGAGATTACTAGAATAATCCACATAGACTATAAGCATTGCTACGGAAGATCAATTCTTATCGTAGTCGACTCTTTGAACTTTGTCGTAAACAACTTTTCGACAAGTCGAGCTTCTTCAAGGATATTCCATCCAAGTCCATCAATTTTATAGATCCATTTACTTTCAAAAAGTGTTCACCTATCTTGGATTTCATGGCGCATAGCCATTTTAACGGAATCAGGGCCCATCATAACTTCTTTGTATGTAGTTGGTTTATCATTGTTCAAAATCAATCCTTTGTCCACAAATCATTTATTTGGTCACAAAGTAAACCATACCTACAAGGTTCAATGAGTACTTCGATCTCCATGACTATAACTCTTTTGTAGACATGGGAGCTATGATCGTCGTGGCCGCTTCCGGAACCATTTCCGATGCTACGCTACTCTGATCATCATGCTCAGGTTCATAAACCTTATCAAGTTCCATTATCCTCCCACTCAAATACATCGCTAGAAACAATTTCTTGGAAATAAGTAAGAAACCTCGACAAACACTTTTGTCTTTGACTTCATAGTGGAAATAATTCCCAATCAATTCTCTGGGACAACCAACAAAGACATTCATCCGATTTTGGTTGTAAACTCATTTACTTATGCTACGCATACCAAAGTTTAAGAAAGGACTATTAGGGTTTATACCCATGCCATAACTCATATGGTGTCATTTCAACGGATTATGATGACGCTCTATTTAGTGTAAAAGCGGTAGTCTCTAAAGCATAATCCACAAAAATATAATGGCGTCATTTTATATTATCTCATCATTAATCCAACAGATTTGGATACGTCTCTCGGACACTCCATCATCACTATGATACTCCAAGAAACGTGAGGTTGTAGAACAATTTCATAACTCTCTTAGATGTTCGCTAAAACTCGTAATTCAAATATTTCCACCATGATCCAATTACAGATATTTGACTTTTCTATTACGATGATTTCCACTTCATGCTGAAATTTATTTGAATCCACTCAAATGTTTCAAACTTCTTCCTTATCGATTAAATATATCCACATATATACACCCAATTCATTGTTGGAAGTTTTCATGAAATAGAAGAATCTTCCGCACACAACTATGCCCAGTGAACCACATACATCATCATGTATGTTTCCACTAAGTCAGTTGCCCGTTCAACTTTTCGGCCAATGAACGGAATTTCAGTCATTCTCTTTAGAAGAGATTTGCAAGCGCCAAACGATTCAAAAATCAAATGACTCCAAAAATCCATTTGCATGGAGTTCCTTCATGCGTTCCTTTCTAACATGACCTAAATGGCGGTTCCACTAATAAGTGGAATTCACATCATCTGCCTTATGGCATTTTAGCGTCAGTGTTATGCATGCGTGCTTCACCATAAAGATTTATAATAACTTATCCATCGTGCATGGAATACTGTCATAATTTGAACAACTCATTGTTTTTATTTGACTAGAACAAAACAACAATTATAAAGTTCTTTATTATAAATCTGAAGGGCTAGGTAGAATGACAAGATGAACACAAAAACACTTTATTTTGTTCCAGACGTGCATTCCTACCATATTCCTTTTCAGTCACTTAGGCCATTGTATTCTTGTATTGCGTTGTTTTGTATGACACCTCATACCAACCAATATGGTACAAATGCCCAAGAATTTCATTGTGTGACCAAACAAGGAATACATTCATAACATGTATATCATCTATATACACCTGAGCAAGACTTTCTAGTCTTTTCTTTCTTTCTGCCAGAAAATATTTTGTAGTTTCTCTTTTAGCTTTCCTCATTCTCAGAAAACACTTCACCTTCAATAACTTCTAGGTCCATTGGTCAAATACTAATAACCTTGAGGTTCTTACTTTGAAGTTGATCATCACATGACAAGTGTTCCAGATTTCACTATTAGGAACCTTTTAATGTGATGAACAATTTCACTCATAATTTTTATGCATCAAATCATGACGACTTTCCGAGACCATGTCTGTACATGCTAGGCTCGTAAAGTTTAACCTTAGTACTCGTATGTGCAAATCTGGCTTGCACCCGTTGTATGCACACGTAGAATCTATAACACCCGATCATCACGTGATGCTTCGAAACGACGAGTCTTAGCGACGGTGCATACTAAGGACGATCACTTCATGGATATGTGAATATCGTTAGTGCCCAACTAGTTGGAGGATTGGGACGCCTGGCGTCTTCAACCTTCGTACATTCCCATAAAACTTATGAGTTTATGTAGTCTCACTAGATTATATTCTATCATCTTGCAATAAGGTGTTAGATATCACATATATCTCATACCTTGCTTATTTCTGAAAACAAAATTTCCAGCTCCTTACTTTTCAAACAGATTTGAACTTCAAGTTTCACGGAGACAAGATGATTTTAGGTACTAATTGAAACCATTGCTCCTTGAATCAGCAATGTGAGGTTTACTAAAAGTTTGCTATAGGATTTAATCATTTCTTGATTCTTTAATAATACGGTACGAGTCCGTAAAGTTACTTGCCAGACTTAACAATATTTCTATCTCAATTACAAGACTAGCGCATGGTAGATAACGGATGCCAATTCTACAAATTTAATTCAAAATACTATTCAGACTATGTTCATGATTATTAGTTCATGTTTAATCTAATTATTAATGAACTCCCACTCAATACAACATCCCTCGTAGTTGTTTAGTGGCACACGATCCATATCCACTACACCAAAACCGATCATCACGTGAGATGATGTAGCTTCAACGGTGAACATCAAGATGTTGATCATATCATCCATATGACTCGTGTTCAACCTTTCGGTTTCCTGTGTTCCGATGCCATGTCTGTACATGCTAGGCTCGTCAAGCAAACCCAAGTATTTCCGCGTGTGCAACATGGCTTACACCCGTTGTATGTGAACGTAGAATCTATCACATCCGATCATCACGAGATGCTTCAAAACGATGAACTGTAGCAACGGTGCATACGAGGGGAGAACACTTTATTATCTTGATATTAATGTGAGGGATCATATTATAATGCTACCGTCGCAATCTAAGCAAGATAAGATGCATAAAGGATTAACATGTTGGAGATATGCCCAAGAGGCAATAATAAAATGGTTATTATAATATATCTTTGTGTTTATGATAATATTTACATACCATGCTATAATTGTATTAACCGAAACATTGATACATGTGTGTTATGTGAACAACAAAGAGTCCCTAGTAATCCTCTTTATAACTAGCTCGTTGATTAATAGATGATCATGGTTTCGTGATGATGAACATTGGATGTTATTAATAACAAGATTATGTCATTATATGAATGATGTAATGGACACACCCAATTAAGCGTAGCATAAGATCACGTCATTAAGTTATTTGCTATAAGCTTTCGATACATAGTTACCTAGTCCTTTCGACCATGAGATCATGTAAATCACTTATACCGGAAAGGTACTTTGATTACATCAAACGCCACTCGCGTAAATGGGTGGTTATAAAGGTGGGATTAAGTATCCGGAAAGTATGAGTTGAGGCATATGGATCAACAGTGGGATTTGTCCATCCCGATGACGGATAGATATACTCTGGGCCCTCTCGGTGGAATGTCGTCTAAATAGCTTGCAAGCATATGAATGGTTCATAAGAGACCACATACCACGGTACGAGTAAAGAGTACTTGTCATGAGATGAGGTTGAACAAGGTATAGAGATACCGACGATCAAACCTCGGACAAGTAAAATATCGCGTGACAAAGGGAATCGGTATCATATGTAAATGGTTCAGTCGATCACTAAAGTCATCGTTGAATATGTGGGAGCCATTATGGATCTCCAGATCCCGCTATTGGTTATTGGTCGGAGAGAAGTCTCAACCATGTCTACATAGTTCGCGAACCGTAGGGTGACACACTTAAGGTTTGATGTCGTTTAAGTAGATATGGATACATGGAATGGAGTTCGAAGTTTTGTTCGGAGTCTCGGATGGGATCCAGGACATTACGAGGAGGTCCGGAATGGTCCGGAGAATAAGATTCATATATAGGAAGTCATTTTCTAGGTTTGAAAATGATCCGGTATTTTCTCTGGAAGGTTCTAGAAGGTTCTAGAAGAGTCCGGAAGAAATAAGCATGGAAGGTGGAGTCCCGGAGGGACTCCACCCACCTTGGCCGGCCAGCCTAAGGGAGGAGGAGTCCCAAGTGGACTCCTCCCCATGGTGGCCGGCCACCCCACTAAAGGAAAGGGGGGAGTCCCACTCCCCCTAGGTTTGGTCATATGGAAGGTTTTATGTTGGGGTCTTATTCGGAGACTTTTGACCTAATCCTTGGGGCTTCCACCTATATAAAGAGGGGAGGGGAGGGCTGGCCGGCCACACCAAGACCACCATGGCCGCACCCCCCAAGAGCCCCCTCTCCCTAGAAACCCTAGCAGTTTCCTCCTCCCTCTCTCTCCCACATAGCTTAGGCGAAGCTCTGTCGGAGATCTCCACCACCACCGCCACCACGCCGTCGTGCTGCCGGGATTCCGAGGAGGATCTACTACTTCTGCTGCCCGCTGGAATGGGGAGAAGTACGTCGTCTTCATCAACATCGAACATGTGACCGAGTACGGAGGTTGTCGAGGGTGCTCCTCGGCAATGCCCTCCGATAGGGGCTTAGGGTTGATGGAATCCTGCAAGCTGACACGAGACATCGGTACACAGACAAGCGGGGAGAGCGATTTACCCAGGTTCGGGGCCCTCGATGAGGTAAAACCCTTACGTCCTGACTGTCTGTTACAATGGGGTGCCGAATAGTTCGGCTGAGATCTAGTCGAGATTGTTGTTGCTAGGGTTACCTAGCTCTAAGCTTTTCCTGGCTAAGGTTGCTAAGATTGTTCGTGTACCTCGACAGCCCCTCTCCTGGCCTTTATATAGGAGGCTAGGTCTCAAGGGTCCTAACCGAGGACGACTAGGTTTACAGTAGTTTAGATCCAATCTTTCCTTGTTTGTTCGCTTCCTTGTCTTGCCCGTCAAGGAATCTTCTGATGCGCCGACCTAGTGGCCCATCTCGCCTTCAGGTATCCTCATGGGCCTCCAATTTGTCAATACCAGATAGGGCAATACTGGTTACCCGAAGGGTAATGCCCACGCG
>NC_061510.1:188312410-188459374 GCF_022539505.1 Lolium rigidum | reverse complement strand
GCTTAGCACTTCTAGCTTGGATGTATATTTGCGATCTATGATACACAAATTAGGGAACAATATTTTAGGTGGATTGGACCCTATTTGAAAAGGTTTAAGGTTTTGATAATGCTTCACTAATTGAAGTATAAATAGGCATGAGGCATGGCAGGGTTCTACTTATAATCCCAAGTGATACTTGGATTGAAATGCAAAGGGGATCTAGGGTTTTAGTTGTGATTAATCAAGTGATACACAAGCTAGAATTGGGTATAAGCATTAACTAAAATTATGTTTAATTATCTAGGGTTACTTCTCCTCATTAAGTTAGAATTACTGTATCAAGGTAATGCTAAGGTTGTCCCTAGTATTTGGATAAGCAAGGTTTAGTCAATGTCATTACTCCTCCATACAAGGCATGAAAATTGGTTTGGGGTAAACTACTAGTGATATACTTATTATTTCATGTGATAAATGAGATCTAGTAATCATATGGTTTAACTTATCATCTATGTCTACAAGGTATGATCATGCATTAGACAAGATTCACTCATTCCTCACTAATCCCTTTTTAATATTCCTCTCATCACACTCATCCTAGATTCTTATGGTTTATAATTAATACCAAGTTGTGATGATTATGGAATTGGTTTCCTAAGGTATTGCTATTGGAATAGGGTTTTCACCTCCAAGATCAAATGTTGTCTGGAACAACTAAGTTTAGTACTATTGTAGTATTCTTGTATGGACATGGCTATGGTTGATATTATATCATCTCTCACTTCTCAATATCTTGGAATAGCCTAAGGTCCTACTTAAGAGATGATGATATGATCCTCTAAATATATGGTTTTCCTAGGAATTCTACCTTGGTATCTTCTGTAGCTTGTTCTTCATGAAATCTGATAAACCTGCATCTTGTGGTATGCCTCCACCTCCTAGCTTCTTCATCTTGATCCTAGATAATGTATGGAGTGGTTCTATGTGTGTGTTTCCTTGTATCATGCTACAAGATGAGCAAATGGATGAAGGGTGTGGCTCTATTTATAGGCTTGGGCAAGCTCTAGTATCATGACACATGGGTGGTGACTCTTGTTTTGGTTTGATGAGTAAGGTGCTTGGTTGTCATGCCCTCATCCATAGCAATCCTTTGAGCATGAAGTGGCATAGCTTGGGAAGCAAGTCATATAGATATTTTCATCCTATGTGGCATAGAGATTATCCTCTCATATGATTTATTTTTGGATGACCAAGTGGCATTTGTTACTAAATATCTTGTGAATGCTTTTATACTTGTGAATAGTGCACCATATCATGTATGATTGGATTTATGTTATAATATTAGTCAAAAGGTCAAGTTTGAGGGTTATTTCTCCATTTTGGATAGTTGGTGTTTGATTTCACCAAGGCATGATCATATGAGTTTCAAAATACTCATAGTTAGTTTTATTCAAATAGTTTGAACTATAATTTGTAATGTAAATGGATTTAGTTTTATGATATTCCATGTATTTAATAAGTTTTGATTTAAATAAGAATGTGTGGCTTTTATGCACTTTAGACCCTATGGTTTACCTTATTTATAAGTGAATTAAATTACACACAAAGGTAGTTGCTAACTTTTAAGTGTTGTGTAATAGTTCTAGTTCCTTTTGATCCAACCTATGGATCAAATTATGTCTACCCAAAATAAGGTTTTAGCAAAGATCACAGTGAAGTTTATAGCGCTTGACTTGATGATCTACTTCAATTCCAGCAAGTCAAGTGAAACTTCAACTGTGGTAAGTTTTATTTGAAAGCGCGAAAATTCTCCAGATTTTCTATGCATGAATGCAATGCACACTTTGGTGTTCTCTCATTTTGTTGCCTCTAAACCTGGGATATTACAGTAGACTAGACTTATCCTAACTCTACCTATAAAGATAATTGGCTTGCTAAAAAGCTATAGCTCAACTCTAGCTACTTAGGTTCTAGGATTAGGGAATTGATTCCCTCCTATTCCTAGTCTAAGTTTCCAGCATGACTGATGTAGAAGTTGACTCCATTGCTTCGATGATTGGATTATGCCTCTTGTAGTAGTTGACTCCTTCGCCTTCGAGTTCCACGCTAGTTTCTCATTCGGTGGCTTTCAATCTAATTAGGGGTTCAAGAGAGAATGGGAGAGTACGAGCATAGTCAACAAGTTCAATAATAGGAATGTAGGTGTATCATGCACTAACTACATCCATAGACTAGGAAGTCAGAGAGAAATGCAAGATTTTGTAAATATTTCTTCAAAAAGTTGATTTTATTATGAAAAGCTATGTCCACCAAGCTTCATAGGGCGTCTAGAACTTCACGGAGATCCTTTCCTGTAGAGTTCACAGTTCCAAACTCGGAACAGGGAGTGACAAACCACAACTTATTACATTCTGCAGATGTGCGCTATTTTTCCCGCAAGAGATTTTTATCCTTGTTGCCAACCAGGGCTTATTCCCGTCCACACTTTCTTGGTGTTAGGCCTAGCAAAAGATCCAAATAAATCACCGTCCTTCTATGCGACCTCTCATACCCACCATTTTGTAAACCACTAGCTGGCGATTGATTCTATTATCAAGTCTGGCTAGCCAGCCCATTACAATCCATCGTAGACACTAAACCAGTCATCCTGTCGGATGGGGATTTAAAGGATTTCCCAACCGCTAGGCCTCTCTAGACTCATAAGAAGGCCTAGTGTTCATTGATATGAGAAAGGAAAAAAATGTACAACTGACTTCCCATAGTCATAGAGATCTCATGGTTAACGCATAATATACGACAAAGAATAACTAGACGACATTTGTTGTCAATCATAAATAAGTATAAACCCATTTGCAATGGAACCTCCTCCATCACTCAAACTATGGTTCCATTGCCCACTGATATCTACGCACGCTTCTATTCCTGTAGACAGTGTTGGGCCTCCAAGAGCAGAGGTTTGTAGAACAGCAGCAAGTTTCCCTTAAGTGGATCACCCAAGGTTTATCGAACTCAGGGAGGAAGAGGTCAAAGATATCCCTCTCAAGCAACCCTGCAATCACGATACAAGAAGTCTCTTGTGTCCCCAACACACCTAATACACTTGTCAGATGTATAGGTGCACTAGTTCGGCGAAGAGATAGTGAAATACAAGTGGTATGAATGAATATGAGCAGTAGTAATGGCGCCAGAAAATAGCTTGCTGGCGTGCAGTTGATGGTAGTAATATTGCAGGAAGTAAACATGCAGTAGAACAGTAAATAAACGGAGATTCGATGTTTGGAAACAAGGCCTAGGGATCATACTTTCACTAGTGGACACTCTCAACATTGATCACATAAATAAATAAGTTCTCTTCCTTTGTGCTACATATACTCTTGTTTGATAATGAACACCATTCGTTGTGTAGGGCTACAAGAGCACCTCAATGCCGGAGTTAACAAGCTCCACAACATTCGGTATTCATGTTTAAGTAACCTTAGAGCATAATAGATCTTTGCAATTTAAACCAAGTACTAACATAGCATACACACTGTCACCTTTACACTATGAAGGGGAATAGATCACATCAATACTATCATAGTAATAATTAACTCCATAACCTACAAGAGATTATGATCATAACCTACGCCAAGAACTACACGATGCACACACTGTCACCATTACATCATGAAGGAGGAATAGACTACTTTAATAACATCACAAGAGTAGCACATAGATGAATACTGATACAAAGCTCATATGAATCTCAATCATGTAAGGCAGCTCATGAGATCATTGTATTGAAGTACATAGGAGAGAGATTAACCACATAGCTACCGGTACAGCCCTTAGCCTCGATGGAGAACTACTCCCTCCTCATCATGGAGACAGCGATGGCGGTGAAGATGGCGGTGGAGATGGCTTCCGGGGGCAATTCCCCGTCCCGGCAGGGTGCCGGAACAGAGACTTCTGTCCCCCGAATTGGAGTTTCGCGATGGCGGCGGCTCTGGAAGGTTTTCTCGTGTTTCGTCAATCCGTCTCGAGGATTTAGGTCAGGAAGCTTTAAATAGGCGAAGAGGCGGAGTCGGAGGGGTTACGGAGCCGCCACACAATAGGGGGTGCGCCCCCCCCCTTGGGCCGCGCCGCCACCCTGTGTGGTGGGCATGTGGCTCTCCTCTGGCCCCTCTCCGGTGTTCTGGAAGCTTCGTGCAATTATAAGGTGCTGGGCTTTGATTTCGTCCAACTCCGAGAATATTTACTTACTAGGATTTCTGAAACCAAAAACAGCAGAAAACAGGAACTGGCACTTCGGCATCTCGTCAATAGGTTAGTTCCGGAAAACGCATCAAAACATCATAAAGTGTGAACAAAACATGTAGGTATTTTCATAAAACTAGCATGGAACATAAGAAATTATAGATACGTTTGAGACGTATCAAGCATCCCCAAGCTTAGTTCCTACTCGCCCTCGAGTAGGTAAACGATAACAATGATAATTTCTCAAGTGACATGCTACCAACATAATCTTGATCAACATTATTGTAAAGCATATGAGATGAATGCAGCGATTCGAAGCAATGATGAAGACAATGAGTAAACAACTGAATCATATAGCAAAGACTTTTCATGAATAGTACTTTCAAGACAAGCATCAATAAGACTTGCATAACAGTTAACTCATAAGCAATAAATTCTTAGTAGAAAGCTTTGAAGCAACACAAAGGAAGATATAAGTTTCAGCAGTTGCTTTCAACTTCAACATGCATATCTCATGGATATTTGTCAACATAAAGCAATATAACAAGTGCAATAGGTAAACATGTAAGAATCAATGCACACAGTTTACACAAGTGTTTGCTTCTAAGATAGAAAGAAGTAGGTAGACTGACTCAACAATAAAGTAAAAGAATGGCCCTTCGCGGAGGGAAGCGGGGATTAAATCATGTGCTAGAGCTTTTCAAGTTTTGAAATCATATAGAGAGCATAAAAGTAAAGTTTTGAGAGGTGTTTGTTGTTGTCAACGAATGGTAGCGGGTACTCTAACTACCTTATCAACCAGACTTTCAAGAGCGGCTCCCATGAAGGACGTTATCTCTACCACCAAGGTAGATCATCTCTCTTCTCTTTTGTTTACACATGTATTTTAGTTTAGTTATGGATGACACTCCTCCCCACCTTTCTTTCTCAAGCCATGGCTAACCGAATCCTCGGGTGCCTTCCAACAATCTCATACCATGGAGGAGTGTCTATTTTTTCTTTTCTTTTTCTTTTTGCAAAATTAAGTTGCTCACTGATTGACAACAACATTGCCAGCTAATTTTGCAAAATTATTGGATAAGCGGATGAGCCACTAGTCCATTGGTGAAAGTCTGTCAAAAGTAAATGAAAAGATCGAAAGATAAACACCACATACTTCCTCATGAGCTATAAAACATTGACACAAATAAGAGATAATAGCTTTTGAATTGTTTAAAGGTAGCACATGAAGTATTTGCTTGGAATGGCAGGAAATACCACATAGTAGGTAGATATGGTGGACACAAATGGCATAGTTTTTGGCTCAAGGATTTGGATGCACGAGAAGAATTCCTCTCAATACAAGGCTAGGCTAGCAAGGTTGTTTGAAGCAAACTCAAGTATAAAACGGTGCAGCAAGACTTACATAAGAACATATTGCAAGCATTATAAGACTTTACATCGTCTTCCTTGTTGTTCAAACACCTTAACCAGAAAATATCTAGACTTAGAGAGACCAATCATGCAAACCAAATTTTAACAAGCTCTATGTAGTTCTTCATTAATAGGTGCAAAGTACATGATGCAAGAGCTTAAACATGATCTATATGAGCACAACAATTGCCAAGTATCAAATTATTCAACACATTATACCACTTACCACATGAAGCATTTCCTGTTTCCAACCATATAACAATGAACGAAGCAGGTTCAACCTTCGCCATGAACATTAAAAGTAAAGCTAAGAACACATGTGTTCATATGCAACAGCGGAGCGTGTCTCTCTCCCACACAAGCATGAATTTATTCAAACAAAACAAAAACAAATAGACGCTCCAAGTAAAGTACATAAGATGTGACCGAATAAAAATATAGTTTCAAGAGAAGAAACCTAATAAGTTGTTGATGAAGAAGGGGATGCCTTGGGCATCCCCAAGTTTAGATGCTAGAGTCTTCTTGAAATATGCAGGGGTGAACCACCGGGGGCATCCCCAAGCTTAGACTCTTCACTCTTCTTGATCATAGTATATCATCCTCCTCTCTTGACCCTTGAAAACTTCCTGCACACCAAATTCAAAACAAACTCATTAGAGGGTTAGTGCATAATCAAAAATTCACATGTTCAGAGATGACACAATCATTCTTAACACTTCTGGACATTGCCCAAAGCTTCTGAAAGTTAATGGAACAAAGAAATCCATTCAACATAGCAAAAGAGGCAATGCGAAATAGAAGGCATAATCTGTCAAAACAGAACAGTCCGTAAAGAAGAATTTTTAAGAGGCACTTAACTTGCTCAGATGAAAAAGCTCAAATTGAATGAAAATTGCATACATATCTTAGGATCACGCACGTAAATTGGCAGATTTTTCTGAGTTACCTACAGAGAACCCTGCCCAAATTCGTGACAGACGTAAATTTGTTTCTCGCGACTAATCCAAATCTAGTATCAACCTTGCTATCAAAGACTTTACTTGGCACAACAATGCAATAAAATAAAGATAAGGAGAGGTTTCTACAATAGTAACAACTTCCAAGACTCAAATATAAAACAAAAGTGTTGTAGTAAAATAAACACATGGGTTATCTCCCAAGAAGTGCTTTCTTTATAGCCATTAAGATGGGCTCAGTAATTTTAATGATGCACTCGCAAGAAATAAGAGTTGAAGCAAAAGAGAGCATCAAGAAGCAAATTCAAAGCACATTTAAGTCTAACCCACTTCCTATGAAAAGGAATCTTGTACACAAATGTATTCATGAAGAACAAAGTGACAAGCATAGGAAGATAAAACACGAGTAACTTCAAGATTCTCAACATAAAGAGGGGAAACTTAATATTATTAAGATGCATATAACCATATTTCCCTCTCTCATAATAACTTTCAGAGCCATCATGAACAAAATCAACAATATAAGTATCACATAAAGCATTCTTATTCACATGCATAAAAGTATCATTACTCTCCACATAAGCATAATCAATTTTATTAGTAATAGTGGGAGCAAATTCAACAAAGTAGTTATCATTATTATTTTCATCATCAAATATAGGTGGCATATTGTAATCATAATTAAACTTATCCTCCATAGTAGGCGGCACCAAAAGACCACTATCATTATAATCATCATAAATAGGAGGCATATCATAATCAACATAAACTTTCTCCTCAATACCCGGAGGACTAAAGAGATCATTTTCATCAAAACCGACCTCCCCAAGCTTAGAATTTTCCATATCATTAGCAACAATGGTGTTCAAAGCATTCATACTAATATCATTGCTACTAGCATGCAAATAAGATTCCATAGGTTTTTTAATTTTCGCAGCAAACAATTCTATCTCAGGGAAAAGATTAAAAAGCTCATAGTTGCTTTCCATTATGCCTAACTAGTGTAAACAAGAAACCAAAAGATGCAATTGCAGGATCTAAAGGAAATAGCTTCGAGCACTGATACGTCCCAAACGTATCTATAATTTCTTATGTTCCATGCTACTTTTATGATGATACTCACATGTTTTATACACATTATATGTCGTTATTATGCATTTTCCGGCACTAACCTATTGACAAGATGCCGAAGAGCCGATTCGTTGTTTTCGACTGTTTTTGGTTTCGAAATCCTAGTAAGGAAATATTCTCGGAATTGGACGAAATCAACGCCCAGGGTCCTATTTTCACACGAAGCTTCCAGAAGACCGAAGAGGATAAGAAGTGGGGCCACGAGACGGCCACACACCAGGGCGGCGCGGCCTGGCCCTTGGCCGCGCCGGCCTGTTGTGTGGGGCCCTCGTGACGCCTCCTGACCTACCCTTCCGCCTACTTAAAGCCTCCGTCGCGAAACCCCCAGTACCGAGAGCCACGATACGGAAAACCTTCCAGAGACGCAGCCGCCGCCAATCCCATCTCGGGGGATTCAGGAGATCACCTCCGGCACCCTGCCGGAGAGGGGAATCATCTCCCGGAGGACTCTTCATCGCCATGATCGCCTCCGGATTGATGTGTGAGTAGTTCACCCCTGGACCATGGGTCCATAGCAGTAGCTAGATGGTTGTCTTCTCCTAATTGTGCTATCATGCTCGATCTTGTGAGCTGCCTATCATGATCAAGATCGTTTCTTTGTAATCCTACATGTTGTGTTTGTTGGGATCCAATGGATATTCAATACTATGTCAAGTTGATTATCAATCTATCATATATGTTGTTTATGTTCTTGCATGCTCTCCGTTGCTAGTAGAGGCTCTGGCCAAGTTGATACTTGTGACTCCAAGAGGGAGTATTTATGCTCGATAGTGGGTTCATGCCTCCATTAAATCTGGGACGAGTGACGGAAAGTTCTAAGGTTGTGGATGTGCTTGTTGCCACTAGGGATAAAACATTGATGCTATGTCCGAGGATGTAGTTATTGATTACATTACGCACCATACTTAATGCAATTGTCTCGTTGCTTGCAACTTAATACCGGAAGGGGTTCGGATGATAAACTCGAAAGTGGACTTTTTAGGCATAGATGCATGTCTGGATGGCGGTCTATGTACTTTGTCGTAATGCCCCGATTAAATCTCATAGTACTCATCATGATATTTGTATGTGCATTGTTATGCCTTCTTTATTTGTCAATTGCCCAAGCTGTAATTTGTTCACCCAACATGCTATTTATCTTATGGGAGAGGCACCGCTAGTGAACTGTGGACCCCGATCTATTCTTTACATCTGAAATACAATCTATCGCAATACTTGTTCTTTACTCGTTCTTCGCAAACAATCATCTTCCACACAATACGGTTAATCCTTTGTTCACAGCAAGCCGGTGAGATTGACAACCTCACCGTTACGTTGGGGCAAAGTACTTTGGTTGTGTTGTGCAGGTTCCACGTTGGCGCCGGAATCCCTGGTGTTGCGCCGCATTACATTCCGCCACCATCAACCTTCAATGTGCTTCTTGGCTCCTCCTGGTTCGATAAACCTTGGTTTCTTTCTGAGGGAAAACTTGCTACTGTCTGCATCACACCTTCCTCTTGGGGTTCCCAACGGACGTGTGTTAACTGCACGCATCAAGCTCTTTTTCTGGCGCCGTTGCCGGGGAGATCAAGACACGCTGCAAGGGGAGTCTCCACTTCCAATCTCTTTACTTTGTTTTTGTCTTGCTTTATTTTATTTACTACTTTGTTTGCTGCACTAAAACAAAACACAAAAAAATTAGTTGCTAGCTTTACTTTATTTACTGTCTTGCTCTCTATATCAAAAACACAAAAAAATTAGTTACTTGCATTTACTTTATTTACTTTTTGTTTATTTCATCATGTTTCCTCCTAAGTACACTCTAAAAGACATACCGGTAGGCCGAGGGTCTATAATTGGAAGAGATAATATAGAAGATTTTTTCGCTCATGTTAGTACAGCTGAAGATTTTGAAGATAGACACT
The DNA here is from genome assembly GCF_022539505.1 of Lolium rigidum. Taxonomy (NCBI): domain Eukaryota; kingdom Viridiplantae; phylum Streptophyta; class Magnoliopsida; order Poales; family Poaceae; genus Lolium; species Lolium rigidum. The sequence goes on along the minus strand of NC_061510.1, from coordinate 188,449,755 downwards.
TGGTAGAACTTGCTCCTACTTATGAAATTGCTGCTGCCTCTTTAGTACACATGTTGGAAACTAAATTTGTTAATCTCAATCCCATAATTCAGCATATGTTTCTTACACTCTCTGATATGGAGGAAGGAGAAAAGAAAGATTTTGTCTTAGAAACCCTTCTTAAAGAATTTGGTGGTGTAGCAAGAGAGGCTAGAAAAGTCTTTATTAAATATAAGATGCTTGGTTCTTACACCAACTTTGCTAGTACCCTTGAAAAGATGGACATTGATAGAATAAAGTACACTAATAATGTTAATGATGTAGGGGATATTAAGACATCAATACCTTGCAAGCTCGCAGGAATGTTCGAGGCACTAGAAAATAACTATGGTTGGCTTGTTCCTGAAAATTTGTTTGATGAGAATAGCAAGCCTAAGAGTAATGAAAAAGGAGCCTCTGAAACTTACATAGATAAGATAACATCCATTGTTGAGGCAACTCCCAACACCCCTGGTAATAATGTTGATGCTTCATCTCTTGATAATACTTGATTCACACTTTCTGCGCCTAGCTGAAAGGCGTTAAAGAAAGCGCTTATGGGAGACAACCCATGTTTTTACTACAGCACTTTTGTTTTATATTTGAGTCTTGGAAGTTGTTACTACTGTAGCAACCTCTCCTTATCTTTATTTTATTGCATTGTTGTGCCAAGTAAAGTCTTTGATAGTAAAGTCAATACTAGATTTGGATTACTGCGCAGAAACAGATTTCTTGCTGTCACGAATCGGGGCAGAATTCTCTGTAGGTAACTCAGAAAAATCTGCCAATTTACGTGCGTGATCCTCAGATATGTACGCAACTTTCATTAAATTTGAGCATTTTCATCTGAGCAAGTTAAGTGCCCCTGTAAAATTCGTCTTTACGGACTGTTCTGTTTTGACAGATTCTGCCTTTTATTTCGCATTGCCTGTTTTGCTATGTTTGATGGATTTCTTTGTTCCATTAACTTTCAGTAGCTTTGTGCAATGTTCAGAAGTGTTAAGAATGATTGTGTCACCTCTGAATATGTGAATTTTTGATTATGCACTAACCCTCTAATGAGTTTGTTTCGAGTTTGGTGTGGAGGAAGTTTTCAAGGGTCAAGAGAGGAGGATGATATACTATGATCAAGAGGAGTGAAAAGTCTAAGCTTGGGGTTGCCCCCGTGGTTCATCCCTGCATATTTCAAGAAGACTCAAGCATCTAAGCTTGGGGATGCCCAAGGCATCCCCTTCTTCATCGACAACATTATCGAGTTCCTCTAATGAAACTATATTTTTATTCAGTCACATCTTATGTGCTTTGCTTGGAGCGTCTGTTTGCTTTAGTTTTTGTTTTGTTTGAATAAAGTCGGATCCCACAATCCTTTATATTGGAGATATTACGCTCCGCTGTTTCGTTGAACACATGTGTTCTTAGCTTTATCTTTAATGTTCATTGCGAAAGTTGAACTACCTCATTCATTGATATATGGTTGGAAACGGAAAATGCCGCATGTGGTAATTGGTATAATGTCTTGAATAATGTGATACTTGGCAATTGTTGTGCTTATATAGATCTTGTTTAAGCTCTTGCATCATGTACCTTGTACCCATTAATGAATAACTACATAGAGCTTGTTAAAATTTGGTTTGCATGATTGTTCTCTCTAAGTCTAGATATTTTCTGGTTGAGGTGTTTGAACAACAAGGAGACGATGTAAAGTCTTATAATGCTTACAATATGTTTATATGTGAGTCTTGCTGCACCATTTTATACTTGAGTTTGCTTCAAACAACCTTGCTAGCCTAGCCTTGTATTGAGAGGGATTCTTCTCGTGCATCCAAATACTTGAGCCAAAATCTATGCCATTTGTGTCCACCATACCTACCTACCACATGGTATTTCTCCGCCATTCCAAAGTACATTACTTGAGTGCTACCTTTAAAATTTCTATTCTTTACCTTTGCAATATATAACTCATGGGACAAATAGCCTTAAAAACTATTGTGGTGAAGAATATGTACTTATGTGTCTTATTTCTTAGTAAGTTGCTTGTTATGCGGTAACCATGTTTTCTGGGGACGCCATCAACTTTTACCTTTGTTGAATATCATGTGAGTTGCTATGCATGTTCGTCTTGTCTGAAGTAAGGGCGGTTTTCACAATCAAATGGTTTGAGTATGCATACTGTTAGAGAAGAACATTGGGCCGCTAACTAAAGCCATGAATCATGGTGGAAGTTTCAGTTTGGACATAAAACCTCAATCTCTTATGAGAATATTAACTGTTGTTGAATGCTTAAGCATTAAAAGAGGAGTCCATTATCTGTTGTCTATGTTGTCCCGGTATGGGTGTCTAAGTTGAAGAATGATCAAAAGCGAGAAATCCAATGCGAACTTTCTCCTTAGACCCTTGTACAGGCGGCATAGAGGTACCCCTTTGTGACATTTGGTTGAAACATATGTTATGCAATGATAATTAGTGTTAACCCAAGCTAATTAGGACAAGGTGCGAGCACTATTAGTATACCATGCATGAGGCTTGCAACTTATAAGATGTCTTATACATAACTCATATGCTTTATTACTACCGTTGACAAAATTGTTTCTTGTTTTCAAAATAAAAGCTCTAGCACAAAAATAGTAATCAATGCTTTCCTCTGCGAAGGGCCTATCTTTTACTTTATTGTTGAGTCAGTCTACCTATTCTTTCTATCTTAGAAGCAAACACTTGTGTAAACTGTGTGCATTAATTCTTACATGTTTACCTATTGCACTTGTTATATTACTTTGTGTTGACAATTATCCATGAGATATACATGTTAAAGTTGAAAGCAACCGCTGAAACTTATATCTTCCTTTGTGTTGTTTCAAAGCTTTCTACTAAGAATTTATTGCTTATGAGTTAACTCTTATGCAAGACTTATTGATGCTTGTCTTGAAAGTATTATTCATGAAAAGTCTTTGCTATATGATTAATTTTTTTTTTTGAGAAACACAGTACAAACGCAGGCGCTCACATACACGCGCATACACTCACCCCTATGAAGGCACACATGCACACCCTACCCCTATGAGCACCTCCGGAATACCGAGCCGGCAGATTGAATCTTGAAATTGACGAAGTCACCACAGGCGCCTCGCTGTCGACGGGAACGTCGCCTCCCACTGAAAGAATATTCGACCTTTATGAGACAAACAGATGTCAAACCTGGGGTTTGAACTCTGGTGGGCTGGGGGTACAACCACCCTCCTAACCATCCAACCTGAGGTTGGTTCTCTATATGATTCATTTGTTTACTCATTATCTTCATCATTGCTTCGAATCGCTGCATTCATCTCATGTGCTTTACAATAGTATTGATCAAGATTATGATAGCATGTCACTTCAGAAATTATCTTTGTTATCGTTTACCTACTCGAGGGCGAGTAGGAAGCTTGGGGATGCTTGATACGTCCCAAACGTATCTATAATTTCTTATGTTCCATGCTACTTTTAGGATGATACTCACATGTTTTATACACATTATATGTCGTTATTATGCATTTTCCGGCACTAACCTATTGACAAGATGCCGAAGAGCCAGTTGCTGTTTTCTGCTGTTTTTGGTTTCAGAAATCCTAGTAAGGAAATATTCTCGGAATTGGACGAAATCAACGCCCAGGGTCCTATTTTCACACGAAGCTTCCAGAAGACCGAAGAGGATAAGAAGTGGGGCCACGAGGCGGCCACACACTAGGGCGGCGCGGCCTGGCCCTTGGCCGCGCCGGCCTGTTGTGTGGGGCCCTCGTGACGCCTCCTGACCTACCCTTCCGCCTACTTAAAGCCTCCGTCGCGAAACCCCCAGTACCGAGAGCCACGATACGGAAAACCTTCCAGCAGACGCAGCCGCCGCCAATCCCATCTCGGGGGATTCAGGAGATCGCCTCCGGCACCCTGCCGGAGAGGGGAATCATCTCCCGGAGGACTCTTCATCGCCATGATCGCCTCCGGATTGATGTGTGAGTAGTTCACCCCTGGACCATGGTTCCATAGCAGTAGCTAGATGGTTGTCTTCTCCTAATTGTGCTATCATGCTCGATCTTGTGTGCTGCCTATCATGATCAAGATCGTTTCTTTGTAATCCTACATGTTGTGTTTGTTGGGATCCAATGGATATTGAATACTATGTCAAGTTGATTATCAATCTATCATATATGTTGTTTATGTTCTTGCATGCTCTCCGTTGCTAGTAGAGGCTCTGGCCAAGTTGATACTTGTGACTCCAAGAGGGAGTATTTATGCTCGATAGTGGGTTCATGCCTCCATTAAATCTGGGACGGTGACGGAAAGTTCTAAGGTTGTGGATGTGCTGTTGCCACTAGGGACAAAACATTGATGCTATGTCCGAGGATGTAGTTATTGATTACATTACGCACCATACTTAATGCAATTGTCTGTTGCTTGCAACTTAATACCGGAAGGGGTTCGGATGATAACCTGAAAGTGGACTTTTTAGGCATAGATGCATGCTGGATGGCGGTCTATGTACTTTTTCGTAATGCCCTGATTAAATCTCATAGTACTCATCATGATATTTGTATGTGCATTATTATGCCTTCTTTATTTGTCAATTGCCCAACTGTAATTTGTTCACCCAACATGCTATTTATCTTATGGGAGAGACACCGCTAGTGAACTGTGGACCCCGGTCTATTCTTTACATCTGAAATACAATCTACTGCAATACTTGTTCTTTACTGTTCTTCGCAAACAATCATCTTCCACACAATACGGTTAATCCTTTGTTCACGAGCAAGCCGGTGAGATTGACAACCTCACTCGTTACGTTGGGGCAAAGTACTTTGGTTGTGTTGTGCGGGTTCCACGTTGGCGCCGGAATCCCTGGTGTTGCGCCGCATTACATTCCGCCACCATCAACCTTCAACGTGCTTCTTGGCTCCTCCTGGTTCGATAAACCTTGGTTTCTTTCTGAGGGAAAACTTGCTACTGTCTGCATCACACCTTCCTCTTGGGGTTCCCAACGGACGTGTGTTAACTGCACGCATCAAGCACTTACAACGGCAACAGAAAATAACTTAGTTACCTGGGACCGGAGTGTGAGTGCCTTTTACCTTTCCTCCCCGGCAACGGCGCCAGAAAAGTGCTTGATGTCTACGTGTGCTTCTATTCTTGTAGACAGTGTTGGGCCTCCAAGAGCAGAGGTTTGTAGAACAGCAACAAGTTTCCCTTAAGTGGATCACCCAAGGTTTATCGAACTCGGGGAGGAAGAGGTCAAAGATATCCCTCTCAAGCAACCCTGCAATCACGATACAAGAAGTCTCTTGTGTCCCCAACACACCTAATACACTTGTCGGATGTATAGGTGCACTAGTTCGGCGAAGAGATAGTGAAATACAAGTGGTATGAATGAATATGAGCAGTAGTAATGGCGCCGGAAAATAGCTTGTCGGCGTGCGATTGATGGTAGTAATATTGCAGGAAGTAAACATGCAGTAGAACAGTAAATAAACGGAGATTCGATGTTTGGAAACAAGGCCTAGGGATCATACTTTCACTAGTGGACACTCTCAACATTGATCACATAAATAAATAAGTTCTCTTCCTTTGTGCTACATATACTCTTGTTTGATAATGAACACCATTCGTTGTGTAGGGCTACAAGAGCACCTCAATGCCGGAGTTAACAAGCTCCACAACATTCGGTATTCATGTTTAAGTAACCTTAGAGCATCATAGATCTTTGCAATTTAAACCGAGTACTAACATAGCATACACATTGTCACCTTTACACTATGAAGGGGGAATAGATCACATCAATAGTATCATAGTAATAATTAACTCCATAACCTACAAGAGATTATGATCATAACCTACGCCAAGAACTACACGATGCACACACTGTCACCATTACATCATGAAGGAGGAATAGACTACTTTAATAACATCACAAGAATAGCACATAGATGAATACTGATACAAAGCTCATATGAATCTCAATCATGTAAGGCAGCTCATGAGATCATTGTATTGAAGTACATAGGAGAGAGATTAACCACATAGCTACCGGTACAGCCCTTAGCCTCGATGGAGAACTACTCCCTCCTCATCATGGAGACAGCGATGGCGGTGAAGATGGCGGTGGAGATGGCTTCCGGGGGCAATTCCCCGTCCCGGCAGGGTGCCGGAACAGAGACTTCTGTCCCCCGAATTGGAGTTTCGCGATGGTGGCGGCTCTGGAAGGTTTTCTCGTGTTTCGTCAATCCGTCTCGAGGATTTAGGTCAGGGAGCTTTAAATAGGCGAAGAGGCGGAGTCGGAGGGGTTACGGAGCCGCCACACAATAGGGGGGCGCGCCCCCCCTTGGGCCGCGCCGCCACCCTGTGTGGTGGGCCTGTGGCTCTCCTCTGGCCCCTCTCCGGTGTTCTGGAAGCTTCGTGCAATTATAAGGTGATGGGCGTTGATTTCGTCCAATTCCGAGAATATTTCCTTACTAGGATTTCTGAAACCAAAAATAGCAGAAAACAGGAACTGGCACTTCGGCATCTCGTCAATAGATAAGTTCCGGAAAATGCATCAAAACATCATAAAGTGTGAACAAAACATGTAGGTATTGTCATAAAACTAGCATGGAACATAAGAAATTATAGATACGTTTGAGACGTATCAGAGACAAAGAATACTTGAAAGCCTTAACAGCGGAGTTGTCAATTCAGCTGCACCTGGAAACAGACTTGCTCGCAAGAGTTTATCAATAGTAACAGTTTTATATCAGTAGCAGTAGTGAAATAACAGCAGCAGAGTAACAAAGACAGCAGTAGCGATTATAGTAAACGGCAGGATTAAAATACTGTAGGCACAGGGATGGATGACGGGCGTTGCATGGATGAGAGAAACTCATGTAACAATCAAGATAGGGCATTTGAAGATAATAATAAAACGGTATCCAAGTACTAATCAATCAATAGGCATGTGTTCCATATATAGTCGTACGTGCTCGCAATGAGAAACTTGCACAACATATTTTGTCCTACCAGCCGGTGGCAGCCGGGCCTCTAGGGAATCTATCGGAAATTAAGGTACTCCTTTTAATAGAGCACCGGAGCAAAGCATTAACACTCCACGAACACATGTGATCCTCATATCACCGCCTTCCCCTTCGGTTGTCCCAATTTCGTCACTTTGGGGCCTCGGGTTCCGGACGGCAATACGTGTATACAACTTGCAGGTAAGATCATAAAACAATGAATATCATCATGAAACAATAACATGTCCAGATCTGAGATCATGGCACTCGGGCCCTAGTGACAAGCATTAAGCATAACAAGTTGCAACAATATCATAAAAGTACCAATTACGGATACTAGGCACTATGCCCTAACAATCTTATGCTATTACATGACCAATCTCATCCAATCCCTACCATCCCCTTCAGCCTACAGCGGGGGAATTACTCACACATGGATGGGGGAAACATGGCTGGTCGATGGAGAGGCGTCGGTGGTGATGACGGCAATGATCTCCTCCAATTCCCCGTCCCGGCGAGGTGCCAGAACGGAGTTTCTGGTCCCGAGATGGAGTTTCGCGACGGTGGCGGCGTACTGGATGGTTTCTGGCGACTTCGACTTCTAGTCTCGCGTTTTTAGATCGAAACCCTTAAGTAGTCCAGAGGGGGGCGTCAGAGGCTGGTCGAGGGGGCCACACGCTAGGGCGGCGTGCCCCCCCTACAGGTCGCGCCAGCCTATTGTCTGGGGGGCCTGGGCCTCTCCCAGGCCTGCCCTTCTGGCTCCGTGATTCTTCCGGAAAAATAAGCCCTTCGACATAAATTCCGAGGATTTTCCTGAAAGTTGAATTTCCGCACAAAAACGAGACACCAGAGCAATTCTGCTGAAAACAGCGTTAGTCCGTGTTAGTTGTATCCAAAATACACAAATTAGAGGCAAAACAATAGCAAAAGTGTTCGGGAAAGTAGATACGTTTTGGACATATCAGTGCGCGATGATGGTGTTGTCGACGATCTTGACGAGGTTGTGGAGGTTCTTGATGACGTCCATTGTTGGCTTCCTCATCTTGAGCATTTGCCGGGTCTCTTCTTCCATGTTGGTTGTGTCGTCGATGATTCCGGAGATCACGCCTAGGTTGTTCTTGGTGACCTTGATCATGAGCATCAATATGTGGTTCGCGATGAGGTGCCGGGTCCATGTTGAGAATGAAGTTATCTTGGGGCTGGTCGTCACTCCCATGGTGGGCATGGCGATCATGTTGATGGCGTTCATGGGGTGGTGCTTCTTCTTGTTGAGGACGCTCATGTGGTCGAGCATGTCAATGAAGTTCTCCTCGCCTTGATTTGGAGCGTGAGGAGTCGTGGAGATCATGGGAGTAGTAGTCTTGTGAAGATCTTGATGATGATGTAGAGCGGTGTCGGCGACGGTCACCCAAGTTGTTGATGGCGCATTCAAGGCTCTCCATGCACCACTCCATTTTCGCATAGTTAACCGCCATTTGGTGATCCAAGTTGTTCGTGGCTTCGCGAAGGAGGACCATGTATTGGTTCACGAAGGTGAAATTTTGTGCTACTTCCTCCTATTGCCCGTCGATGCGAGTCTCGAACAAGGAGTGCTCTTTGAACTATTGGCGTTGAGCCCAAAGGTTGTGTTGGGTAGCCAAACTCTTGGTGTTGCGGAGAACTCCATCCTCCCTCGCTTCATCTCCGTTCCTATCCATGCTGTCAAGACAAGAGCTCGGTTGTGGATGTTACTGCAAGAAACTACCATGAGATCTCACCTTGGAATGACCGAATTGGATCATCTAACGAAACCAAAAGAGAAACTGATTGGTATTGGGTTACACACGCAACAACATACGCAAAAGCTAGCAAATATGGTGGTAGGAAAGGATGGCGGAAAACCAAGCGATGAAATCCCAAATCAAGTTTATTGTTAAAAGTGGGTGAAATCCAAAAGTCAATGTCAAACTGTCGATCACCAAAACAAGGAAAGATATGGAGCGCACACACGCGATGAACGGGGTTAGTGCGACCAAAGAATGAACACAAAAAATAAGAAGGCCTACAAAGACCGGCTCGGTGTCCCACTAACACAAGGAGAGGCAAAGCTTTGGTTGAAAATTGAGAGACAACAAGATTCACACGCGACATCTCTTCTCTTCTCTCTCTTTTTGTTAAAAGCTTTTGACTCTTTTGTATATGGTGGCACTTGCACTCTTTTGCTCTTTTTGTGTTTTCTGGCTTTTTATCACACTATGATGGGGTTAGCCTCACTTTTGCTATGTTTCCGCACGAGTGTTTTCTTATAAGCTTTACTTCACACTACACACACACCCTCACAATCGGGGCCACGTGCAATGTCTCGCGACACTTGACAAGCAATGCTCGATAGGATAGGTCGCAAAAGGAAAAGGGGATACAAGGCAATGCAAGTTGTACCTAGATGGTGCGTAGGCGGTGATGATCACACAACTTGCGAAGATGGTGGTGGTGTCAAGGGTACGATTGCAAATTCGAGGTGACAGGGTCGTCTTCGCCTTTGCGCCGTCGCTGCGGGTTAGTTTCATTAACAAGGTACTCAAACCCAACAAACAACCACAAAAGAAAATTTGGTCAGAAAAATTGGGGCAGTCAACAGCAGTTCCAGTGGTGGTTCCGGTGGCGCCAGTCCTGGCGCTGGTTCGTTCCGGTGGGATTTCTGGTGTGCCGGTTCTCTCGCTGGTCCGTTCCGGTGGGGGTTCCGGTTTGCCGGTTCTCTCCCTGGTTTGCTCCGGTCTGCCGGTTTCACCACCAAATCTGAGTTCGTGATGAACTTGACGAAAGTCAACGTCGGTCTTCAAAGGGAAATGACCAAATTGAAGATGGGGAGGGTTAGGGATGGGCAACTCAACACAAAACACAAGTTTCTATTGGATCAAAACCACCAAAAACTCAACAAAATCTCTGATCCATGCAAGGCAAATTTGGGCAATTTTTTTGGGAACTTTTTGGGAATTTTCTAGAAACGAAATTAGGGATGGTGGGGGTCAAATTCGTGGCAACCAAGAGCTTCTAATACCATATGATGAGACCTAGGCTCTAGGGCTTGGCCCAATCTCACAAAATTGACCAAGATGGTGGATGAGGGGATGGGAAAAGGAGGAAGAACACAAGATACAAGATCCAAAGGCAAAACACACTCACACACCCAATACAAACTAATTTAATTCCCTTAGTTGGTTAGACTAAGCCAATAGAGACAATCCTAGGAGAGACCCATGGGGTAGAATCCAAGGATTGAAACATTGGTAAAGGAATCAACTCTAGAACATGGATCAAAGTGTGCTTGCACTAGAATCAACACATAAAGAGAGAAAGATCCTGAAGAAGTAGCCTTGATACATAGGATGTGATGGTCCTGGTAGTAGATGAGACAAAGCTAAAGCATAAACTCAAATATTAGTCTAACCCTAGATCTGGCCGTACCAAGAGTATATATAGTACCCAGGGGCAGAAGGGTAAAGTTACAAGGCGAAGTAGTTTGGACATTAGTGATTCGAAGATTTCCAGTGGTAAAACCAACGGTGCCGGTTCCTGCGCCGGAATGGTTTTTGTGTTCCGGCGCCAGCGCCGGTGAAGGTTCCGGTCTACCGGAACTTGCTACTGGAAGCAGTTCCGGCAATTCCGCTTTGGTTCCGGCGCACCGGTTCGGTTCCGGCGCAGGGCCCGGTGCCGCCGGTCCTGCTGCCGGTTTGCTCCAGCTTCTCTTTTCCTCGTTCTTCTCCTCCCTCGACGGCTTGACTTCCTTGTGGGTCTTCCTCGGAGATGTACCTGATCACACATAAAGCATTTTGATGAGGTAGCAAGCCATTCAAAGGGAGGTTAGGATCAAGCATGGTAAGGAGCGAGTTCACCTTTTGTTGAAGTGCTTTGGTGCGTGCTCGCGTCATCGGTCCACTTGAGGGATAACTTGGTCTTGGTGTAGTGTCGTCCTTGGGCGAGGCTACATCATCAGTATATATAGTACCTAGGGGCAGAATGGTAAAGTTACAATGCAAAATAGTTTAGACAGCTGTTTTCGATGTTTTCCAGTGGTAAAACCGGCACAACAGGGCTGTGTGCCGGAATGACATGGGCGTTCCGGTGATAGGACGAGTGGAGATTCCGGTTTACCGGTCGGCACTACTGGGAGCAATTCCGGCTATTACGGTCTGGTTCCGGTGGACCGATTTGGTTCCGGCGCAGGGCCCAGTGCCACCGGTTCTAGCGCCGGTTTGCTCCAGCTTCTCTTTTCCTCGTTCTTCTCCTCCCTTGATGTCTTGGCTTCTTCGGAGATGTACCTGATTACAGATAAAGCATTTTGATGAGGTAGCAATCCATTCAAAGGGAGGTTAGGATCAAGTATGGTAAGAGCATCCCCACTCGACTCCCCGACGAGGCCCCCGAGCACCGTTTTTCTCATCCGGATGGCGAAATTCGGCCCAGTCGCGCCCCCGGTTCCTCGATTTCGTCTAGATTTGGGCCTAAATCCATCCGGCGAGCCCACGCCATCCCCGGTCCCCCGAGGCGCGCTCGGAGACTCCGGACGAAGCGAAAGTGCGCGAAACGCCGAGAATTCTCTCCCGCGCTTTCGCTTCGGCTTCGCCGCAGATATGGACCCGGCCAGTCAGCGGCAGACGCATCGTCTTCCGCGCGCAGTAAAGGATGCAGCCGGTCAGCTCGCCACGGACGCACAGCTTCCACACGGCATTTAATCGCCGAGTCCAGCCCCGCCTACATAACTCACCGCGACGCGTAGCACCGACGAAACCCCAGCCAGAGACGAACCCTATCCGCCACTGCTCACTCACCGAGATCCATGGCGTTCAACGAGCAGGACGGCGCGGCCAACAACGGCTTCCCCCGCCGGTCGCTCCACGCGTGGGAGGGCCACCTCCTCCACCAGGCGGGGTACCCCTGCCCGCCGGATACGAGGCCTCCCGGCGGCGGGTGGCGGCTAAGTGCGGGCGGCGTACCAATCCTGCCGCCGCCCCAGGGAAACGCCCTCGACGTCGCCATCGAGGAGGTCCGGCTGACCTTGTCGGACCAGGACCGCGCCCAGCCACAGTTCCACCCCGACAACTACACGGCGTGGAACTCCTTCTTCCTACGGCGGTGGGAGCGGGAGCTCGCCTCCTACGACGGCCCGCCGCCTCCGCCTCCGCGCAACAACGCCGCTGGGCGCCGGCGTTGGTGGAGCGCGCCGGGTCGGACCCTCGAGGCCGTCCTCGAACACATCAAGGGCGGCAACTATCCCATTCTGACGATGCCACCGCCGTCGAGGGCATCGTCCAGCCGCCGCCGGGGCAGCTGGCAGCCACGACGCATGGCTGCTAGCTCGTCGTCGTCCGGATCGGCGACGAGGGCGACGCCGAGCTCCAGGTCGGCGCCAACCTTGGCACCGGTGAAACGGGAGCCTCTTTCCCCGTCCCGCAACCGTGGGGGCAGCAGCGGCGGAATCGTCATCCGCGAGTCGTCGATGCCACGCGGCCACCGGCGCCTGGTTCGCCCCAAGCGCGAACCAGGCACCTCCGGCGAGCGGAAGCGGAAGCCGGTGAAGGAGGAGGTCCACGACGCCGAGGAAGCCGCAATCCTCCGGGCCATCATGGCGAGGTCCCTCCAGGACCTCGTCCCCGCCGAGAACGCCATGCCCCTCGACCAGGCCTGCGCCTAGTCGAGGGAGCAGTGGGAGAAGGAGGAGGCGGAGCGGCAGGCTCGGCTCCTCGAGCAGGCCGCTCGCTACCGCCGGCCTGCGACTCCTCCATCCGGTGTCGCTGTCCCCGTCATCGACCTCGAGGAGTCCGACGACGAGTGGTACAAACCCTCGCCGTCCCCGCCTCGCAACAGTGGCCGGTGGGGAGACCCCGGCCAAGGCAGCAGCCAGGCGGCGTCGGCGCCGCCGCAGTTCGACGACAACGGCTCCGACGATGATGGCGGCAACGGCGACATGGACTACACGGTGTTCTACCGCCATTTAGGCATGTAGAGCGCGCCGTGGTTTAATATTTACAGTTGTATTCCCCTGGCCGAATTCAAAATATATTCAAATTCGGCCTCTATGTATGAACTTCTCCCTCTATATAGTAAATATCATTAAAGTTAGTCTAAATTCAATCGTTTTTTGCCGTATTTCGTCAAGTTTTCGTTTTTCAAAATTAAATCGCCGTCTACAACTAGGATCGCGGCTGGGAAACTGGCCCTCCCCACGCCCTTTTTTCGTCCAATCCGGATGAAATTAACCCCGAATTTCGGCGTTGGGAGGACAAACGAGTGGAGATGCTCTAAGGAGCGAGTTCACCTCTTGTTAAAGTGCTTTGGTGCGTGCTCGCATCATCGGTTCACTCCTTGGACGGGGCTACATCAGGCGGGCCCCAAAAAAGAAGAACAACCAACCAGTAACTCTGACATCGCTGAAGGATTTCTTAGGGCTTGTCAGAGACAAAACGCTTAGCGATATCATTTTCTTTAGTAGTGTAAAATATTTCAATACTCTCAAAAAAGAGATTCTAGACCGTTTGATTAGTCGATCACGTGCACGGAAGCCACCATATAATCTGCCTATATTTATAGCTTTATTCCTTTCCACGGGGTTGGTAGATTACATTTCAACACACGCATGTCGTGGACGACACTTCCGCAGCGGTGTTCTTTATCAAACAAGGTTGGTTTACACCACGAGAATGGTCAAATCGAGGATGGCACTCGTGCGCATTCGCAGTCAAACCATGCTAGTTGAGGTCTTCGCTGTTGTTTTTCCAACTCCGGTTTCGCAACAGTCGGTTCCGAGAACTCTCCCTCTCTCTGTGTGGTATAAACAACACATAGGAATCGACGGGTCAAAGAAAAAAAGGCTGCAGGCCCTGCTTTTCTATATAAGCTTGTTTGTGACTTGCAAAACTCTTTCAGCTCCCCCCCCCCCCCCCCCCCGCTCTCTGAACCTAACACGTACGTATGGAGCATTATCCCATTCTCTTCGCAACACAGCCCTCTTCTTGTACCTCTAGCTCCTACCACTTCATGGACCATGGCTTGTTCTCTCTGTCCAAGCACGAGGAGCTCTCGAACTCAATGGATGGTGCCGGTGATGATGCAAGAAGTAGTCCACATGTTGGCGGTGAGTCCTCCCCGGGTCGTGATGCAGGGGGCGGCCAGGCGGATGTTGTTGCTATGAAAACAAAAGGGAAGAAGAGGGAGCGGTGGCCTCGGTATGCATTCCAGACGCGCAGCCAGGCCGACATCCTCGATGATGGCTACCGGTGGAGGAAGTACGGGCAGAAGGCCGTCAAAGACAACAACTTTCCCAGGTTTGTTCGTGGTGATTTTTCTGAATTTAATTCCTCGTTTGCGTCCTATTGATACTCCTACTTCTTTAGTTCTTTTATCGTTTTCTTTTCGTTGGTTTGGCCTTTGGCGTGTAATTTTATGCTTCTCAGTCGGGCTCAAAGAAAGTAGTAGGTAGATAGAGTCCCGGTGAATCTTCCAAGCACTGGTACAGGCTGCTTACATGGGATAACGACATGTCTCATCCTGATCATCTAGATGAAAAAGATAGATTAGGTCCACATGATTTTGACGGGCATCGGAAATAAATAGGGCTCGATGACTATCGTGTTTGACTAGGAATAATTTGCGCCGCCCACCGTTGTTTAGTATGGAATACAGTAGTACTACTTGGTTTAATTGTTATATCATCGTCATATCATCCTCATATCAAAATCATCATCATCAGCATATAACAAAATAGAATAATATATAATATTATATAAATAATAATAATAAAGAAAATAAGGTTTTCACCTGATTCTCGGTCGAAATTACATAATTTGCCACCGCTTAATTAGGCCGAGAGCGTTTTGAAGTGTTTAATGAGTATTGTCTCGAAGGGGTTTGATGAAAATGCTTGATTTAGCGGGTCTTGGTGCCGGTATTTACGTCGAATCGTCGCACCCTAAGGGGATCGGGGTAAATTTTGGATGCCAAACGGACCAAATATGTTTTCTAGTGCCTTTTTAATTAGGTTAGGCCAGAATAGTACTCAGTAAACCACTTCAATACACCTCCACCAATCGAGGCCTTTCAATGTACTAGATTTCTTCTGCCCAAAACGTTTTTTCTACGAAGAGACCACCTACCCATGACGGCATCCTCCCATCGAAACAGAGAAGATGAGGGGAGGGCCAGCCCACACGCCCACATGCCCTGCAGCAGACGTCGCGGGTGCGATGGATGAGGTTGACCGCCGCCCGCGGACGCCTTGGTCAAGCCGCTGGAGCGTCGAACATCGTCAATCCAGCAATCAAGGTGGCGGCATGGATGGAACCGAGGATGACTCCACCATCCCCGCCCTAATCCCCGCCAGCCTATCGGGAGGGAGGGGGGAACGGCCCCGTCCCCGCCAACACTAGGTACAGGATACCTGTAGGGTCTCCAAGGGGACCTCCACGCCGATGAGCGAGCTTGCAGATGCGGGACGGCACCAACGACGAGGTGATGTGGTGTGACCCACCATGTCAATGTTGATGCGGGGAGATTGTCCTGTCTTCCGCTGCCGGCGAGCGCTCGGGCTGCCGAGGGAGACGAGCGGCTCAGTGAAGAGCTTCTCCTTGCCGACGCGAATCACACGAGAGCTCATCGCCTTCTGTTGTCGTCTAAGCAGGAGCGAGCGGCGAGCTGCTGACAGCGGATGGGAAGGAGCCACGATTTGGGGGCAAGGGAGCGAGGTCGGGGAGCGGAGTCAGGAGACGAGACTCGTGGTTGTGCGTTCGTGGCGACTGGGTCGTAGAGAGTGAAGGGATCAGTGGGGTTGGGGCGGATGAGGAGAGGTTAGGGTTTGTGATTTTATTACACTGGCATGTAGGGTCCTGGGTCCCCGTGGATTATCCGTGGGGGAATTTCCATACCCATTCCCGCCCCAGTTAAGCTACCGGGTACCCGGCCCGCCATCCCCACGTGGCGAATTTGCCCCCATCCCCGGATCTTAGTGGGTAATTACCCGAGGGTACCCGTTCCCACGGGGAAAACTGCCACTTGAGTCAGGAAGGAGCCACGGTAGGCGCAACGTCATGAGATCCGTCCGCCCGTCGTTTCCAAACTTTGCTCGTATTCTTGTTGCCTCCACCTCGATCGTGCGTCGAGACGTGTTCCCTTCCTTTTCCTTACGTGCCGTCAATAAAGCCCCGCGCGAGAACGAGCTCGGCAACACTTTCGTCCTCTAGCAAACTAAACACCTGAACCTAGATCATAGGCGGACCCAACTGTCCCTAAGCCCCGGCACGCGTCCAGACTTCCGGCTAGCGGGCGCAGCCTATTTTGATGAATATTTGAACGAAAGTTTGATCGGGCTTATAGTATGTCCAGACTTGATGAAAATCTTAGGTCCACCACTAACCTAGATCAAGCATGCTGGTCATGGAGACCGACGGCAACGAGTCGTTCCACCATAGTTAGGCCGTCTCCGTCTTTCAGGGACTTGGACGACCTTTTCAACTCCTCCCACCGCCCACCACCTCCGCCGCTGGCACGCCGCAGCAGCAGAAACGAGGCAGGCTCGTCTTCTCCTGCAGCTAACGTGAGTCCGGCACGAGTCCGGTACTCCGATGCAGGTCTGAAATCCAATTAAATCAAACTCCTAGCTACCGCAGTCTTCCAAGTGCGGTTCTCCGGTGCAGGCACGCTCAATCACCTGGTGGAGCTTGCGAATGACCGACAGCTGCCATGGGCTGGGCAGGATGTTCGCTACGACCCCTTCCAAAGCATGAACTGGAGGTGATGGAGTAGGAAAGCCAGGAGCGCAGAACCTGCAGGCGACTTGCTCCACCATGGACATGGTGTCCAGCTTAAAATTGTTTGTGGAGACTGGAGAGGGACCAACCACTTGGCCCAGGACAGAGGCATAGCCATGCAGGTCATGCACCAGACGCTGGTGGGCATCGACCTCGATGGCCAAGTGGACGTCTCGACGTCCCACTCCGGCAACATGCTTGCCAGTTGCCAACAGCTACACGCCGTCGACCGACGCCTGCCGGGAAGACCTCTCGCGCGCGCTCTAGTTGGAAGCCACACAAACCCGCAAAAATCTGCCACCATCAACCAAAAGTAGTTTAGGTCTCAACGTTTATTGTGAACATTTTGACTCTACAGGTTTCATTTTCACGTAGAAAAGTTTAGTGAGGCGGCTTCAGTTTGATCTTTATATTTTTCTTGTAAAAGGTACCGTTGAATATTTTTAACAAAAAAATATGTGTGCATTATTTTAGAAGTTTGATAAGATCTTATTGAGGCTCGTGTATTTTAGAAGTTCGGTAGTATTTTATATTGCATCGTCTTTTTCTATATGCTCAGTCAACACATGTGTAACTTCTATCATTTCAAATACAAAGATGCACACTAAATAAGGCTCATCACAGAAAGTCTTCGGTACAAGCATATCAAATTAGCATGAGGCTTGCTCCCCTACAACCCCCTCCCCCAAGCTCAGTTTGAGCTTTTGGGTAATTAGCAAAATTAATTAATAGTTAACCGTGAGCCCTTCAAAGCCCATGTCCAAACCCGGTGTACCCATACATGGATATACCGTATATAGAGAGCAGGCACGATCTCCATCAAAGGCTGCACGATCTGAGCGTCCTCTACTAGCTGAGCCGTCGTTGCCGAGCACGTCCATCGGTACCGATCACGTCCGCCGGACAAGTCAGGCACTACGCTCCTTCTTCCCTAACGTTCCGGACTGGCCGGCTGGAACATGGCCGGACTATCCGTCCGAACGCCACGCCGCGGACCTGTCTTCACGCCGCCGCCACTAGAGAATCCCTGTCGAGGCTCTTGATGGCCAGTGCCTCGTGGCAGGCATGCCGCCGCCTTGACTTGCCTCCTGCCCGCTGGCCTCGACCGCCACCACCTGGTAAAGTTGTCGCCGATGAGTTGCCAACGGCGTACGTACATCCAACCGTACCTATATGTATGCTACATATTTGTATAAATAAGTTGGGTCATACGGGTTTTGTGCAGGGCTACGTATACCCGTTTAGTTTTCTAAAAACAATCGTGGCATTAATTATGAAGGGGTATCGAACGATCTCAACTGTCCTTGTGTTTGAACCCAAACTCAGTTTGGGGAGGGGGTTGTACCGGAGCAAATGCCAATTAGCATACACACATTACGACTGATTGCGCCAATGTTCGGTCATTCATAAGGGATCCAGAGAAGAACATAACTTACTTTGGTCATCTAATCAATGAGGTGAAACATCTAAAAACATCAAGATTTTGAACTCCTGAAGATTGGTCGAGATACCAAAGCAGAATAGAGCTGCACATCACCTAGCAAATTTCATTAGGATTGGTGTTAGTACTACTTTCTGCCTACGCCCAAGTTCCGGACTGTATCTCACAACTATTATTAGCCGATTGTAATTATGTTACTGAGTAATAAAATCACTCGTAGAAATCAGGGCTTTGCGTATCTCACAACTAGATACAACTACTTAGATACAACTACTGTTAAATTGTGACTTTCTTTTTTTTGCAAAATGCGTCATCTATCGGTAAAACAGCTTTGCAAAAATGTATAACCTATCAAAATGATCGTCTCAAAAAGTTACATCCGAATTCACCGAGGTTTACCCGGTTAGCCAATTTTTAGATTCTCAAGCTGCATAAGGGAAGTATGAAAAATTTCAGGTTTTAGGTTTTGCAAAAAAAATTAAAAAAAATTATTTTTATTTATTTACTGAAGATTATTAATATTTTATTACTTTTTCATTAAAAGTAATTATTTGGAATTCAAATAATAAAGAAGTGTGACATGGTGAACGAGAGGGTGTTGGAGTAGTGTGAAGATGGGTGACCGAGCGGAAAGTTTAACCATGAGTATGTAATTTGACAAGAGATCAAGTGTAGTTAGAGACTAAACTTGTCAAACAATTGAAATACTAGAAATTCTGAACAGAAAAAAAAGAGGAAGTGGAAAGAATTAGAAAAAAAATTGGATACAAAAATAGATAAAATACCCTTTAGTTTCGATTGGTGTTACAAACCAGAACTAAAGGTCCCTCACCCCAGCGTGCGTCCGCAACCCACGTGGAAACCCTTTAGTCCCAGTTCTCAGGAGTTAATGGCACCCGCGGTCACACAACTTGTTCTATATGTGCACTTAAGTCACACATGTTGCAAAACGAACTAACCGGTCACATAACTTGCGAGACGTGTGCACCTGAGATCACTAAATGGTTTGATGCCTGGTTTTTGGCAAAAACTGGCCACGCACTGAGCAGAGGCTGATTTTTTGCAATCAAATCCTTGGCCCCTGCCTACAATTCTGAAATCGTGGAACTAATAAATTCATTTGGCCACTCGATGCAGCAAAACAAAAGCTACTACTAGTAACTCGTAGTTGTACTAATTTGAGCAAACATAAATTAGCCATTAGAGAAGTAATTGGACACTAATTAGCGCATCTGCAAGTTTCGAATAGCTAATCAACTTGGATACTCCGCGCATGCCTTTTTTTTTCAAGCACAAGAGGAAGACAATCGGAGAGGGGATGACGACCATCAAACAACAACTAACAAGTACAGAAGACTAGACTGAATCGACTACACAGAGCAAACATGGAGAACATACGAAGTTAGGTGGGTTTCTATAAAATTTGGCTGCTCTATTAACCTCATGTGCTTAATAAGTTACTGGTTTTCACGAAAAACCGGGTATCACACCGTTTGGTGACCACATGTGCACACGTTTTGCAAGTTATGTGACCGGTTAATTCGTTTTGCAACATGTGTGACTTAAGTGCACATACATGACAAGTTGTGTGACCGCTGGTGCCATTAACTCGGTTCTCAACAAAACCAAGACAAAAGGCCCTAACAAATTAGGACTAAAGCCTCATATACTACTAGTGAGTCTCAATGGTTCTTTGCGAGCTCTGAGTCTGAGGTATCTAACACAGATATCTAGATGCAGCCTGTAAGATAATCGTAAGCAAAATTTCTTGTTAGTATTTCACCAGTCTTTGTACCAAATCAAAACAGAAAAAGTAGCAAACTGCAGATATCTTTATTACTGCCTCCATCGCACCAAAAGTATTTAGATACATCTAAATTTTAATAAAGTTAAAATATTTTTGGTGAAACAGATAGAGCAGTAAACTGTAATTTGCAATTTGGAGAATTGGATTTGGAGTACGTCCAAGAAAATCGTTTTGCATTTCGCTCCTCAATACTTAGAAAATCAACCCGCGGTCCTTAAAAAGCAGGCCACCGTAAAGAAAAATGGCAACGGCCCCGACCGAGATCAGTGCGCCTGCTGCCGGCCTGGAAGCTCTTTGCCGTGCTTGAACTTGACGCCCCTGGTTTCCATATGCGCTGCTCCATATCGTGTGCAGCTGTAGATAGGAGCATGGGCCGGCGAAAGCGCGGTGGCTGCATATCCACACTGTGGTGCTCATGGCTCCCCACGCGCGACACTGCAATTGCGAACGGCTGCTTCCACCGTCCGTCAGGGCACAGTTGGTTTTTTCTCTAATTCCTCTGAAGAACAGCAATAGGTGTTGGCTTGTATTTTCTGTCTAGGAACCTGAGGTCGTCTCTGTAGATTCCTCTCATAGAGATGATAGCACAAGATAGAAAAATCGAGTTCAGTTCGTTTTAGCCTCCGATAGAACACAAGTCTGAACCCAAAGCACATGACCACCTCCATACCGAAAGAGAAAATCTGAAGCATTATAATGCGACTGTTGCTTATTCTAAATTTATATCATTGCATAACCTCCTGATCAGAACCTCTAACGCCAAGCAATGGTGTGAGAAAATATATGAACATTTACATAAGCAAATATAGCTCATAGCTTCTTACTTATAAGTTTGCCTCTGAAAATTTATCTTAGAAGCGATCCTGCACAAAGACACAATCAGTTACAAACTTACATTAGCCTCCTAGCTTAAATAAATAATGGCAATGACAAGCCCAGAAATTTATACAAATGCCAGCAAGTAATGTAGATGACCAAAGTATTACAAGCAACATCATATCAGTAGAAACTAAACAAGCTTACATAAGTAATTCTTACAAGCCATTTGCTCTAAAGGAGCTGACAAACTCAAATTGGCGAAAATCCAATAAGCTGGTCAGAAACAAATTACATCTCACTACAATAGCTAGTCGTGTCTAGATGGCAAATGAGAACTATTTTAACAGACAGAAAATAAACTAAGAATGTGCTGAATAAACAGGAGAGGTAAGCCATATCTTTCATCGTGACATATATAAGAAGCATAACACAATCTTTAATTAGAACTATAAAACCACCATATGCAGTGGTAAGCAATCTCACTTTATCAATGTCAGCCATGCTTCCATTTCACTCCATGATAAAACTGGGACATTCACTTCATGCACCAAACTGTTGTCGTAGCGCAACAACCTATCTATCCTCACACATAGTGAGAAACATTCCTTGTACTCAACAAAAACAGAAAATGATCAGTAGTTGAAAAGGATAGGGTTACATAAGCACACAAAAATTCTGGCAACGTGATATATTAGTATTCTTACATTTTTCGTTGTTAGTGGATCAATAAACCCACTCAGAATTCACAACAAAGTATTGTTAGTTAGAAATTCATTTGAGGGCACAAACATAGAAATTTTCTAAAAAGATACCAAACATTTACCTGGCATCATTTTTCAAATGTGCACATGAATCTTATTATATTTTGCGGGACTAATGTAAATCGATCCGACTATCAAAATCAACAAATAAAATCTTAGCACGTAAATTTTTTTTGAAGGCAAGTATGGAAAACAATTGAGCTTGTGGTAAACAGAAATCTAAAGGTGGACAAATGTACTTAAATCATATACTCACTTCTTCTTTATTCGTTGCAGCGCTACTTTGATCTTCTCAGCGTTGCTCTTCAAATCCTGATATTCTTTCTCCTTAGAAAGAGAAACACACACTTAAACACGCACTTAAACACGCAACTTAAACACATGATCAATAGCAGCAGTAGAGATGTCCAGGTAAACAAGAAAGTAGATAAAACCACCGCACCTTGTGGAAGAAACAGTGGACGCTAAATTGGAGGAACCACAACAAGCACTGAACCGATGCAACCAGTAGGAGTACTACTTGGTTTGGGTAGCATAACTTGACAAAGGGGTAAACCGCTAGCTTCTTAATCAAACTCCATCGAAAAACAAACGATTTTCCTGTAGGAATGCAAACTGCGGGTATACTCGTATTATCAAGAAATGACAGGCATCCAAAGTGCGGTTAGCAACTACAAGTAGTGTAGATGACGAGGAGGAGCACTGACCCTGTTGGAGGCCATGGACAATCTTTCTTCCAGACGACCTTGATGCACCTCTTGGCCAGCTTCTGGTCTTCCATGGCCACCTCTACCGTGATGGTGGCCTACTTGGCGAGCGCCGAGGTGAGCAGCTCCCTCCTGAACTTGAGGATTCTTACATATAAGGTTTAATACAGTAGATGGTAATGCCCAACGACACATTTAGCCTACTGTTAAAAATAAGTAATGGAAACTGGAAGCCTTTTTCACCAAGAATATCCTGGGTGGATGGGAGTTGAATTGAATTCGTTCAGTATATAGAATTATTAGTTTAGTAAGAGGATACAGGCATATATGTAGCACACTGCACACTACTGAAGTATGAACATGAAGGTAGAAAATCAAACCGGAAATGCATCTTCTTGTGAACAATGTATTTGATAACAACAAGTGCATCTTGAAATAATGTGGTTCCGAAACTGCAAGTGCACCGAATCGCAATATGTAAGAACCACTGTTCATGCCAAAATTGAAGGAGTGGGTACCGACCGAGCAGGACGTTAACCCTGAGGTGGTAGCATTAGATGTGCCAGTGAACGTTGTTTTGTTGGTGCTACTCCAGCGTTAAAAGTCGGCCATGAAATCGAGGTCGAAAGAGGAGAAGCGGGGATGTTGGGATTACCTAGCAGCAACCACAACCCCTGATGCGGGATAAGCCTCGATAGTGTAGCCCGACCTCACGAATTGACCAAGAACACGAGGGGAGAGGGATGAACACGAAGAACTCGGCGAAGAACATGGTGAACGCACGCAAAACACACACCAACCCGATATAATTTGGTTTTCTCCCGACAGCCCGAAACACTATCCCGATAGAATCTCTCGAGAGAAACACGCGAGGTTGAATTTTCGAGAGAAAGATCGGTATACGATCGATATAGTCACACGTGTGAGAGATCGGCAGTAGAATCACAAATATGAAAGACTAACCATATAAAAAGTGCCTTGATGAAATAGATTTGGTAATCTTAGGAGGGGGTTTCCCTAATCCCAAAGGGATGGTGGAGGCATAAGTCTATGTTCTCTCAAGTTCAACTCTTTCCTAATGAAGTGGGAGGTGGGAGCCTATATATAGGGAGCCACTAAGGAGGGGTAGTTTAGGCATACAAAGGGATAAAAGGTTCAGATTTGATACACTTTGTAGTGGGGCGGGTGGGGCGGCCGTGCCGGTGCAGGTAGGGCGGCAGTGCCGTCGTCCTCAGGCGTAGTGGCAGGGCGGCAGTGCCGGTCATCCTGAGCAGCAGTTCCGGCCTTCCTGGCGCGTCTCCTTCTTCCTTGATGATCTCTTCCATGCTTCCAAGAACTCGGCCTTGAGTCCTCGACCCTGCATGGCGTCCTCCACTTCCTCCATACTTGGCGATGTATTCCTATTACACCTGGGCAAAGTTCGGGCCGGGTCGGGTTTCGGGCCGGGCTTAAAAAAGCCCGCGGGTAAAAAGTCAGGCCCGAGCCCGGCCCGGCCCGACCGTCGGACCTATAATTCAAGCCCGAACCCGGCCCGAACGAGCAAAAAGCCCGGCCCGGCCCGAGAAGCCCGGCCCGACTAGGCTAAAATGCACGAAAATGAAGGCCCGAGCCCGGCCCGGCCCGACGTTCGGGCTCAGATTTCAGGCCCGAGCCCAGCCCGAAGTGCAAGCCCGACCCGGCCCGGCCCGGGATTTCGGGCCGGGTCGGGCCGGGCCGTCCGGGCCGGGCTGCCCATGCCCAGATGTAATTCCTATCATGGTCATATGCCGGAGGATGAAGTAGCATACCATTCATGAGAGACAATTGTAGGCACGCATAAAGGAGAACACCTTTGCGTGACGTGTCGGCGTTGATGCACATGATGCGATGGAGACCGAAGGTCGGGCTACATCATCTCCCCCCACTTGAAAAAGAGTCGTCCTCGATGATAACTCATCATGAATGTGTAGAGGAGATAGATGAAAACAACTCTTGAATGTCCCTTCACTAGTCATGAGCCCTATCAATAGCATAAGAGAAGCGAAGCAACACTAAAAGAGTAGCCAAAGTTTAACGATTGTAGAGGAAGATCGTTAGTAGAAGGAGGTCACCTTAGCAAAATGCCGGTGTGCTCTCATGGCAAGATCATGTGTAGTAACCGTGTTGATGCACTTTTGGAAGTAGCTCTCTAGAGCTCGTTTCGTCAACTCGTGCTCTGTAGAGGTTGACGTTGTCATTCTTGTACCTACACACACAATAGGCAAAACAAAGAATGTGTGTGCATGTTATATGAACACATCATCCATCATGATGTTCCATGTCATTTGCACATCACCATTATCATTAAGAAAAGCATCATAATAGAGGTGGTGAATATGCGGGGTAAACATATTGACATGCTCAACATGGATATATGCAAAATCTCCAAAATTTGAGTGAGTTATGGGGGAAATATCATTAACAAGCATATTAAGATTATTGCAAACCAAGCATTGGAAAGAGCAAGTGTTCAACATTTTGTTTGCACTAATGGGAGAATATTTCAAGCATGTAGCGCAGAACATGTTCAAGATTTTATCATTGTTGTCGACAAATCTAGGGAAAGAGAAATTGTTGGGCAAGGTTATCACAACACAAGCAATATAATCATCATTGCCGGCAATACATGGGAAAGAGCAATTGTTCATCATATTGCAAGCAAGAGGAAACAACTCATCATTCTTCATGTCCACTAGTGGGATCATGGAATAATCAACGCCTTTAGTGTTACATTTGTAGTCCGAATCATTTGAAGTAGGTGTTGTGGAAGTGGTAGGATCCATGTGGTAGACATCCTCATCTTCATATAAGCATGGTGTGGTATCATCATCTTCATGCATCATGTACATCTTCTTGTCCGTGATCAGCGTTTTATCATCCATGGAACCTAGTGCAACATGAGAAGACACAATAGAGGGAGAGGTTAAGTTGTTAGAAAGTGAAATGGCCTCCATGGACCATCAACTAACTCTCTCAACTCACTTGGTGTAACACTCATGTCCTCCAAATGGAAGCAATCTATCTCACATATGGGGTGGGAGTCACTCACCTCACTAGCACTCTTACTCAAGTGGGATAAGTGGCTCACATGGGATTGGTGCCATCTCATCAATCAAGCATATAGTAGTAGGCTGGATTTTCTCATCTCCATGCGCCTCCATTGGTGAAGGGAAAATCCCATGCTCAACATTCTCAACTCCATTCGCCTCCTTGGTTGGAGGGAAAATCTCATGCTCAACCGTCTCAACTCCATCGCCTCCTTGGTTGAAGGGAAAATCCCATGCTCAACCATCTCAACTCCACCGCCTCCAAAATGATCGTCATGGCGACTTTGGCATTCATCTCGTCGAAGTAGAGCTTCTTGGCGCATGGCGTTGTGCATTGCCACGTCATGTGACCCTTGTCCTTGCACACCTCACATAGGATATTGGGACATTCTCGTCGATGGTGGCCTTGTTGCTTGCACTTGTAGCATCTGAGTCCATAGGCATGACGATGTAGGGGCCATTGTGGTGGTGGCACAAGAAGTGGAAGTCACCTTACGTGGAAGGTCCGCTTGATGTGCACTTGCCACCCTTGGTGTGGTAGACACCCTATGATGGTGTTTGTCGCCTTCATGTCGAGGATCTCGTCGTCGTGCATCATCACCATGTCTTGAGGGGTGTTGTCGATGATCCTTGGGGGATGTTGGTACATGGAGGTCATCAGGTAACCTGTGTCAGCGATGATCATGTGGTGATGTATGTCGATGAAGTCCATGAGGTGGTGATGGTCGGCGACGATCATGAGGTGGTGTGTGTCGATGATGATCCTCGGCATGCCTACATGATGGCCCATGTGCCTTGGCACGTTGCTCGTGGCGCCTTGTTGAGCTCGGAGAAGAGTGTCGATGACGATCATGTTGGGGACGCTCTTGATGATCCATATGATGAGCTCGATGTAGATGATCATGTGCATATGCACTCTCGTGGTGGCACCGTCTTGAAGGTCCTCTAGCTTCAAACATAGCTCCATTGACCAATGTGGGGAACTTGGAGGCACCGGTCTTGGTTATGGTGGTGTCGCTATCGTGCTCGGTGTGGTGCTCTATCTTGTCGTCTTAGTTGTAGTCTGGCTGGTGCTCCACCATGTGGTCGATCTTGTAGTCAAGCTCGAGGTGGTGCTCCACCATGTTGTCCATGCTTGGCGAGCCATTGTCGATGTAGAGCTCCTCGATGTCTGTCATGTCTGCGACGCTTGCGGAGCCATAGTAGGTGTCCATTTCCACACGGGCCTCCATATCCTCGGTGATTGCGGAGCTATTATCCTCATATTACTCCATGTTTGTAGGCTCCTCCTCGCTATACATGTTAGTCACAAGGCAAGGTGTATGTATATGGTGGAAGGAAAACTACACAAGTATCTCACCTTTCGAGAGCAAAGTCAAAATTGTACCTGGATACACACACACACACTCAAAGCACACACAAAAGGCTAAGAACTCTATATGTGGTAGGTATGGGTGTGGAAAGCAAACAAAAAAAGACCTAAGGAAAAGTCTATTGTCAAATATGGGTAAAATCCGAAGTCAAATATCAAAATTCGTGATCTATGTCAAGGAAACACAGAAACACACACAACAAGATACAATGGGGTTAGCGCGACCAAGGAAGTGAGCAAGTAACAAAAAGGAGTCCTCACAAAGAATATAAGCTCGCTGTCACGCCAACACAAGAGAGACCGTGGCTTGGTTGCATATGAGAGAAGCAACAAGATTTGCACAAGATGTCACTCTCATCTTATCTCTCTTTGCGCTAAGAAGCTTTGGACTCCTCGGTATCGGTGGCACACACACTCTTTTTCTATTTTTTTATTTCCACTTTTTTTCTATGCTTAGAAGCTTTATTTTTCTCTATATGTCACTCTTTTCTTCTTTTGTGTAACTTTCTCACCGAGCTTGCCTTGGAGCTTTGCTAAAATCAACACACACCCCCTCACGGTCGTGGCACTTGTGCAATGCTTCGCAACTCGAAAAGCTACTCTCGGTAGGATAGATACGCAGATGAAGAAATGGGGTTAGAAGGGGGAAAGTTATACCTATTGCCTGTTAGGCGGTGTCAAGCACACGAACTTACGATAATGGCGTCGATGATGGTGTCGAAGTTGCACTGGAATCCGGGTGCCAAAGGTGTCG
The DNA here is from genome assembly GCF_022539505.1 of Lolium rigidum. Taxonomy (NCBI): domain Eukaryota; kingdom Viridiplantae; phylum Streptophyta; class Magnoliopsida; order Poales; family Poaceae; genus Lolium; species Lolium rigidum. The sequence goes on along the minus strand of NC_061510.1, from coordinate 188,422,225 downwards.
TTGTGGTGTTGATGTAGACGCGGAAGCGAAAGAGACAACCGATGCACTCCCAAGCAGAATCCAAACACAAAAGTCAATATCCAAAAATTTGGGTCAAAATGGCCGGTCAAAGTTGTCAAAATTTGGGTCGAAATTGGGTGTCAAAAATTATCTAAGCTGGATCAGGATTGCTGTCAAAAATGTTTGGCCGGTAGTACCGGTAGTGGTACCAGTCTATAGCAAGGGTATACTGTAAGCAAAACAGAAATGCCGATAGTGAAACCGGTGGTGTCAGCGCTTGGTCAAGCTAGGCGGAAACGATTTGCCTTGATGGAGCAGGCAGCAGGAGGGGTTTGGCCGGAGCTGTGCACGTGCGGCTGAGTTGAGAGAGGCAAGCGAGGGCAGGGTGAGGTGCGTGCGGCAGCTGAGCAATGGACAGGCCGGCGGGAGTAGCGAACGGGCAAGCTGGCATGGGCGCGCGTGTAGCTGAGCAGCAAGGGGCGGCGGTTGGTGCGGGCCTAATGCGCGATTGGAGTGGTGTGGGTGGCGAGCGGCGTGGTGGCTGTGGGGCTCGAGCGTCCGGCGATGAGCGGTGGGTGGAGGAGGTCGCTAGCGGCCTGAGTGAGGCCAGGAAGAGTACGACGAGCGGCCGGCGGCAGACGGACAAGGCGGCTGTCGGCGGCGGTGTGGCCCAGGGGGTGCAGGATCTGTTGCGCGTGGGAGTGCGGCCGGCGGCGGGTTGCAGCGGGCGCAAGCGTCGAGCGGTGGCGCGCGTGCGAATGGTGGCCGACATCAGGTGAAGCGGAAGATGGAGGCCAGAGCGGGAACCATCAGCAGGTGGGGCCCGGCGGTGGTGGTCAACGCGCGGGTCGGGAAGAAGATGAACACGCGACGAACTCACGAAGAACCGCACGAAAACCGGACCGAAAATCCTTGCGTAGAAATAAGAAGAATTTCGGCACAAAATTTGGAGGTATTGTAGATCAGCACCAATAACATCATATATGTGGATCAAAACCACAAAAAACGCAACAAATCCGGAGATCAAATTTCAAGCTACTTTTTGGGCCAATTTTTTTGGGGCTAAGTGGAAAGATTGGAGGTCAAATTCGTGCCAAACTTTGCTCTGATACTATATGATGCAGGCTAAGCTTCGATTGTGTGCCCGATCTCACAGATTCACAAAGAACACGAGGGGAGAGGGATGAACACGAAGAACTCGGCGAAGAACACGATGAACGCACGCAAAACACACACCAACCCGATACAATTCAGTTTGCTCACGATAGCCTGAACCACTGTCCCGATAGAATCTCTCGAGAAAAAGACACGAGGTTGAATCCCCGAGAGAAAGATCGGTATATGATCAGTACAGTCACACATGTGAGAGACCGGTGGTAGAATCACAAGTGTGAACGACTAATCATATAGGAGTGCCTTCATATAATAGATTTGGCAATCTAAGGAGGGTTTTCCCTAATCCCAAAGGGATGGTGGAGGCATAAGCCTAGGTTCTCTCAAGTTCAACTCTTTCCTAATGAAGGGGGAGGTGGGAGCCTATATATAGGGAGCCACTAAGGAGGGGTAGTTTAGGCATACAAAGGGATAAACGTTTCAGATTTGGTGCGCTTTGTAGTGGGGCGGCCGTGCTGGCGCAGGTAGGGCGGTGGTGCCGTCGTCCTCAGGCGTAGTGGCCGGGCGGTAGTGCCGGTCCCTGGGTGGCAGTGCCAGTCATCCTGAGCAGCAGTGCCGACCTTCCTGGCGCGTCTCCTTCTTGCTCGTGCCTCCATGGAGTCGTCCACCTCCTCCGTACTTGGCGTTGTATTCCTATCATGGTCATATGACGGAAGATGAAGTAGCATACCATTCATGAGAGATAATTGTAGGCACGCATATAGGAGAAGATTCACCTTTGTGTGACATGTCATCGTTGACGCACATGATGCGGTGGAGACCGAAGGTCGGGCTGCATCAATCCCAGTGTACCGTACTGGGTAGCAGCGCCCCTCCGGATGTAGTCGGATATGTCCTGCATCCTTCATCACACGGGAGGGCCAGTGAAGCTGGCCACGTCGAGCAGGGTAGATGCAAAGACCAACGCCAAGGATTTAGGATCCCCTCGAGGAGTAATGCTTTGATGGCCCGACAGGCGACACGTCTGCCACCCTTGATTTCGGCTGCCGCAACCGCCCAGGTACGAGCTGTCGCCAATCTAGGCCTTGATTTCTACTGCCACTGCCTCCAGGTACAGGACGTTTCCTTGCGAGTCCCCCTTGATTTCGGCCACCAGTGGTCAGGTCGGGTCCCCAAGGCTCGGACATAGGGGAGACCGACATGCAGAGAGCTGTGGTTGCTAGGCATTTGTCTTTAAAGGAGGTGTTGAGATGATGAGAGCCGTGCATGCATGGGTGACTGCTATTTCCATCCTTTTTTCTTCTTTTTTTCTTGCGGGATGGGATGGCTGGCTAAGCGACATACCACCCACCGCCCATCGGACAACACCTCTAGCCATTTAATATATATATATTATGATTATATATATATATGATAGAGTTGATTGTCCGGGCTGTTTTACACCAAGGTGTGAATTAGTTTGTTCAGATTTTATGGATCTTCTCGGTCTTTTTATATTAGTGGAGATTAGATTAGGTTAGATTAGAACATATTGCTTTTCAAATATAAGTACTGCACCTACCATAACATGCTCTACATTGGATCAACGAGGCGGAAACTACACCTAGTTTTTTTCTAGAACCCTCGATAGGTGCCGTCGACAGCTCGTTGTCACTGTCCCCGACGACGCTGTGCTATGGAGACAATGTCCCGCGCATGGATCTTCATAGTCACCAACTAACATGCTCCTCCTAGACTTCTAGGGCAACCACCTTAAGGTGTACTCCGCCATCCTCGACAAGGACTCGGCGGGCTTTGTTGCCATCTTTATCGACAGGTAGTATGATGACTGCTAACTAGCATAGCCACTGTCTCGTTTGAGATCAAAGAAAACCATGTTTGAGGTTCACAAAACAAGGTTGGACCATCAGAGCAAAGGTTGGCTGAAGAGATGGAGGCGTCTGCTTGTGTCGTGATACGTGAAGAGTAGTTAGAGGGGCTACGAGCTCGGGGTTAGGGAGGCTATACTCACACACGTCATTAGCTAAGCACTGTTTTCGGTTATCGGCTATCAAGTAGGTGCAACTCTGCTCGATACGTGTGTAGATTTTATTTTCCCTCACATTGCAACGCATCGGCATATTTCCTAGTATCATCATAGTCACAAGCTCTATATGTGTCCTACTCCTTACATAACAAAAGACAAGTCTTTTGAGGAACAGGAGTTCGCAATTCCATATGGTGTGTGCCTTTTTCTATTCTCAAAGGAACCGAGTTATGAAAACATTATTATAGTAAGCATAACAAGAGCCATCATTCGCAAAAGAAAATAGATGAAGGCAGGGAAGGAAAAAAAAACCACGTCGAGCGGAGGCCCCCTTGTCCTCCCCTTCAAGGCGATCTTGGGAGAGAAATCTTAGCGCCGCCAGGGGTCTCTCCAATGCGCCCTCCGCTGCTGCCAACGTCTTGGCTCCCGGGGCATGGGGATCTCCGGCCGTTTGGCTCAGCGAAGCCTGGAGTTAGGTCGACGGCCATGGTTGGGAGGGGCTAGCGGCCCTGGAGGCTGCTAGGGGTGGCATCGTGGTCTGGCCTAGGGGCATCTACTCCGTTTCCGGCGTCAGTATGACGGCGCTCCCTGTTAGGGAGGCGGGAGACAATGAGCAGAGCTTACAGGTCTGACTCAAATAATTATGGAGCTTCGACCCCACAAAATTTTTGTGGTTTGTCCTTTCTCATATCCACCAAGTCGTTGATTTGCTGGATATCAGACTCTTCGACCCTGCCGCCGATGAGTTTCGGTCTTCATGTCGGAGATCATCATTGTTTGGCGCATGCCATCCCTGGCTCTCTAGATCGAAATCGATCCGGTTGTGTGCACCCTTATATTAGCAAGTGAGGCTTCATGAGGGTGTGGCACCAAGCTTACCGTTCTTGTTGGTGCTAAGTATAGATATCCATGGTACTGACAGATGTGGTACCAGAGGTGCAGGCGCAAGTTAGGTCCTGCCAGTTTGGTCATGTCTTGGCTACGCGGGGTTGATCAGTCGGGTGGCCTCTTTCGGGGAAGTTGTGGTCGAGTGTTCTCGACTGGAGCCCCTCCTTCACTTCTCCGTCATCAGTTGTTGAATAGAACTCCACAGATGTAGCTCGGCTAAGGTTCCGTCGGGGCATCTATGTGAGGACCTCGTTTTCCCGGGAGACGACTGCATCCCTCGTTGTGTGTCCGAACTACAGTAACATAGGCCATCCACCTGGAAAAGGAGCCGAAATAAAAAGAAACAGTAAAACAGAACGTCCCATCCTGTAGTAGTGGGCCTTCTTACCTTTAGATTAATAAAAGCTTCAGATTTTGTTTGCCTCGTCTTCCTAGAAAGTGGCTGCTGCGAGGGAGGAGAGTGGGGGATTGGACCATAGGAGCTCAACTCTTTTCATATAAGGACATGTAAAGACACTTATCTTTTGCTACCGAGAGACCTCCTCCTGGTTGCTTCTCGGGTCCTGCCTAATCATCCATGTCGCTCAATCGCCTATAGGTGCCCTCCTGGTTTTGCATTCTTCGCCGCATGCGCTTGAATCTTGGTTGCCGCCTTCCTGGGAGGTCGAGCTTCCCCGGATAACTTCCTCCAAAGAGGGTCGGTGGACCCTTGCGACAAGAGCGTCCAGGGGAAAACGAGATATATATCCATCCACGTGACTAGTCCTGGATGAACGAGAACGAAAAAGACCGTGGACCGTGTTTCTCCATTAACAAAGCAAACCAGATGAATAGTAACAAAATTGTGTGCAAGAGGAACCAACTCATTCATATTCATCCATGGGGAGTGCTTCTGCATACATTGCTTGCACTATGGGACCTAGCTGGAGCGCAAGGCTTTTTGTTAATCAGGGGATGATAACCCCGAATAGATTGCTCGCACTAGGATTTTGCCTGAGGTGCGAGACCAACCGTGGGCAAGCCTGGAAACGTTGTCGCGGGGTGGCTAGGGCCACCACGCTAGGCTCTTCTTCAAGGATGTTTGTCTTTTGTCGAGACCCTAGGTATTTAAGAGGTTAAGTCCCATCTCAAAGGGTGAAGGGGAACGTTGAGCTAGATGCCAACTTTTCTGCCAGCCCCTCGCAGGCTACGACTAGTTCCCGGGAGGTGGCATTCTTAAAAAACCCGAGAGCCCACCCCTAGCAAACCTCCTGGCCCCCTAAGCCCTCTTGACGCTGCATGCACGGTGGGGGGGTGCGGCAGTGGTTACTTTTTATCGCGAAAAAGCCTTTCCCAGAGCCACCTAGCATGGACCTGGTAGGGCGGACCGAGCTTCCCGCGAGGACAACCTCATCATGAACTATGTTGTAGACATTTTTCAATCCGTTCCGTTGACGGGGGCTAGCATGGTCGTTTTCCAGGTTCACCGGGCAGGGCGTCTTTGAAGCTGCTTCTATGGGCCACAAGGCCGTCTTCCGAAGGGCCTGCCTACTGTGGTTGCGTCGTCCATAAATCAGAGAGGGGGAGGAAGAGCCGGTCGTAAGACCGAGCGTACCATTGCTCAACATTGGTCCGTCCCTTTGTCTGGTCTTCAGGTCTAGTTGGTGGCTTGTAGTAGGAGTCATTGTGCCTAGATCTCTAGGGGGTGGGGGCCACAACCTCCTGTCGTGGCTTCCCGCTAGCCCGCGGTTGATTTCAGACGTTCGTCGTTGAGGGGGCGAGGGACGGTGGCGCTTTCGGACATCCAGGGTTGTCATCCCTATTTTGGGAGCAAGGAGGCCACCCCTAGCTCAGGTTTTAAACCGGGGCCCTAAGCGATCACCAAAGTGCCATCTTCGCCACGGTTCTCGCCTCTTCGAGGTTGGGGGAAAGGCGTAATCAAGCATCTCCGTTCTTCTGGTGATGATCCGAAGAGACCCCGATCTTGGTCGGAGACCGAGGCCATCAGCGATGTCCCTATGGCCATCTTCTACCTTATCCTTGGTGAGGCGCCAACTTCTTGAGTGTTGCTACGGGGACATCATCCATGGTCTCCTGATGCATTCGTGGCTCAGGTTGTAGATGGGTGGGCGAGGGGGCCGCACCCGTCTTCCCATTATCTTGTCCTCAGGCGGCAACGGCCGGGAGGAGGCACTTCTTGGGATCGAAGATCGTACCCCCGCTCGCGTGGTGAGAGATCCGCTCCTGGCTCGAATTTTAAACCAGGGCCCTTGGAGATGACTGGTCGTCCATCTTCCACCGTGGGATTCACTTCGTTAAGGTTGGGGGAGAAGCGCTGTCAGGCATCTGGGTGGTACTCGATCCTCGGGTGAGGCCTGGATACAACCCCAGCTTGGTCGAGGACCGGGGCTATCGGCGATATCCGTTGGGTCATCTTCTCCCTTTCCCTTCACATGTCGTTGTATGCTACTACGGGTAAACCCCTTCTCCATGTCGTCAGGTTGCAACTCGGTGGTTTCCCTGTTCCAAATTGTTGCAGGGCCAGGCGAAGGTGCTTTCGAGCATCCAGGTTCCTTGTGTGTCCCCGACTCGGGTGGTAAGCACATGGCCCTGGGGCCTGTGCAATGGCTTGTCGGGCCATCTTCCTCCACGAGATCCTTTCTGGTTGGGATGGAACGGCGACGTTGTCGGGCATCTGGGAATGCCCCTCCCCCCGGGCTTCCATGAGGTCGAAGGCCTGTTCCTAGCTTGGTACATGTCATGTGCCGCCGACGATGTCCCGAAGGTCATCTTCCTCCCCATCCCTAGCAGGTCGTGCACTTGAGCTCATCTCCTGTTCTTCACTTCCCATCCTACAACCGAGTGGTAGGTATTGCTTCTTCCATGTGTGCGCACTCATCCGCCAGGGCCAGAAGTTCTGTTGTGGAGTGGAGGGTCTAAGTGATTAGCCTTTATCTCAAGAGGTAGCTATGTACCCCTCGAAATAAAGCCAATTCCACTCTTTTTGCCGATACATCGGGCAAAAGATAAAGGACCCGGGCGAATTGTCGAGTGAAATTACGCAAGCTTTCCCGTGGCCTCTGCCGGACCACGAGGAGATCACCTTAGCGAACGAACCACCGTCTCTTCCTTTGCCCCGTTGTGCCCCGGGGCATCCGCCTTGGGGAGACTGTGACATGTTGCGGCGAGAGTGACCCTCCAAGGGCCTAGGCAACGGACTTCGTGAGCACTGGTGCATCGATATGTTGCGGGCGAGGCTAGGAGGTCCGTCGCGTCTTCGTCAGAGTCGAGGAGGCAGAAAAATCCTAGACTTCCGGGCACAATGGCCCAGGCATAGTGACGGCGGACTTGGGTGACCCATTGCGCTTGTGTCGCCTACCTGGCGCGCCATATGTCACGTCGATGATTCCAACACCGGGGAATCAGGCTCCCCTTCTGGTTCAGCAGGGGGTGAAGAGCGCATCGAGTCCTTGCAACGGTCTGGTCGAATATCACAAACACACAAACACACGGGGGGGGAGGGGGGCGCTTGGTGCAGAAGCTAGGCGTAATTGTTATCTCGACGATATTAATATATTTTGTTCATAAAAACTATACAAGAGACATATTATTTTTTTGCACTAAATCACACGCATCATCCATATATTTTAGAAACAGACCAGTTAAAAGTGAAATATTTCAGCATGATGACTTTTCATTAAAAATAGAGTATAACGTGGATGCCTTCAACTAACATAGTTAAATTGTGGTCGCTGTCAATTTTGTAAAAGAATGTCAATTGCAGAGAGGCACTTCAAAGTCAAAAAATTACAAACCAGCCCCTACGTTTTACATAGAGAACCCACACACGAGATGAAGAAAAGCGATCGGTTCCCTCGCCACCGTCACCATTGTTGAGCTTGATCTCACGGCCGTCTGCCTCCGCCCCAGGGACGAAACCAACTGAAACAGAAGCAACGCTGGTCGCCGCGACCAAACCCCTGAAGATCCTCCAAGAAAGCACCCTGGCCAGGAGGAAGAACAACCTAGTATACTTCAGTTCCCGTACCCTAGTGCGGAGTGGCCCCAGCACCAACAGATAACGGCGACCTGAGTTCGTCGCCATTGATGACCTCCGCGGAACGCAGCTCGAAGAACTTCCCGCGGGGCTTCAGATCCACACTTTCCACACAACCTGTTGCTACCGAGGCAACCAGATCAAGCAGGAAAAGAAAGGACCTGAGCATCTCCGCGTTATTGAAGGGAGCCTCGCTAGTTACCGCCGCCGGCCACTGTCCACACCTCGGGGAGTCGCCAGCAACGAGCCCTGGCCGCGAAAAACCGCCGCGCGCCAGCGTGGGAGCAACTCCAAATGGCATAGCGCCAAATAGCCACACAGGCAAACACAACAGTCCTATAGCTACTATGTACAGGAGGGCCGGACACCCTCTCTCCCATCTACTCCGGCCGGTAGAGCCGCCGGTGAGAGAGAGAGGAGAGGGTCCGGAGAGCAGGTGGAGACACTCAAGGGGAAAGCGGAGGGAGAGAGAAAAGAGAGGCGTCAGCTCTCCCTTGAAAGTAATACACTCGGCAAACAAATAAGGAAAAAACTACAGATCCCCCGGGGATGAACCGTTCTCATCGTCCGCCTTTTGCTGGCTCCGTGCTCATAGCACATGGGTGGGGCCCTCCACCCATTAAAACAAAACCTCCAGCCTTATCTCTTCACCGAGTAGTATCATCTTCTTCCCCGCTACTCCGAATCTCACTACACACACCCGTCCGCCGGCCGCCGCCCTCCTCCCGCTGCAGCAGGCAGCATCCATGCGGCCGTCGCAACAAGGCGATATTTGCGCGTTGCGTCGAGCTCCGCCTCCACCTGCGCCGTGCGGCTACCGTCTCTCTCCCGACCTCATCTGCATGCAGCGGAACGCCCTCGTCCGCCCCACGCCGACCTCCGGCTCTGTGCGTGGCCGCCGCCTCTTTCGACCTCCACCACCTGCTGCAAGCTACGGGCCGCCCATCGAGGTGCTGCAAGCAAGGGCGCCACATGCTCCTAGCGGCGGGCGGAGTTGCTACCGGTGGGCGTAGTTGCTATCGTCGGCGGATGGAGTTGCTACCGTTGGCGGACAGAGTTGCTGGCAGCATACTTCGTCGGTGCTACCATAGGCGAGCAGATGTGCTACCAAAGATGGACGCTACTGCTACCATGGAAGAAGGCGGCGCTACCACAGGCGAGCGGAGATGCTACAAATGGAGGGCGGCGGCGCTACCATAGATGAGCGGAGATGCTACAAAAGAAGGGCGCCGGCGCTACCATAGGCGAGCGGAGATGCTACAAAAGGATATCATCAATGCTACCATCCTTGCCGGCGTTTGCTACTCGCCGGAGTTGGGATGCTACAAGGCGGACTTCTCGCCGGAGTTAGGGACGTAGGTGCTACCAAGAGCGACGAGTTTGCTACCAAGAAGTTGTCATCGCCGGCGAGTCTGCTGGCGCGGGCGGCGGCACTGTCGGTGAGGTTGCCGGCATGGGTGGCGGCGCTGTCGGTGAGGTTGCCGGTGTGGGCGGCGGCGCTGTCGGTAAGGTTGCCGGCGTGCGCGGCGGTACTGCCGGCGTGGCCGAAGCGCTACATTGGCACGCGGCGGGAGTCCCTGAAGGCACATGCATTCGTGAGTTGCTTTTTTGTTTTGATTTCCCAGTCCGCATGAGAGCGTTGACCCAATATACGATCAGATTAGTGTCATCGGACTGTTAGCGACCCGGGGATCGGGGGATTTGATCCCCGGGGACGCTCAGCACTGTCCAACAAATAACAAGACACGGTGAAAATTCGTTTTCTGGTAGTGCACGTCTTCAAGGGTTGTTTCTCTTTGTGTACTTGAAACATGATTCTTAATGCACTAGGCCTCTCCCACTAAGTGAAAAGAGTCTCCGGTGATTCCGGAAAATTTGTCATTACCATGTATCTAGCTCTTTGCCGTGTGTATTTAGTAAAATTAACTCGGCAAACAGACAACAATCGGCAAAATTCAGAAAAACAGGCGGCAACAAAAATGATACTCGGCAATGTCTTCAAAAAACACTTGGAAAATACGGTACTCGGAGGAAACATGTAAAATACACATGGCAAAGATAAAGTAAACGGCAAATATCTAGACAAGTGGCTACCACAATAGCTGTAAAATACACATGGAAGGTCGGCCGCTCCATCGGTCGCTCCTCTCCTGACGACCACCTCTTCCTCCTCCGCCCTCTCCTGTCCCGACGGCGTCTCCGACGATCGGGAGGCACTCGATCTTGCTAGGAGGATGGCGGAGCACCCCGGGGAGTAGGTCACCGTGGTGCACATCCTTGACAGCAGGGCCAGCCACAAGGAGTACGTCGAGGTCACCGTGCACCTATCCGAGGCCAAACACGAGGGACTCTCCCGTGGCTGCTTCTCGCCGACGAGATTGACGTGTACTGCGGTGCTCGTGGCAAGACGAAGATGTGGCCCTGGATGACGGTAGCTCGACATGGTGGCCTCGAGCGTCGACTCAACGATGGAGAATGGCCTGAACGACAGCTCCGTCGATGTGGCCGCGTTTCTGACATTAGTTTTTTTTGTTGCAATTAGACTTTGCCGATGGTGTTAGAAAACACAGCCTTCGCCAGTCCACATGAAACCGTTTAGTGCTTTTGTATGCCGGGCTAACAACAAATACACACGCTAAATATATTTGATATATTAAAAACACACGGCAAAAGCCCTTTGCCGTGTCAATATGTGCAATGTATGATTTGTGTGCCAACGCATCGCAAATGCATTGGCGTGTTTCGAACGGCCTTTGCCCTGTATTTTTCTCACACGGCAAAGACTTTATTTCCGATAGTGATACGCAGGGAAAGGCCCTTGTAATGATTACAACAACATGGAGACTTCCGATTGAAAGGAACTTACAAGTCTTCCACTGTTCCTGCACTAAACCTACCACCGTCATCGCCAAGATAATATCCGAGAACGCTAGTTGCAGTATAGCAGTATGAAGAAATTGAGTTCATTCAAGAAAAAATCTAGTCACTGGCGCCGCACCAAACATTCGTCGCGTGTGATGCTATAAGATTCGCGAAAATGCAAACAACTCCTATATGGCCGTGCGACAGTTGCTCGTGTGGGCTTGTCAGATCGTTTTTTACGCACTTGCACAGGAAAGCAACAAGAATCTGTCCATTGCATAATTGATTGGTTCTTTTTTAGCACGCGCTTGAGTGCTTGACATGGAGCCATCCAGTAGTACAGTACTACTACAGTTCATGGCCTATGGCCTAGTATGATGTGATTGCACGAGTAGATTTCCTTGCAAGTTACAACCAATTCATTTGTTGAATAGTGCTGGACAGTACCATAGGATCTAGTAACTTCTAGGAGCACACGTACGATTATGTATTTAATCTCTACAAAATTAACATAACTTTTGGCGGTAGAAATTTTTCTTGCATGTGATTGCTTAGGTGATACCAACGAAGATATTTTTGCTTTCGCTATTACAAGAATACAACAATTTTTGATCGGTTGAATAAAAATTCGGGAATTTGTTATTGAGCAACTTGACAGCTGTATTAGAACTACCCGGTAGCTTTATTCGATAGATTTCATAGTTGCTTCAGAAATATGTAATAGCTATATGTAAATAATATGGTAGTTATTTTTAAATTATTCAATATATATATAGAAAAACCAAGTAACTATTTTAAAATAACCGCGTAGTTATTACTAAATAACATGATAGCTATTGCTAAATAACCTAGTAGCTATTACTAAATAAGCTAATGCCTATATTTGAAAACCCTACATTTATTAAAATGCTGACAACTATTGATCTGGTAGTTGCTGCTAAATAATGTAGTGGCTACTGGTAAATAACCCGGTGGCTGTTACTAAATAATTTTGTAACTATATTAGAGAACTTGATGGTTACTTATTAGAATTTGGTAGCTATTTTCTAATTAACCTGATAGTTTTTACTACCTCCGTTTCAAGTAATAAGGCGCCCTTGTTTTACCTGTTTTTTGTTTGATCAAGAATTACTTCAAATAGATAAATATTGTTTGTATGAAATTGGTATCATTAAAAAGTTCTTTTCAATACGAATCCAACGATACTAACTACATATAATATAAACAAAAAAAATTTGCTCAATTTTTATGGTCAAAGTTCGTCTTGGAATACAGTGCGGCTTATTCCTTGAAACGGAGGTAGTACTAAATGGTCTAGTAGCTATTGCCAAATAATATACTCTTGAGTAGTAGCTACGAGTGAACATCAAGAGTAGTAGTTTATAGCACGTGTTGGTACTAGGGAACAATCTTTTCGACTAGTGATGCATGTGATTTTTAGAATTTAATGTCATAGTTGCAATTTCGAGGCTACATGCATGTCGCACATGCCAGCTGTTGGCAAGCAGCATACGGCAACAACTACATGTAAGACAGGGCTAGCCCGTGCCATCGTGTGATCATTCGGACCCATTATGACAGAGAAAAAGAGGCATGTCTAGCTCCCACCGCACGGACTGGAAAATATGTTGTGCCACCGCATAGCACAGTATTTAAAACTGGAAGAGTAGGCGTGATAGTTTAACTTACCTTGGGCAGCAGTTGTGGATATGTGAAATCTTCTTAATTTCTGAAACAAGGAGAAACTTTTGCATTGATTTCGAAAAGTTATAACATCAACATCTACTTACCCTATAGTGATCACACAATGCCTCAGATAGTTTCAATTACAACACAATTGCAACTAAATACTTTTAAATTACAATATGGTTGGAACTTAATTATTTTCAGTTGCAACTAAATCATTTACAATTTGGAATTCTACGGTAGTACAATAGTTGCAACTGAATATTTTTTAACGGTAATATGTTGCAACTGAATTTTGCCTTTAAATGTGGGTGACATCATTTGCATGAGAATTAGGGTAATTCTCGTTTGAATGAAAATTCCACGGACCCAATGAATAAAGCTGCAAGATAAATTCTTACCGGAATGTAAGTGTGAAGCAATGGTTGGAAAGTGATAAAATTGCAGGAACGACTATCTAAGAGCTTTAAATCGAATGCAACAAAAAACACGTGAAAAAATATATCGATACTGCATGAATATGTGGAGATGTGTACTAGTACTCCCTCCGTTCCTTTCTATAATGCCTATTGTTTTTTCGCTTTTATTTTAGAATATAAGAGTAAAGCTATGTTGTTTTGCAAAGAACCCCTTCCACCGATATGTTCCGTCCAGAAAATCTGGAAACGAATCTGTTCCTGTCCAGTAAATCTGAAAACCAATCTATTCACGTCCAGAAAATGTGGAAACCAATCTGATTATGGAAAAAATAGTGGGAGAGAGGGAGTACATGACGCATCGGTTATGTAAACAAGATTATTTCTGAGATCTGATTTCAGTTTCCTATTTTGTATCTAAGATCGCTAGGGGTGTTGTGTCAAAAAATGGCTTGCACTAATTTCCGTGCCAAAATACAATAGGCACTATAGAAGGAACGGAGGGAGTATTAAATTGCAATGCGTCTGGTGGGTGGTACGTCATTGAAAGTTTTTTTAATTTTGACCCTCCGCTTTCTCGTGAATTAACCCGCAATCCAACTATGTACGGTCTGAATTGCGAACCATCGAAGGGATAAGAAGTGTCCCCAATTTGTGGCCTTCGTCATGGCCGAGGCGCCGCTTCCCCCAATGCTGGCCGGCAGGAGAAGCTCACTTGCGAGTGTTTCTTTCGTTTGTCAAAGGTCGGCGAACCCTCCACGCCAGCTGATTCGATCCCCTAGATCCTTCCGCTGCGGATGTGGCCGAGGCGGCCGGCGGAGCTCTCCCCCATATATTCGCCGAGGACGTTCGCCTTTTGGCCGCCGTGCGACCGGAGCACGCTCCCATCGCGTCCGATGCCCTTGTGAACCATGGCTTGCCACGCGCAACCAGGCTACGCTCCACCGTGTCGGATGCTCTCATGAGCAGCGGCTGCAACGTCCCATGGACGCCACACGCTCGTCCTGCTTCACCCTAAGGCGGTGGTAGCAGCAGCCCACGATCCGTCTAGGTGGTTCACCTCACTACTCAAAACAACGGTGACTTTGGGAAGAATCTTTCGTATGTATGACTGTACTGGACATGACTGAAGGCAAATCTTATCCTTTGAGTTTTAGTGTTTGGGAGCAAAGGATTTACTTGGTGAGCTGATGATTTGTTCATTTCCTCCGCTTGAATATTTTGCATTGTTTTTTAGGCTTGCCTTTTTTTTTGATAATGGGTGTTTATTACTCATAAAAAGCAATTACACCTGATCTCTGCATAGCTAAGATGCACACAACCGTTCAAAAAGTCTCAAAAGTCTAGAGTGCTAGAAAAGGCGTATTACATATCAAACATGAGCTGTAAAACGCCTAAGGTGAAGGCGGGGGCCCAATCCGTAGATTATGCTGCCACCCATGCAGGGAAAAAGTATACCTCGCTATGTCCTCCAACCGTGTATAGACCTCCGTAAACAGGTCGCGGTTCTCCTACTTCTGCAAGCAGTCCAAGAACGAAGAGTAGCGGTACATATGTAGATAACCTGCAAGAGAGAATAATTGTTGTCATTAAATTTTTTGTCATTGGAAAGCGCCCCCACCCTAATAAACGTTCTAAATCTGTGATCGATCCCATGAAGCCAATTATCGAAGATGTTGGCCACACTAGTCGGGGGATACATATCAGATGCTATTTGGATGCATGACCATATAGATCTGGCAAGCGACATTGGAATAACAAGTGTTTAATTATCTCATTGTGTTGACAAAAACACACTACGTACTCCCATGCCAATTGCGTTTCACAAGATTATCTTTGGTTAGGCTTACTCCTCGACGGAAATACCAGCCAAAAATCTCAATTTTGAGCGGTATCTTCATCTTCTAAATCTTTTTGTTTTTATCAACTGGTATTTCCGGTTGGATAATGGCATTGTACAATGAACTTACAGAGAATTTTCCATTGGATTGTAAGTTCCAACAAAATTCATCTTACCCTTAAGACAACTGGATGGATTCCAAACGCAACAGTAAGGCATTCCATGCAAGAAGTCTCGGACAGATTAAATGCAATGGGATCACTTTTAGGCTTGCCTAATGCTGGGGTCTCGTCCAAGCCCATCACAAAATTTACTGCTTGTTTTCATGTGCGTGCTAATTTACTACCGTTAGGAATTAGTTTTCAGTTGGCAGTTAGCTAATTTTTGGTGCTGGCCAAAACAAAATATAAAAAGTCCATTAAAGAGGATGTTTTTTTTACTTCCGTCTAGACCTGAGGTGGAGGGTTCCTACGTACGACCAGTCACTAAAGTACTCAACTAATATGATGCCCTTTTTTTAGGCAAATCAGTGGGTTTCCTCACTGTGTATATTTATATAATTTTCAAAAGTTATATGTATAAAAAGAGAAGCTTATCAGATAAGCAATATCTGACTAACTAGCAGGCCCTAAGCCCAAAGGAAGAAGAAAAAAAGAACCAACTTATCTGGGATTATTGAAATCTCTCAACCCAAGACTTGAGGCCAGCATAAGACTTTCTAGGAGCCTTATATAGAAGTAGCAAGACTTCCTCCTTAAACTTTCTTCGACATCTATATAGACTTGGTGTAGTATTTTTTAGATGAAGTCGTTTCGAGTAGACCAGATGGCCCAAGTTATCAGCATATCAGCTCCATAAAAAATTGGATGTTGAGGGAAAGCTTCAAACTTGTAATAAAGCTTTGAATATCTGTCTGCTGAGGAAGAATCCAGTCTGGACATATGTATCGCCAACACATCTGGACAAATGGGCATTGGAAGAACAGATGGTTCATTGTTCCTAACTCATCTTGTCCGCACATAATATGATGCCCTTAGATACATATCATCACTAAATCTATACAAAGCGACAAAGAAGGTTACATAGGGGGAGTGGTGTTTTGACACATGGGATCGTATGATCCCTTTATTTTAAAATGCATTTTAGATACATTTTGAAACATCAAAAAATTTGAAACAAAAAACTCGCACGTACATCTTCACGTGCTACACGTCTACAAAGTTTTTTCATGAAATTTGACTTGTCTTGTGACATGTGTAAAAAAGACAAAATTCGGTGCTTAAAATAAGACTTGTCACAACATAAAATTTTCTCTTTTTTATATAGACCACAAAAAATATCGGGTTTTCTCGAAATTTGGCGTACGCATATATATTATGAAGATGTACATGCAAAAATTTTTGTCAAAATTTTTCGACACTTCGAAATATATTTTCTTGGTAGAGGGAGCATACGCACCCGGGAGCCAAATTGAATTTCCGTTACATAGGGCAGAAAAGCATTTTGAAAGAAATGGGTGACAGTGAACTTTTGAAATAATGGCATCGTTATTAATTATTTGTCATCACATTACATATAATAGGTAAATATCATCTTTTCGCATGCATCTTTAATTGAGCATGTGTAGTCGTAAGAAATTATGGTAATTTTTTCAAAAAGTAATATGTTAAATTAGTTTTATAGTACTAAAAATGTGGTTCCGTAGCGAAGCACGGGCAATCCGCTAGTAATATATAGGTTGGAACAGATATTAAAACTTATACTAAATTAGTTATATAAACCAATTCATATAAATTTTGGAGCCTCATTCTTATGCTCCAAAGGGCAGAAATTGAGATAATGCTCAATGGCTGACGTCGCAATATCCTACAAATTTTATACAATCCCTGGACGGGCAAATGGGAGTTTGTACTAGATGTTCACATCTAAGTGACTTAGAGGTTTACGGGCACACATAGTGTAGTAAACGGACAACCTTCTTGAGATCAACCGACAGAAGTTGCACACAACCATTTTGTCACAAAATTACAATGTCTCAAAAGAAGAAGAGAAAAAAGGCATACATAATGCTTGCATGACTCTTGCCTTGGACCATTATTATTTTGGACGATCGGCAGGCGTTACAAAACAAAAGTGAAATCTAGCCAAATAGTGGTGTTGTCTTTTCTACACGATCATGGGCATGTAAAAGCAAGAATGGTACCTGAGGGGATCAGATACCGCTCCGTCTGATCACAAAATTAGTGTAGATAGACAGCATTTAGCAATCATATAATGCTCCGTCTCATCACATAATTAGTGTAGATACACGATAGCACTTAGGTATCATATACTCTAATATGGTTAGAGATAACAAACGCGAAAATACCAAACGGAACCTGGGTACGCGCGCACCCAGTTATGAAAAATTCAAAAAAATACTATTTAAAAGTTTCAAAAAAATGTGAAGTAAATTTTTGCATGTTCACATTATGTTGATACTTACCCGTGTGTGTTTTCACAAAAAAATACCATTGTATGTGGCCTACACAAAAATGACAAAATGCAAATTTCGGATCCTGTGAATAGTACAGATTTCTATTCACTATTGTCATTTGGACATTTTGTCATTTTTGTGTAGACCACATACAATGGTATTTTTTTGTGAAAACGCACACAAATATGTATCAACATAATATGTACATGTAAAATTTTACTACATATTTTTTTAAAACTTTAAAATAGCATTTTTTTTCATTTTTTTGGAAAACTGGGTGCGCCCGCACCCAGGTTCCATTCGTGCATGTCCAATACAAGATTGTTAATTGGATCGGCAGTTTACTTCCTAAGTGTGGTACATGAGGGGGTTGGGATGGTCCTTTCCTTCTTCGGCATCGGTCTCAACTTTCTCATGGCCCGGCTGAGTTCATTTTTATGTAGTTGGCCCTATCTCGATCTTGGGGCTGTCCCTAAAGGCCACATATCGAAGCAGAAGCCTTGAGGGATCATGTGTCGCAGGTGATTCTATCCGGATCGGGTGGTGTTTATCAACGATTAGCATGGAGTGCTAACCATGATGTTATACTAGCAAGCATGTGGTGGTGGAAGGATTCTTCCGGTGGTGGTGTCCTCTTGGTGACATGGACGGTTCTGAACGACGCTAGGACCCGGTCCATTAACACTAACATACGTCATCGCACTCCTCCAGTAGTACATGAGGTAGTGGCAAGGATTACATACATGGACCTAGTTTTGGATGAAGTGCCAACATGATAGGGCTAAGGTATCCGATCTTTCAATTAGATGGAGATAAATTAATTTTTGTTGGAGCTCGGGCTTGACGATCCGACTACGCGTGTGAAGTAAGTGCGCCAATGCAATCGCTTGGCCAATCTCCCGGAGTTACCGATCTTGCGGATGCACGATCAGCCTGACCAACAAGGGTCTTAATTCCTACCTGAAATCGAGAACAAGAACTAATATTGCAATCAAGATATTATGGATCAAGATGAAAGCTTTATTGAAAAGGTGGGATTCGAAATTAATAGTTGGTCTTGTTCTGGGTGCTGACCTTAAAAGAAGTATACATGAGTTGCAGCAATGGCAAACTTTTAGTCTAAACAAAATTCGAGTGTTAATGATGGCTACGAAGGGGTATATAAGGGGGAAATGCAGGGTTTTCGACTAGCCAAGGGGTGGGTGGCCGAAATCCATCCTAGATGGGGTTTCTTCCTTAGATACAAACCCTAATCCACATCAAAAAACTGAGCAGTCAATGGAGAGGTGGCAACACAACATGTAGCTGATGATGAAGAGATGTTGTGTGACGCAACACCTCCATAACGGCGTGAAAGTTATTGTTGATGGACATAAAGCAGTCAACAACCCAACACAATGGTTGCCAACATGTGGGGATGCGAACAATGATGAGTGGTGGAGTGGTTGGCCAGATGCATCGGGACGGTGACAGTGACGTGGCTGACAAGGCGTGATCGAGATAAGTAAGGCTAGCATGAAAAAGAAAATAAGTGAGTAACAAATTTGGCCCGACGAAGACAGTTCTTGGTGTTGCACCAACTTAAGAGAGACCGTACCTTGGTTGGAAAATTGCTGAAGCATTTTGTTTGCACACTTGCCACTCTTCTCACTCTCACTTTTTCTTATAATATTAGTATTTCTCTAGTATTGGGTGGACTAGGGAACACACACACTTTGTAGGGTCAAGTGAACACTGAAAAATCCACTTTCGGTAGGACAAGGTATGAGAAAGGAAGATAGGTCTCAAAGGGGAAATAAAAGTTATACCTTCGGTGTTAGTGTAGGTCATCATACAATCGTGCTTGTATATTCTGTCAAAGGAATCACTCGAGTTTGTGGTATCATTGTTACTGTTGATGTGTTACACAAGCTTGATTTCAGACGAGGAGCAACAAAACAAAAACATAAAACACATAGAAATTAGCCAAACCAAAATGAGGTAAACTAGTCAAAATATGTTGGAGATTCGCCACTAGTAGGCTAGAGATTCGAAATAGGCCAAAGACTTTTGTGCTGCAGGCCAGCGATTCTAGCTCGGGGCTTTCCTTTTCTTCGAGTTAGTCGATTTGTGCAGCAATTTGAGCCTCAACATATCAAATTAGTCTGTCAAAAATTGGAAAAATCAGGAAAAAGTGGTGCAAACAAAGTTAGGTCGACATCTGAAACATGAAATCAATGGACCAAAACCACAAATAACTTAATGATTCAAGAGACCAATCCAAAAGTAATTCGAGGCTACTATTTTTTTGTATCTTCGAATTTTGTAAAAAAAACAATTTGGAGGGATGTGGTCCAACCTCTTCGTTCTGTTCCGGTCTTCAAGGATCGAAAAGCAGGGAAGGAAGACCACGATAAACGTGAAGTGCAAATCGAGTTATAAATGCACACAACACATCCACATCTTTTGCCCTTGTTGGTCCGATTAACCAACTCAATAGAATCCACAAGAAAGAGACACAAAGCTAGAGTTTCTAATGGAAAGATTTCCAAGGTGCCTTTTGATACAACTCAATCAATCAAAGGTCTAAGGAGAGGTCTTGGGTGTCCCAAATGGAAGCCATGGATCATTATCTAAAGTCTAATCTCAATCTCATTCTAGGGTTCACAAATGTGACTGGGGGCATATATCTAGCGAACCACGAAATGTGGGTATTATAGGAACGAAAGGGGGTGACCTGAGGTTAAATGAGCTATGTCCCAACTCTCTTGCGTGCCCAAAGTCCAAAGATTCCATTGTTCCAATTATGCTCGAGATTCCAGTCCTGGGGCGGAGACTCTGGGTAGTCTCTATGAGTCACGCCATCTTCTTTGAGACATTGGAAAATACCATAGATTTCATGCTGATGATTTTTTGCAGAGACTCCATTCTTAATAGGGTGGAGATTCCAATGTAAAGGACATGAGACTCCGGTGAAGCTACGGTAGCTTATTTTTTGCACTTGGTTCCTTACCACGGTCCCGCTGCCTTGGTCGCATGGATGTAATTGTCGTGGCTTTTACCTGGCTACACACAAAGTTTTAGCATGAAGTAGTGTACGATTCAAAGGGGTATTATAGTGACATGTGGAGAGGAGAAAATCCGCCGCAAGTTGGATAGATTTGGCTCTAGCTTGGGTCATGAATCTAACTGTAGACTTGGAAGTCTCGAGAAGGTGGTGCACGAACGCCACACCGTATCAGCGCATAATAATAGTTTCTTGTCACAAATTTGCATCGTTGGCTAATCAGTGTAGAGTAACATAGTCGATGTTACTACCCCCATAGTGCAAATTATCATAGGCGTGATTACATAAACGAGTTATTTATTTAGCTGTAGGCCTATTTTCTTGGGGTATGTGATCTTATGGTACTCCATCTGTCCCGGTTTATAGATCATGTGTGTATCACTAGACCGATAATTTGACCAAAATCATGTAAATTGTACAACAAAAAAATTATACCATTAGAAAAAATAACATTTTAAATTTCTAAGTGTACATGTACAATATTATATACCTTGTATTACGCTAGTCAAACTGATGATCTAAGAATACGCACAAGACCTAGAAATCTAGACGGAGTGAGTAACATAATATTGTACCACAAGCCTCTCATTTCGGAGTTAATGACCTAGTTGGCACTACATGTAGTTGTAAACTGTAACTAATTTATAGCTAATATGTATAATAGTTAGCTATATAAATGTTGTGATTTACAACCATGGCCCACCTCCCACAGAGACCAAAACGCCAGATAAGACTAACCATATTGGGGATTAACATAGAATAATGTCATGTATATAACACTAGTCTATGTTACTACCTTCATAGTGCATACTACCACTGTTTTAAAGAATAAGGCACACACGTATTCCAAGGCAAATTTTGACCATAAAAGTTGAGCAAGAAAATCTTCATTATATTATATGTAAATAGTATCTTTGGATTGAAAAGCATTTTCTAATGATATTAATTTCATACAAACAATCTTTATATATTTGAAGTAATTCTTGGTCAAACAAAAAACACGAAAAACGAGGAAGCCTTATTCTTTGAAATGGAGGGAATAGTAACTTAGATTTAGTATCATACATGGGTGTATTAATTATCTTATAGACTCAATGTACATTGAAAAGTGTGATGTTACGATAACATAGCTAGTTACCATAACTAGTTCTTTCTTCATTTAATTCCATGCCATGTTATCAAAATGCCTAGTTAGCAATGCATGTAGTTCTATGTTAGTATCTTAGTTACTTGTATTACGAGTAGTCTAAGGTTGGTCATAGTGCATAGTATCATATTGTAGTATCATGCATATGATACTTATCTATGATACTATCACTATAGTGGGTGGTATTATAGAGTAGTATCATAATCTTCTAAATTTATTGTTTTGTAGAATCCCAATACAAAATGTGTGTACAAGATCTATTTAGCATTAACTTTTCTCGTAACGTGCGCTATGATACAGTATCCACCTATGTTACTCTAATCTTATCTCTCCTCATTAATTAGATGCCACATCATCATTTTTGTGGTCCTAAGATGCATGATACTACCTAAGATACTAGCACTATGGCTAGCCTAAGTTAGCTCGTAAATGAGAATCCAGTCTCCTTACCTTTTACTTTCTCTGGCTGACAAACTAGTATATACTAATTTCGTGTTACATACAGGAGTTACTACCGGTGCACACACCAAGGGTGCAATGTGAAGAAGCAGGTTCAGCGGTTGTCGCGGGACGAAGGCGTGGTGGTGACGACGTATGAGGGAACCCACACGCACCCCATCGAGAAGTCCAACGAGAACTTCGAGCACATACTCACCCAGATGCAGGTCTACTCGACGGTCAACAACAGCTCCTCGACCTTTACTCACCATATGTTTCAATGAACGTTGCATCCATGCTTGAAACGCAAACTCGGGGAGGGGTGTTGTTGTTTTGTCCATTTACCATAGACATGTATGTAAGCAAACATATACATAATAAGCGCTATTTGGTAGCTAGATACAGGCTAATGCATGCAAGTTTCTTTCATTATTGTGTTGTTGTTTGTTGTTGTTGTTTTTTTTTTTGTTGTTGTTGTTGTTGTTGTGTTTTCTTCGATTGTAGATGAACTCCAAACTGATCGATCAATATAGATCATGCACATTCATGATGGGATCCCTCAGGGTATATATATCTTCGGCGCAATGCGAGAATAGAACGTGTGGTGGATGACCTTTCAGCGGGACCACGTGCACCTGCATCTCCTCTCGTCCACTCATTCCTTATCCCCACCCGCATACCTGCATCATCTCCTCCATGTGCTCGAACAAGACCGGCGGAAGGAGAGTGACTGACCCCCAATCGAGTTGATCCTGAGGTCGGTGAAGGAGAAACGAGAGGTGTTGGTGATGCGGACCGATGGATCACGTGCTCCCGAGGTGAAGGTCAGCGACCATGGCCTTGGCATAGCTGTGGGGTGGAGAGGCACGAGAAGATCCGGTGCTCTAGAGGCGAAGGGAGCATAGGAAGATGTGGTGGTGCGGGTAGGGGGCGATCGCACACCCATGCTACGAGGCGGCGGCCATGGAGCCGGTGGGAGGTAGCGGATGTTTTGGTGGTGTAGGGCGGCACACATCTGTGGGGTAGCCGAGTGACTCAATCCTGAGCATCCCGACCCTGCCATACAACGTGATCCGATGGTTCTACATCATGATGTTCACCTATTATCTGTAAGAATTCGTTGGAACTTTTTTTCTTCTCTATTTAATTACTTCTTCTCTTTTTGTCTCGTGTACCCGGCCGTGATACTCGTTCTAGATTGTAGCTTTGCCTCGTGTACCCTGGATGCTCGTTATAGATTGGAAGATCTCACACATAATCAATGAGCCTTTCCCCTAATCTCCTTGTTTCCCTACTTTTACATGATTGACTTTGCTTATAGATTAGCAACATGATACCGGTGGATGTAGGATAATATCATTTTTTCTTGTGTTTGATGTTTTTGAAGGATCCAACATTTATTTTTTATTGGTGCATTTAGTTTAGCCAAGTGTATGAAATCAAATCTACAATAAATGTTCATCCAGATTAATGGATGAATGTAAAAAATAATAAATTTGTCAAATTCTGGATGCAACTTTTGAAGCTAGATGTACTTTATATCCTTTTTACATGTACCAAATGATGGGACGTGCTTCCCTTGAACTGATGAAATTTATCAAATTACAAAGCTGTAGTGCCTTATTGGGATGTAGTTTATCAATACCGAGATGTAATTTTCATTGTGCCAAGTACATGCAAATTACAAACCTAGCTAGTATTTATATTTTTTTGTGAGGTGTAATTTTTGAGTTCTGGATGTAATTATGTGAGTTATAGATGTAGTTTGAGGTCACGAACTTCTTGTTTTTTTTTTTGACTTCATGTACTTTACTTAACTACATCGTTGTAATCTTTATGTATCTAGTTTGAAAGATGGTAGAGGGCTTGCCAAAAAATAACCAGCCAAAAAGTGCCAGAGTGGCACTCGGGACAAGGGGATGGAGGGAAAATGAGCAGAAATAAATCTCGCGCCCGGATGAGACCTAGGGTCTAGGGTTTGGCCCAATCTCACGAAATTGACCAAGATGGTGAACGAGGGGGATGGGAAAAGGAGGAAGAACACAAGATTCAAAGGCAAAACACACCCACACACCCAATAACCCAATACAAACCAATTTAACTCCCTTAGTTGGTTAGACTAAGCCAATAGAGACAATCCTAGGAGAGACCCATGGGGTAGAATCCAAGGATTGAAAGATTGGTAAAGGAATCAACTCTAGAACATGGATGAAAGAGTGCTTGCACTAGAATCAACACACGAAGAGAGAAATATCCTCAAGAGTAGCCTTGATACATAGGATGTGATAGTCGTAGTAGTAGATGAGACAAAAGCTCAAGCATAAACTCAAATCTTAGTCTAACCCTAGATCTGGCCGTACCAAGAGTATATATAGTACCCAAGGGCAGAAGGGTAAAGTTACAAGGAAAATAGTTTGGGACAGCTGTGATTCGACGGTTTCCGGCGGTAAAACCAGCGGTGCCGGTCCGTGCGCTGGAATGGACTTGGCGTTCCGGCGCCAGCGCCGGTGAAGGTTCTGGTCTACCGGAACTAGCTACTGGAAGCAGTTCCGGCTATTCCGGTTTGGTTCCGGCGAACCAGTTCGGTTTCGGCGCAGGGCCCGGTGCTGACGGTCCTAGCGCCGATTTGCTCTAGCTTCTTTTTTACTCGTTCTTCTCCTCCCTTGATGGCTTGGCTTCCTTGTGGGTCTTCCTCAACGATGTACCTGATTATACATAAAGCATTTTGGTGGGGTAGCAAGCCATTCAAAGGGATGTTAGGATCAAGCATGGTGAGGAGCGAGTTCACCTCTTGTTGACGAGCTTTGGTGCGTGCTCGCGTCATCAGTCCACGTGGGGGATCACTTGGTCTTGGTGTAGTGTCGTCCTTGGGCGGGGCTACATCATCTCCCCCCTCCTTGGGAAAGATTCGTCCTCGACTCTAGTTCCTCATCATCTCCATGATAGGGTGAGAGATCCGAGATGTTGAATGTGTTGCTCACCAAGTACTTGGATGTTGGTATGTCCATGACATAGGCGTTGTTGTTGATGAGCTTGAGCACCTTGAGGGGATCATCTCCTCTTGCCTTTATCTTGGAGTTGCGTTCATGTGGGAACCTTTCCTTCCGGAGGTGTATCCAAACGAGGTCTCCTTCTTCAAATATTCTTTCCTTCTTCTTGGCATTGAGGCCGGTAGCTTAGGGAAGTACATGTTCTTGTGTGGTGGCTCTTGTGTCTTCATGTAGTTTCTTCATGGTGATGGCGCGCTTGTCGAACTCCATGTTGGTTCTCTCATGAAGAGGTACTGGAAGGTTCGAAACCATAGACGATCATGAATGGACTCCTTGATTTTTTCGAGTGCTTTTCTCGGTTGTAAGCAAACTCCGCATGGGGGAGGAACTCTTCCCATGACTTTAAGATTTTCTTCACGAGTGCTCGGAGTAGAGTGGAGAGGCTACGGTTCACCACTTCTGTTTTACCGTATGTTTGCGGGTGCGATGACTGATACGTCTCAAACGTATCTATAATTTCTTATGTTCCATGCTAGTTTTATGACAATACCTACATGTTTTGTTCACACTTTATGTCATATTCATGCGTTTTCCGGAACTAACCTATTGACGAGATGCCGAAGTGTCGGTTCCTGTTTTCTGCTGTTTTTGGTTTCATAAATCCTAGTAAGGAAATATTCTCGGAATTGGACGAAATCAACGCCCAGCATCTTATAATTCCACGAAGCTTCCAGAACACTGGAGAGGGGCCAGAGGACAGCCACAGGGCCACCAGACAGTAGGGCGGCGCGACCCAAGGGGGGGGCGCGCCCCCTATTGTGTGGCGCCCCCGTAACCCTTTCGACTCCGCCTCTTCGCCTATTTAAAGGTCCCTGGCCTAAATCTTCGAGACGGAAAAGCCACGGTACGAGAAACCTTCCAGAGCCGCCGCCATCGCGAAGCCAAGATCTTGGGGACAGGAGTCTCTGTTCCGGCACGCCGCCGGGACGGGGAAGTGCCCCCGGAAGGCATCTCCATCGACACCACCGCCATCTTCATCACCGCTGCTGTCTCCCATGAGGAGGGAGTAGTTCTCCATCGAGGCTAAGGGTTGTATCGGTAGCTATGTGGTTAATCTCTCTCCCATGTACTTCAATACAATGATCTCATGAGCTGCCTTACATGATTGAGATTCATATGAGCTTTGTATCACTATTCATCTATGTGTTACTCTGGTGATGTTATTAAAGTAGTCTATTCCTCCTTCATGATGTAATGGTGACAGTGTGTGCATCGTGTAGTTCTTGGCGTAGGTTATGATCGTAATCTCTTGTAGGTTATGGAGTTAATTATTACTATGATAGTATTGATGTGATCTATTCCCCCTTCATAGTGTAAAGGTGACAGTGTGTATGCTATGTTAGTACTCGGTTTAAATTGCAAAGATCTATTATGCTCTAAAGGTTACTTAAACATGAATACCGAATGTTGTGGCGCTTGTTAACTCCGGCATTGAGGTGCTCTTATAGCCCTACACAACGAATGGTGTTTATTATCAAACAAGAGTATATGTAGCACAAAGGAAGAGAACTTATTTATTATGTGATCAATGTTGAGAGTGTCCACTAGTGAAAGTATGATCCCTAGGCCTTGTTTCCAATACTGCAAACAATGCTTATTTACTGTTCTGTTGCATGTTTACTCGCTGCCATATTTTATTCAGATTGCTATTGCTACTCATATACATCCATATTACTTGTATTTCACTATCTCTTCGCCGAACTAGTGCACCTATACATCTGACAAGTGTATTAGGTGTGTTGGGGACACAAGAGACTTCTTGTATCATGATTGCAGGGTTGCTTGAGAGGGATATCTTTGACCTCTTCCTCCCTGAGTTCGATAAACCTTGGGTGATCCACTTAAGGGAAACTTGCTGCTGTTCTACAAACCTCTGCTCTTTGAAACCCAACACTGTCTACAAGAATAGAAGCACACGTAGACATCAAGCACTTTTCTGGCGCCGTTGCCGGGGAGGAAAGGTAAAAGGCACTCACACTCTGGTCCCAGGTAACTAAGTTATTTTCTGTTGCCGTTGTAAGTGCTCGAAGCTATTTCCTTTAGATCCTGCAATTGCATCTTTTTGTTTCTTGTTAAACACTAGTAAGGCATAATGGAAAATATTTGTGAGCTTTTTAAACTATTTCCTGAGTCAAGACATGAATGGTTTAATGCGAAAATTAAAAAACCTATGGAACCTTATTTGCATGCTAGCAGCAATGATATTAGTATAAACGCTTTGAACACCATTGTTGCTAATGATATGGAAAATTCTAAGCTTGGGGAAGCTGGTTTTGATGAGCATGATATTTTTAGTCCCCCAAGCATTGAGGAGAAAATTTTCTTTGATGATACTTTGCCTCCTATTTATGATGATTATAATGATAGTGGTCTTTTGGTGCCGCCTACTATGGAGAGCAAATTTTATTATGATTATACTATGCCTCCTACACTTGATGAGAATAATAATGATAGCTAGTTTGTTGAATTTGCTCCCACTACAACTAATAAAATTGATTATGCTTATGTGGAGAGTAATAATCTTATGCATATAGCTCATGATAAGAATGTTTCATTTGATGCTTATATTGTTGAGTTTGTTCATGATGCCTCTGAAAGTTATTATGAGAGAGGAAAATATGGTTGTAGAAATTTTCATGTTACTAAAACACCTCTCTATATGCTGAAATTTTTGAAGTTACACTGGTTTTATCTTCCTATGCTTGTTGCATTATGCTTCATGAATTTGTTTATTTACAAGATTCCTATGCATAGGAAGCATGTTAGGCTTAAATTTGTTTCATACTTGCTTTTTGATGCTCTCTTTTGCTTCAACTCTTATTTCTTGCGAGTGCATCATTAAAATTGCTGAGCCCATCTTAATGGCTATAAAGAAAGCACTTCTTGGGAGATAACCCATGTTTTTATTTTGCTACTGTTTTGTTGTGTCTTGGAAGTTGTTACTACTGTAGAAACCTCTCCTTATCTTTATTTTATTGCATTGTTGTGCCAAGTAAAGTCTTTGATACCAAGGTTGATACTAGATTTGGATTACTGCGCAGAAACAGATTTCTGTCTGTCACGAATTTGGGCAGGGTTCTCTGTAGGTAACTCAGAAAAATCTGCCAATTTACGTGCGTGATCCTCGGATATGTACGCAACTTTCATTCAATTTGAGCATTTTCATCTGAACAAGTCCGAGTGCCTCTAAAAAATTCGTCTTTACGGACTGTTCTGTTTTGACAGATTCTGCCTTTTATTTCGCAATGCCTCTTTTGTTGTGTTGGATGGATTTCTTTGTTTCATTGACTTCCAGTAGTTTTGTGCAATGTCCAGAAGTGTTAAGAATGATTTTGTCACCTCTGAACATGTGAATTTTTGATTATGTACTAACCCTCTAATGAGTATGTTTTGAGTTTGGTGTGGAGGAAGTTTTTAAGGGTCAAGAGAGGAGGATGATATACTATGATCAAGAAGAGTGAAGAGTCTAAGCTTGGGGATGCCCCCGTGGTTCATCCCTGCATATTTTAAGAAGACTCAAGCATCTAAGCTTGGGGATGCCCAAGGCATCCCCTTCTTCATCGACAACTTATCAGGTTTCTTCTCTTGAAACTATATTTTTATTCTGTCACATCTTATGTACTTTACTTGGAGCGTCTGTTTTCTTTTATTTTTGTTTTGTTTGAATAAATTCATGCTTGTGTGGGAGAGAGACACGCTCCGCTCTTTCATGTGAACACTAGTGTTCTTCGCTTCTACTCTTAATGTTTATGGCGAAGGTTGAAAACTGCTTCGTTCATTGTTGTATGGTTGGAAACAGGAAATGCTGCATGTGGTAATTGGTATAATGTCTTGAATAATTTGATACTTGGCAATTGTTGTGCTCATATAGATCATGTTTAAGCTCTTGCATCATGTACTTTGCACCTATTAATGGAGAACTACATAGAGCTTGTTAAAATTTGGTTTGCATGATTGGTCTCTCTAAGTCTAGATATTTTCTCGGTTAAGGTGTTTGAACAACAAGGAGACGATGTAAAGTCTTATAATGCTTACAATATGTTCATATGTGAGTCTTGCTGCACCGTTTTATACTTGAGTTTGCTTCAAACAACCTTGCTAGCCTAGCCTTGTATTGAGAGGAATTCTTCTCGTGCATCCAAATCCTTGAGCCAAAAACTATGCCATTTGTGTCCACCTTACCTACCTACTACATGGTATTTCTCCGCCATTCCAAAGTAAATTGCTTGAGTGCTATCTTTAAACAATTCAAAAGTTATTACCTCTTATTTGTGTCAATGTTTTATAGCTCATGAGGAAGTATGTGGTGTTTATCTTTCAATCTTGTTGGGCAACTTTCACCAATGGACTAGTGGCTTCATCCGCTTATCCAATAATTTTGCAAAAAGAGTCGGCAATGGGGTTCCCAGCCCGAATTAATTAACTTTCATAAATTTACAAATAGACACTCCTCCATGGTATGTGATTGTTGGTCGGCACCCGAGGATTCGGTTAGCCATGGCTTGAGAAAGCAAAGGTGGGGAGGAGTGTCATCTAAATAAAACTAAAATAAAAAGGCACTCCTTCATGGTATGAGATTATTGGCAGGCACCCGAGGATTCGGTTAGCCATGGTTTGTGAAAGCAAGGTTGGAAGGAGTGCCACCCAAAAATAAAATCTCATGGAAGCCGCTCTTGAAAGTCTGGTTGATAAGGGGTTAGAGTGCCCACTACCATTCGTTGACAACAACAAACACCGCTCAAAACTTTACTTTTTATGCTCTCTTTATGTTTTCAAAATAAAAGTTCTAGCACAAATATAGCAATCAATGCTTCCCTCTGCGAAGGGCCATTCTTTTACTTTATGTTGAGCCAGTTTACCTATTCTTTCTATCTTAGAAGCAAACACTTGTGTAAACTGTGTGCATTGATTCTTACATGTTTACCTATTGCACTTGTTATATTGCTTTATGTTGACAACTATCCATGAGATTGTTGCCTGCCAAAACCCACCGGCGAGCAGCGACGAGCAACACGAAGAGCCGGGAGGCTCCCAGAACTGCTGGTGGGCCCTGGTCCCTCGGGCGACGGCCCGCAAAATCCGGCACACGTCCTGGCTATTGCGAGGGCGTGCCACCCGACCTATACCTGGTCGGGAAGGTGATGGATTGCTTCAATTAGTTTCCCGCATGGCGTACACGTAAACATTAAATCCGAGCCTCGATCGGCTCTCGTGTTACCTCGTGAATCGGCTCAAAGAGCTGATTGACCCATGGTTCGTATTGGATCTACGATAACATGGGGATCCTGCTTTATCAATACCAAGTTAAATCGATCTACGACAGTCTAGGGATTTCACCGCATAATTGGAACGTCCTACGAGTAGTTGAGCCTGGCAGATACGAAAGATAACAGAAAACTAGTCCTAGAAGAGGCCTAAAAACCAACACAGAGTCGATTCCCGGAACAACCCCTCTTGGATCGGCAAACCATACCTTACGCACTACTGGATCGTTCAACCCGTTTGCAAGGCCTAACCATGCGGATATCAAACTAATCCTTGGAGAACAAGGAACAACCATAACAGATCGGATCTACTAAATAAAGACCAAGCAAGATGCTGCCCTTACACCTAAGATAGGTGCAAAGGCAGCTAGATATTTAGGGGCAACATAACTAAGCAAACATATCAGAAAAGTATCGATGTTAGCCCCAAAACATCTATGATAACGGTATTACTCGCCATCAACGAGGCTTCAGTACGAGCAAGATGCGATCTGGGCAGCATGACGCTTACCTGGAAGAAACCCTCGAAACAAGGGGTGGCGATGCGCCTAGATTGTGTTTGTTGTGAACGTGATCGTCCTCCTTTCTCAATAACCCTAGGTACATATTTATAGTCCGTAGACTTTCTATCTTTGGAATAAACCTAACTGTGTACGAACCAAACTCTATCTCTTAATTCTAAACCGAAACGTGATCTACCATAATGTACGTATATACGGGCAATCTAGCCCAAACTCTCGCACGAGGCCGATTCGAAACACTTTATGTGCATATCCTCTAAGCCCATCTCAATCACGTCCCATCTCCTAATTTGGCTAAAACCCGGCGATAACACATGCCCCCCGGTTTTGGCAATAATAATTCCAAAACCACTCGTTTTCCTTCATCGGGTTACGCGTTGCGCAGAAGAACCGCTACGCGTGCCCTTCCATCATGATGCCTTGCCTTCTCAACTTCTCCGTACCGCACGATTTGACAGCTTTGGCACCGCATCCTCGAAAACCGCCACAAGCATTGAATCATCTTCCACCGTATCCCCTTTATTTAACCTCATCCGAGCAGCTTGCCTCCTCATCCTCTTGTTCTCGCATTAGCAATTGAAACTCCCCTCCTCTCGCAACCATGGACTCCTCCTCTCGCCTCCTCGCTCTTCGGGTCTCTCCTCCCAATCCTCCTCCTCCCGTGAGCCGACGCCGGAGTACGACCCGATAGCGGCGTACGAGGCCCTCGCCCCACTGTGGTGGGACGAGGCGGATTGGGATTTCGCCATCAGGTCAGAGGATGACGAATCCTTGACCGACGGGGAGGATAACTTCCAGATCCTTGTTGACGGGGAGTTGGAGGAAGAGAGCGACGACGACGCTTTCTCCTGGGGCGAGGACATCTCCTCCGACGAAGAGGATGAAACGGAGGACGACACCTCCTCCGATGAATACCCGCCGGCGAAGCGCTTCCGCGCCGGGTCGGAGGACGACGACGACGACGAAGAAGAAGAAGAAGCCCCTGCCGACGGCTTCAGCAATAGCGACGAAGACATCGCCGGCATTAACGCCGATGGTAGCGAGGACGGCGACGACGAGGGCAGCGACGGCAGCGACGGCGCCGGCCCCTAGATTAGGGACTACTAGAATAGGGCTAGTAGTAGTACATTAGGTAGCAGATCTCCCTTTTGTGAGCAATCGGCTCTTATTGTAAAAACCCCTTTTAATCAATGAAGAATGCTTCTATGTCTGATTTTTCCGATTGTCAAAGTAGGTCAACGCACAAAGAGCCGATAGCAACGCATCGGTCTTTTACCATAAAACGCCGCAAGGCCGTACTCGCTTACCTATTTAGACAGGTCCAAGCGGACATTCCCCAAATTCAAACGGTAACCTCGTGACCCTCGTCTAAAGGACCAAACTCGTATCTCCAATTGCCCATCGAACAGATTCAACTCGCGGCAACGCGAATCCCGCATCCCCAACCGCGCGATTCATCTCCGCCAGCCGAATCGATGGCGGAATCGTCCAACGCCAACGCAACGGTCTCTCGGCCCGAAGGTAATCTTTAACCGCCCTCGCCATCCGAGCATAGTGTTAGAACTAATAGCAAACATCTGAATTAATGCCTTATTCCACCATTAATTTTAGGTATCGTACATTCTCGTTGCCGCATCCTTCTCTTCCAAACTCTCTTTGTCTTGGCCCCCGTACCGTCGAGAGTCCCGCCCATCTGATTTCTTGCGAGGCCCATAGGATCCCCTTCGTGAACCGGAATTTAGATCTAACTTCTTGGGCCGACCGCTTACGAGCCCGGCCTAACCCTCCCGAAGATTGGGTTTCCCGGTACAAGAGAGTATCCAAAACTTACCAATCCAAATGGGAAACCACAGGAATAGCCGATGCTCTGTCCTTATCATTGTCTCCCCTTGAGAAGCATGAAAACCTTCTAAAACCATCGGCTACTTCGGTCCGATGCTCGAACTCGCTTCATGTTTGGCCACGGCCCCATGACACCAACTCGCTAGATGTGGTAATGATCACCGGCCTAGACGTTACATCCCCCAGCCCCTCTCGCTTTTATGCTGCCAAGGGTCCCTTTCAAGCTCTCTTCCAAAACAGAGTGCACAAACCGGGTGCTTACCTTCGACGCCACATGAAAAATAAAGGCCCCGTAACAGAGAAAGAACACACGGCCTTCCTAAATTTCTGGTTGGAACACTTCATATTCTCGTGGCCCTTCACTTGCTCCGACCAAGAATTATCTTCCCTTGGCCTATGAACTTGCCGGAGGCACCCAGCTTGGCATCGGCAAACTGTTCCTTGGAGAGGTCTATCGATATCTCCAACTAATGTCCGTCAAATTATCTTCCCAAAAAACAGTCAAAACAGGAGGTCCCTGGTGGTTTATTCAGCTATGGGCTCAGCTATATTTCCAGAACCATATCCCAAACTTCCCACTTTTGGCCACTTGCACCTTTCCAGATGCTAACGGAAGCAGATCCGATGCACTAGCTACGGCCAAGCCTTGTATAGCCTTCCGGTAGTAAACTGATCCCCAAGGAAGCATCAAAGTGGTTCAAGCATTTTCTTCCAAGGCCTCGGACAATCCTCTCTTCGTTCCTTACACGGAATCTGAAAATTTTGAAAACCCAGTCTCCTTCAGTGCTAGACAGCTTTGCCGATGACACCAAGCACCCGGCAATTGTATTCCACCATGATCCGTCCCCGCTTCCTTCCAGCTTGGCATGAGCACATCAAACGTAATAATCAAACCTGGTTATGAGTCCTATCGACCCGGTCGTAGCAGCCCGGCAGCTTGGTCTTGGGCAGGTGTCTCCCCATTTCTTCCTCCACCACTTAACGAGAGCAGAGCCGACTTGCCCGATCTCCTCACCGGTCGAGGTGTTACTCTTTCTTTGATGCTCTAGCCATCCCGGCCCCTAACAACCTCTCTTTCACCTCGTCAACCGATGGTTTTGAGACCCGGTGGTCAATGTGGAAAACTCATGCCTTCAGGAGAGCTCGGGGACCGTTGCTCGAAACAACTCGATGCTGAATATAATATCCCCGCATAACAGGTACTACCACTCGCAAATTTTCTTGAAGTGGCTTACAATGATTTTTATAACCTTGCTCTGTCTCCTTGCAGCAACAAGATGGTCCAGAACCTACACATGATGACGGCTCCCCCTTTGAATTCTTCCCACCGGCTCCTGTGGTCCTCTTCTGCAAAGGCTCGCCATCCTTGAAAAAGGTCGTGATGCAGAGCCAGCCGATTTCACCAAAATCGGCTTCCAAGAGCAAAGTATCCCAAACCAGGGCGAGAACGACGGTGAGGAAAGTAGCCGCCAGGAAAACTTTGAAGCGCCGGAGCCCTTCTCCAGATCAAGAGAGCTTGCACGTACGTTGACCCATGCCTTGACCGATTTCATCTATCCTTATGGGCTTCTGCAAACATGCTTGTGCTTACTAACTCTTTTTTATAGGCCTCCACCGAAGACAACTCCGGCGAGGAAACACAATCCAATCGAGGGGATTCGAGCTCGGACAACTCTGGGAAAATCACCACGCGAGCCAGCCGTATTTGCCACCATCGGCTTCCAGAAAAGGCCAGCTCTCGAACCTCGTTGCCCCCAAGCTCCAATCAAAGCGGGGCAGGCGTGAGCACCAAGAGGACTCGAAAGGAACCGCAAGCCCCTTCATCAAACCAAGAGGCTTCAAATGTAATTACCCTCCATACTCTCCCCGGCTCATCTTTCATGCTAATCCATTGCTCGCTCACATCGGCTAACCACCTCCTTTGCGTACTCGATGACACTTCTAGTGGGGGAGTCGAGGAAGTACAGATGCCCTCCGCAAACCTGGATCTAAGAATCCCTAAAGGTGCCGTTGACAAGGTCGCCAATTCGGCCAAGCCCCCAGCAGAAACACAAGAGCCGATTACCTCATCATCGGCTGTCCCCCCGGTCTCGGGAGAGGTATACTCCTTTCGTTTGGCTTACCCTTCCCTTTTGCCGCATACCGACGCTGTTTCCGTTTGTCGTGTTGTGACCTCTCGGGCTTGCTAACGTTCGACCCCGAATCCATCGAACCAGCCTCCTTCTACGGCATGCGATGAACCACGACCCAGCGCTGTCCTACGTCAATTCCAGCGTCTCAAAGCCTTGCTTTCCTCCCCGATCGAGACGTTGGTCGAAGACCCCGAGGAAGTGAAGAGCGTTCTTGAAGAAATCAAGCACCATCTCCCGGTAACGCTGCAGTGAAACTTTGGCCGCTGTGACTCGTCTCGTCTACGGGTCAAGGGTGAAGTTAGCTCGTCGGAGAATCGATCTACGCCACGCCCAACTTCCGTTGAAAGCCGACATTGCGTACAAATGTCAGCCGGCTCAATGAGAAAAAGGCGGCCTTAGATGCCAAAACCGACACCTCCGTCAGCACCGCCGAACTTGAGACCTTGCGAAAGGAATTGGAGGACCTTGAAGAGAGGGTCCGGGCAACCAAACAGCCTTATTTACGATAAGGAAGCTCTTATTGCCCGCTCCCAAGAGGAAGCAGAAGGCCTCAAAGCTCAACCGAAAACCGATCCGGCGAAATACGTGCCCCGAACAAACGGCTAGTGACGGCGAGGACGAAGATGACGAGGCCGAGATCGCCGAGGTGGATCGTGTCCGTGCCGACGCCCTCCGTGCCTTCGAGGCATTCCTTCGCAGAGCCTATCCATGTAACCTGATACCTGCTCGTAACAGTTTGTACCTCTAGAGTCGATGGCTGCGCATCGTCTTTTTAGTCTAAAGTCGATGTCTGTGCATCGGCTGTGCTTTGCGTCCTGTTGCTTTGTATATTTTTATATTTTTTTACTGGCCGATTTCATGCATCGGCCCCCATATTTCACTGTCCATCATCCCACATACTTGGGAAATATTTCTTGAGATGCTGACCATTGACAGCCACCGGGAACTTCACACCGCTCAGCTCCTCGAGCATGTATGCGTTACCCTTTAAAACTTGGTCGACCCTGTACGGCCCATGCCCTTTTGGAGACCATTTACCATACGTTGCATCCTTAGTCCCCAATGGCAATACAGCTTCCCATACCGGATCACCAACGTGGAACTCCTTTGGTCTCACCTTCTTATTATATGCGCGAGCTACCTTGGCTTTGTTCTCTTTAATTTTCTCAAGCGACCACAGTCTAAGTTCCGTTAGATCCTCAATGCTATCACTCATCAGGGCTGCATATTCTTCAGCTTGTTAAATCATTCTGAAACGTAATACGTCTCGACCCAGCCGTGATTTCCCAGGGCAATACGGCTTCTTGTCCATAGACCAGATGGTATGGCGAGGTTTTTATCGCTCCATGACATGACATGCGATAAGCCCACAAAGCCTCTGACAATACCTCGTGCCAACGTCTAGGGTGCTCGTCGACTTTCCTCTTAATCAGCTTGATAAGGCTCGGTTGGACGCTTCAGCTTGCCCATTTGCTTGAGCATAGTATGGAGACGATCGGATCAACTTAATTCCCATGTCCTCGCATAACTTTCTAAACTCGTGAGAAACGAAGACCGAACCTCCATCGGTCGTGATAGTCTGGGGAATCCCGAATCTATGAATGACATGTTCTTTCACGAAATTGATAACATCTTTCGATGCCACTGACTTCATAGGGACGGCCTCCACCCATTTAGTGAAATAATCTGTAATGGCCAAAATCCACATATGGCCTTTGCTCGATGGAGGATTGATTTTGCCGATCATATCCATGCCCCAACCTCGAAATGGCCAAGGCTTGATGATGGGGTTCATTGCCGATGCGGGTACCGTCCGAATTTTCCCAAACTTCCGACACGCTTGACACCCTTTATAGTACTTAAAACAATCCTCAAGCATGGTGGGCCAATAAAACCCCGATCGCCCGATCAACCATTTCATCTTATGAGCCGATTGGTGAGTTCCACAGCGCCTTCGTGTACCTCGTGTAAGAGCCGATTTGACTCGGCTGGTCCCGTACATCCGAGAAGTAACCCTTCCAAAGTCCCGTAGAACATGTCATCCCCAATAAGGACATACTTCATGGCCTTGTACCTTATCCGTTTAGGTGCCCCCCGAGCCGAATCTTTCAAGTAATTGAAGATATCGGCTCTCCAGTCATCCGATTCCAGGAATCGTACTCGAACATCGGCTCCACCTCGCTACGTCCTTGTAGCCCGACGCCATCCGTGCGAGATCGTTCGCCTCGGTATTTTGCGACCTCGGGATCCAGCTTGAAGTTTATGTACCTAAATTGTGCCATCAGCTCACGGCATTGCATCCATAATGGGAAGAGCGACTCGCTCTCACATTTGTATTCCTCCGTGAGTTGGGAAATCACCAATTTTGAGTCTCCAAAAAGTTCCACCGCTTCGCCCCGACTTCCATAAGCAACTCCATTCCCTTGCGTATTGCTTCATACTCGCCGACATTGTTGGTGCAAGGGGTAGGTAGCCCGATGGAGAAGGAATATGTTGCCCCCGGGGCGACACGAGTAGAATGCCGATGCCGCAACCATCATCACAAGCCGATCCATCGAAAAACATGGCCCATGCACGCACGACATGCGTCGCTATATCGTTGTTGATTCGTTCAAGCAATAAGATCGGCCAACGCCTGTCCCTTGATCGCTTGCGCAGGCTGATACCGGATATCAAATTCCGATAATGCAAACATCCACTTACCGAGTCGGCCTTTCAACACAGGAGCCGACAAGCATATGTTTGATGACATCTGATTTGCATATGATGACAATTTCCGCCGACAGCAAGATGTGACGAAGCTTGGTGCAGTAAAAAATAGGCAGAGGCACAACTTCTCGATCTCGTGGTACCTAGTCTCTCGCATCCAACATCCTTCCGCCGATGTAGAAAGCGACTCTCTCCGTACCATCATAAACTTGCACCACCACTAAGGCGATGGAAGTGTTAGCTACTGACAAGTAAATATAGAATGGTCTGTCTTGCTGGGGCGGAACCAACACAGGTGGCTTCGTTAGATACTCTTTAATCTCGTCAAACGCTCGCTGTTGCTCCGCCCCCCGCTGAAACTCCTCATCAGATTTAATTTTTACCAATCCCATGAACGGCTCGATTCGCCCCGACAGATTGGAGATGAACCTTCTGACGAAGTTGATTTTGCCGATGAGACACTGGAGTTCCTTCTTCGTGGTAGGTGGCTTCATTGTTCGCACCGCCTCCCGACTTTTCGAGCCGATCTCAATTCCGCGTTCATGAACCAAGAAACCCAAGAATTGACCGGCCGTTACACCAAAAGCACACTTCTTTGGATTCATTCTTAGCCCGAATTTTCTAGTTCGGTCCAGGATGCGTCGCAAATCCTCCAAGTGTCCTTCTACCGAAACAGTACTTGACTACCACGTCATCAATGTAAATCTCCACCAACTTGCCGATCGGATCATGAAAGATGTAATTCATGGCTCTTTGGTATGTTGCGCCGGCATTTTTCAGTCCAAATGTCATGACTACATATTCAAACAAACCCACCGAACCCGGTACTCGAATGCAGCCTTGTGTATATCTTCTCGGAGCCATAAAAATTTGGTTGTAACCGGCATTGCCATCCATGAAACTTAAAACCTTATGACCAGCAGCTGCATTGATCAATGTCTCTGCTACCGGCATTGGATACTCATCCTTTGGAGTGGCTCTATTGAGATCCCGAAAATCTATGGCGACGCGCCATCGGCCGTCCTTTTCTCTACAGTGTACGATACTAGAAATCCACTCAAGCATACCCGCATGGCCTCGATGAACCCGGCGTTCAACATTTTCTCGATCTCTTTCTTGACTTCTTCTAAAATTTCGGCCTTCATCCGTCGTGCTCGCCGCCGGAACGGCCGAAATCCTTTCTTAAGAGGGAGCCGATGCTCAATGATGCTCCCGTCTAACCCGGGCATCTCTCGTGTAATCCTGTGCAAAGCAATCCGGGTATTCTTTCAACAAAGCTATCATCGTGCCCCTCGGATGCGGATCTAACTTTTTGCAGATAAATGTTGGTCGTGGCTTATCCCCAGGACCAATGTCAATCTCTTCTAGCTCATCAGCCGATGTAAATCCATATCCTAGCTTTCCGTCGCCTGCTAGATCGATGCTGAACACAGGCAAAACGTATGGTGAGGATAATTTGGGCCGATTGCCGGAATCGGCCCCCTTTTCGATTGCATTGCTCAATGAAGGTTTACAACTTATTTGTGCTCTACTACGGGAGGGAGTCTCCCTACTACGACTACGTGACATGCTTGAGGTGAGATCATTGCTTTTTATTTTTGGGGCCGATCGCAGGGATCGGCCTTGCCACGTACGTCCATTGACTTTGCTCTTGCTACTCGTCAGTGCCGGTGGATAAGACCAGCCTCACCCCGTTTTTTGTAGCTTCGATGCGCTCACATCCGTCCAAACCGACTCCGCAGATCGGCTCTTGGTCTTCTCGCGTCCCAAATATTCATGCCGCCTATTGAGATCTCGATCGAGTCATCTGCATGAACGACCTCCACTTCATCTCCATCCCACTGTATCAGGCATTGGTGCATTGTGGATGGAATGCAGCAGTTGGCGTGAATCCAATCCCTCCCTAGCAGGACAGCGTAGGTGCTTTTGCTGTCGACGATGAAGAATGATGTAGGGATGGTTTTTCGGCCCACGGTTAGATCCACGTTCATAACGCCTTGTGTTTCTGATGCTTGGCCGTTGAAATCGCTTAGTGTGACGTTGGTTTTGATCAGATCTGCGTTAGAGCGTCCCAAACGCCGTAGCATGGAATATAGCATTATATTGATCGCCGCTCCCGTGTCAACCAACATCTTGCCGACAGTGCTACCCGTTGATATAACCTCTTAGGTACAGTGGCCTTCAAATGTTTGTAGCTCTTCTCTCGTGGCTTTTCAAAGATAACCGGCCGTGGGCCGCAATCAAACCGTGCTACCGGCACTTCTTCGGTTCTTGGAGCACAAAACTCCGACGGAAGTATGAACACCATATTAGTGCCAGCCGATGCCTTCGCATCGGCTTTTATTTGTTTGGGGCGCCATTCTTTCTTCTCGTGGACGAATCTCCGTCTCCAAAGTTTGCTGAATTTTCACGGCCGCATCGGGCCGCGCTTTCCTCAACGTGTGCGGTATTGCGCCTCGGCTTCCTCCAAGCTACGTAGCCGCTGAACCCTACGCTTTTGGGAGTGACCGAGTCCATCGTGGCACCACCTTGGAAACCGTGGTACCTATCTTCTTCTTCATCTTCCTCGACTCCTCGAAATCTTCCACTCGAGATGACTCAGCTCGTCCGTTCCGAGATGGGAGAGGCCCTAGACGCTTGAACACCGAAACCTCACCTGTGTCCTCCTTCTCGCTGTCTACATTCCGGCAGCTTGTCGATTGTAGGCAATCGGCTCATTCCTCGAATCCCAGCAAGTGCTTAAAGAAAGGACAATCCCGTTGTCTCGTCCATGTCTTCCTGCTCTCTTGACTTCCCCTTAGCGCGGTGCTCATATCCTTCGTCGTCTCTATCATACCGACGATATTTTCCGTTGTCTACATCAGACCGACGATATCTTTCGTCATCTATGTCGTACCGCCGGCGTCGGTCGTACTGACGCTCATATTTGTTAAGGAGATGCGCGGAGAGCGGTCGTTGATACCGCACGTTTCTCACTTGTTCCTCGGTGATGTACCGTTTGTCATCATATCGGGGCCGGTCGCGTGGGCCGGCCTCCTCCTTTTCCTTGCCACGGGAGTGACCGATTTCTTCTTTATCCCCGCCATGGTGGTATACAGTGCCCCGCCATGTTAACATCGAATGAGAAATCTAGCCGACGCCTCGTGGAGTGATTGTGTTCCACCATGTTGACGCCAGAAACGGTTGCGTGTCCACTTTCATGGCAAACTGACCAAGGATCAAACGGCCTTGTTCTATCGCCGTTTGGATCTGCCAACGCAACTCTTTGCAGTCATTGGTGATATGGGTGAACGAGTGATGCCACTTGCAGTACGGTCTCCCGTTCATTTCTTGCACCGTAGGGATTTTATGGCCTTCGGGTAACTTCAGCTGTTTTTCCTTAGAGAGAATTCCTTATTTGGCCCTATCTGAAGTTTGCCTTCCTTTTTTGGCCCTGGCAAATTTTTTCTTCCTTTCATGACCCACAAAGTTTGCTTGGTTCCTTATTTGGCCCTCTAGTACAATTTAAGCACTAAGATGACCATTTTGCCCCTGCTGCAATATGTGACAAAATTGCACTAAAAAAGTTGTGATCCAGCGCACGTTTTGCCCCTGCTGCAAATTATTTCGGAAAATATCAAATTTATTCCGGAAATTACTCCAATTTATTTTGTATTTTCACAACTCCAAAAAAAATGATATTAAATAGGCACAAACATAGAGACAGTCCGCACGCACGCTAGAAATTTCAGCCCAAAATACATTGTATTTTGAAAGATACAAAAAAGACAAATTTCTAACAAACTATACGTACGCCTATATAAAGTCAGATTTTTGTTTTTTCACAGCCCAAAATAAAACGAGTTTCTCGCTCGAAACATTGCACGTACATCCCAAGCATATACATGTATTTTTCGAATAAATTTGAGATTTTATGAAACTTAAAAATTGGCCAACATATTGCAAAGCAGGGGCAAAATGGTCATCTTAGTGCTTAAATTGTACTAGAGGGCCAAATAAGGAACCAACCAAACTTTGTGGGTCATGAAAGGAAGAAAAAATTTACCAGGGCCAAAAAAGGAAGCCAAACTTCAGCCAGGGCCAAATAAGGAATTCTCTCTTTTCCTTAAGCAATAAATCGAATATCTGCTCAACTTTGCTTACATTGAAGTCAAACCCTTTTGCAGGCCCTTGTTGTTTCACCCATTTGCAGGACACGGGATCTACCCCCGAGCCCATTCAGCCACGGCTACTTCCTGGTCTTCTGCAGAGTCCCCAACTTCTTCTGTCTCGACCAGGCCTATCGGGCATTTGAACTTTTCTTGGTACAATTCTGGGTGGCGCTGCTCATACAATGTTAATTTCTGGACCATGTGCGCCAGTG
Source organism: Lolium rigidum (assembly GCF_022539505.1). Classification (NCBI taxonomy): domain Eukaryota; kingdom Viridiplantae; phylum Streptophyta; class Magnoliopsida; order Poales; family Poaceae; genus Lolium; species Lolium rigidum. Next base: position 188,380,370 of record NC_061510.1, on the reverse strand, counting down.
AATTGTATTCCACTTAGAAAGCCAGATCCTTGATCGGCGCTGCGAGGCTGTTGACTGCCAAAACCCACCGGCGGGCAGCGGCCTTGTCAACACCGTAGAGCCGGGAAGAGCCTAGAGCTGCGGCTGGCTGAGACCCCTCCGAGCGACGGCCCGCAATGCTCTTCTGGTCACACGCGGCGCTGCGAAGTGCAAGGGCGTGCCACCCGACCTATACCCGGTCGTGAAGGTGATGGGGATGCCTCGCTTAGTTTCCTCGCAGGGCATACATGTAAACATTAAATACGAGCCTCGATCGGCTCTCAAGTTATCTCCGTGAATCGGCTCAAAGAGCCGATCCACCCATGATCCGTACGGGGTGCACGAATACTTGGTGGTCCCGCTTGATCAAGATGAAGCTAATGAGATCTACGACGATTTAGGGTTTTCACCGCATAATCGGATCATCCTACTCCAGGTTGGGCCTCGCGGCCACGCACGGTGCTCGTAAGCCGATCCTAAACAAGGCCTAAAAACCAACATGAAGTTGATCCTCGGAACATCCCGTTTAGGACTTGCGAACGCCACCCTACGTGCCACCGGATCCTCCCCCCTTTGTAAGGCCTAACTATTGCAGTATATTAAACTAATCCTTGTAGAACAAGGAGCAATCGTAACGGATCGGATCTACTAAATAATGATCAAGCGGGTGCCGCCCCCACACCCGAGATAGGCGTGAGGGCGGCTAGATATGCAAGGGTTGCACTACGTAAGCATGCTTAAACGAAGAACAATGCTAACCCTAACACATCTAATGATAACTACGTTGCTCGCCATCAAAAGCGCTTCAAGACGAGCAACGCATGAACAACGTGGCTTAGTGCTGCCTAGATCGCAAGATGCGATCTAGGCAGCATGTCGCTTACCCGATAGAAACCCTCGAGACGAAGGAGTTGGCGATGCGCCGAGATTGGTTTGTTTTGGGGTTGAACGTGAGTTGTTGTTTATTCCATAAACCCTAGGTACATATTTATAGTCCAGCGGACTTTCTAATGTGGGCGTGCACTAAACCGTGCACGAGTAAGATTCTATCTCTAAACTAAAATAGATCTAATATGTTACGTATACACGGGCAATTAAGCCCAACTTGGTATAACAGGCCGATTCATATAATTCTCCACGTATATTTCCTTAAGCCCATCTTGATCGCGGCCCACCTCCCGACTCGGTTAAATTCTCGGTGATAACACATGCCCCCTCGGTTTTGGAATTGGTAATTCCAAAATCACTACGCTTTCCTTCGTCGGGTCATGTCGTGGCGTAACCGTCGCAAGATCCCTCATGATGATGACTTGCCTTCTCAACTTCTCCGCGTGACTTGGCAGTCTTTTCTCTTTCTTTCAAACACCACTTCCTCGGAAACCGCCGTGGCATTGAATTTCCACCATATCCCCTTTTATTTAACCGCTATGAACAGCTCTCGCTCCGCATCCCCCTCGCATTAGCAGTCCAAAAACCTCCCCGCGCCATCATGTCTTCTTCCTCCTCCGCCCTATCGGACCCTTCCAGCCAGCTCCTCCATGTCCCGCGAGCCGACGCCGGAGCACAACCCGGCGGCGGTCCATGCGGCCAACACCCGCCGCGCCATTGCGGCCGGGGAGGAGTCGACCATGACTTCTCCATCCGGTCCGAGGACGACCCGGTCCTCGACGGACGGGGAGAGCGACCTCCGTTTCCTCGCCGACGGGGAATCGGAGGAGGAGAGCGATGACGATCGCTTCTCCCGGGACGACTTCACCTCCTCCGAGGGGGTGGTGGAGGAGGAAGAGGAGGAGGAGGAGGACGACGACGACGACTCCTCGAGGGCTACCCACCAGCGAAGCGCCTCCGCATGTGGTGGGACGACGACAGCGAGCGACGACGAAGACGGGGATGAAGCCCCCGTGGAGGGCTACGGGAGTAGCGACGAGGAGCCCATCGGCAGCAGCGTCGATGAGAGCTCCGAGGATGACGATGAGGGCAGTGACGGCCCGTAGATAGGACCTCTAGCATAGGGTCGTAGTGGTAGATGGGGCAATGTATCCCCTAGTATTTCCTTTTGAGAGCAATTAGCTCTTTATGTAAGAAATCCCGCCTATCAATGAAGAACTCGTTCCCCACTTTGATTTTGCCGATTTCTTCTCGAGTTTTAATTGAGCCGATTCACCCCTCCTACCGACCTTGCCGATTCATCCCCTTTGCCAATGTGTAATGAGCCGATAACAACGCATCGGTCCTTCGACATTCATCCTTCTATTCTTCAACTCCTTAGCGAGCGCTCATCGTTTCGTGAAGAAGGTTGCAACGAAGATCAGCCGATGGTACTTCAATCGGTCCTTCAATAGAGCATCTACCAGGCCTGTTGCCCCCGAGTCTCAGCCAAGGCAAAACAGAGACGAGGATACGCAAATGAGCTGCATAGACCTGGGCTTGATCGTGTGTGGGGAAGTTCCTTATGCAGCGCCAGCCGATTTGAACACAAATCGGCTTCTCCGAGCGGAAAGCCTTCAAGGTGAGCTGCCCCCCGAGCTTCTTTAGTTCCTGCCGGCCAGATAGGCTCCTTTCCTTTGATGAATCTAATGTCATCCATCCTTGACCTGATCCGTCCGCCCATGCTGCTCCTGATATTGTTCTTGAAGAGAGGATCCGAGCTTCCGAACTGCTCCATTGAGGAGTTCCTTCATAAAAAATCTCCCTTTGTGCTCCATTGACCCTCTGATCATAACAGTTACTCCTCTTGAGTCGATGGCCATGCATCGGCTTTTATATCCTTAAGTCGATGCCTGCTGTATCGGCTGTGCTCGAAAAATTTCGAATTTTCACCTTTTTTTTTTTACGGCCGACCTGTGCATCGGCCCCCATATTCCAATACCCATCACCAGAAGATGAGATGCTTCCGTTGCATATCCTCGTATTTTATCTACCTGGGTGCCCCCCGAGCCGATTCTGTCAAGAGAATTGATGGTATCGGCTCTGTTGGATCACATGTTGAACCCAGGCAGAATGGTGGGTGAGGATAATTTTGGCCGATTGCTGGAATCGGCCTCCACGTTGCTTGCTCGTTGAAGGTTTTGTAAGTTCCCTTCATAAATTTTTTGGGGCCGATCGCAAGGATCAGCCTCTCCTGGTTTGCTCATTGGTTTGATCTTGCTACTTGGTCAGGCTGGATAAAACCAACCCAACCTCTCGACTTGATGCGCTTGCCGTCGTCCACCTTGAGTGCTCCGTAGAGTCGTGGAGCGCTAAGCTCCGTCGGCAAGACGAGTACCATGTTTGTGCCAGCCCGATGTCTCATCATCGGCTCTCCTCTCGTTTGGGGCGCCACTCCATTTTCCGTGGACGACCCTCTTCATCCAGGGTTCGCTGAACCTTTGCAGCCGCATCAGGTCGTGCCTTCCTTAGCGTATGCAGGTATAACCTTTCGGCTCCTCCAGGCCGCGCAATCGCCGAACCCTCGCGCTTTTGGGAACGGCTGAGTCCGTCGTGGCACCACCTTGGCCGGTGGTACCTGTCTTCTTCCACTTCTCCCTCGTCTTCTCGAATCCTCAAGATCTGCCCAACGAGGTGACTCAGCCGCGTTTGCCTTGTGGCGGGAGAGGCCCTAGGCGTCGAACACGTACACGTTGGCTGCCTCCTTCTTTTCTCGATTGCATTCTCGGGCAATTGCCGATTGTGGGCAATCGGCTCATTCCCGAATCCCAGCAGAGTGTCCGAAGAAAGGGCAGTCCCAATGTCCGGCGTTGTCATCTTGCTCCCTTGATGCTTCCGTGGCACAGCCGCTCGTGCTCCTCCTCATCGCGATCCTCGCCGACGATATCTTCTCGGCTTCTCTAGCCGCACGATCTCCTCTATCATCGTAATTGTGCCGTCGGCGTTGGTCATACTGACTCACATATTTGTTGAGGAGGTGATCAGAGAGGGGTCGATGATATCTTATATTCTTCACCTCTCCCTCGGTGACATAGCGCTTGCCATCATGACGGAGCCGATCGCGTGGAGCGGCCTCCTCTCGTATCCTTGCTATGAGAGCAGCTGCCCTCATCTCCATCTTTGCCGCAGTGGTTTCCGGTGTCCTACCATGTTGATGCCGAACGAGGGACCCGGCTGGCAACCTTCGTGGTAGGTGATTTCCACCATGTTAACGGCGGGGAAGGGTTGGGTGTCGACCTTCATGGCGTACTCGGTTGAAAATTAGCCGCCCCTTCTCTATCGCCGCTTGGATGTGCTGACGCCACACCCGGCAGTCGTTGGTGGCATGGGAAAGCGAGTTGTGGAATTTGCAGGACGGCTTTCCGTTTAGCTCCTTCGCCGTGGGGAACTTGAGACCTTCAGGAATCGTCAACTCGTTTCTCCTTGAGCAGGAGGTCGAAGATTTGTTCAGTCTTGGTCACGTCAAAATCAAATCCCCCGGGCGGCCCCGGTGGCTTTACCCATTTGCAGTGCCACGGGGTTCCCCCCGAGTCCACTCAGCCCATCGCTATCTCTTGGCCTCCCCGCAGCACTTCATCTTCCTCCGTATCGACCATAACTATCGCACGCTTGAACTTGTCTTGGTACAGGTCGGGGTGGCGCTCGTTCATATGCCGATAGTTTCTGAACCATGTGCGCCGCCGAGGGATAATCTGCTTGGGAGGCCATGTCCTTGAGCTGTGTTGCAAGGCCTGCTACCGCCAACTCGATCGCTTCCTTTTCAGCTATACGAACCGAATAACATCGGTTCCTAAGATTCCCGAAGCGCCGGATGTATTCTCGTCACCGTTTCCCCGCGCTTCGACGTAGTTGTGCTAGATCGGCAATGCCGTACTCGGAAGCTTCTGAATGGTATTGCATATGGAACTCGTTCTTCCAATTGCTTCCAAGATCGGATGGAGTTTGCCGGCAAAGAGGTGTACCATCCAAAAGCCGATCCCGTGAGGGACCGTGAAAAGAGCCTCACGCGTAGCTGATCCGACACCGAAGCCGGTCCTAGTTGAGCCAAATATCGGCCGACGTGCTCGATGGAGCCGGAGCCATCCGATCCACCGAATTTGGAGAAGTCGTGGAGCCGATATTTAGGTGGCAGCGGGATCATCTCGTAATCGTCGGGGTACGGCTTGGAATAGCCGATCGCCTCTTCTTTTCGGCATCATGCCGAACCGGTCTCTCGCATGGTACCGATCTGATCCGCCGTGCTGGCCGTAGGAGTTGCACTCGAAGATTCGCCGGGTGGCGTACTTGGCCAGCCATGTTTGCTTTTCCAGCTCCGGGCCAGCCGCAGGAGCTGGGCTCGGGAGTTTCGTCGGTGTGGCGCATTTAGTTAGCCACGTCCGCTCTCAAGCTCGTCGCCGACGTTCCTCCTATCTTCGCCGGAGTCCCCGATGTTGTGGTCCTGGTTTGTGAGTGCCCAGCCACCACAATCCGGCACATACATGCACGCGTATCCATGAGGGATCTCCTTAGGCGCCTCCATTAAGAACCGGTAGTCACTAGGGTCGCCACCAATCCTCGTAGACGAGGAATGCCGGTGTAGTCGGCACTTCAGCAGGTGCTGCCAACGCATATGGCAGCGGTGGACGGGACCGGAATGGCAACTCTCCTTGATGAGTCCCGAGAGCTGGTCCCGACGGCGAGTACCGGTGGCTCATGATCTCTCGGATCACGCGCAGAGCGACACGCTCCAACACGTTGACCAAGTTCTCGCAGTGGCGGTGTAGCGAGTGAGCCACCAGTGTAGTTGATCTCCTCGCCGCGTACCCCCGGTGCGTTCCTCCGACGGGGTAGAGAGGTCTATCCCATCGAGCGCACCTTGCGGTGAGAACCCCTTCCATCTGATGCCACGGGAACGGGTTCTCTGAAAAGAGCCGATGAGGTCGGCTTCGAGGGTGGCCTTGATCTCGTTGTATTGCTTCTTGAGGTCATCAGGCAGATCCTCGTAGGTGACTGGCGTGCCGTCCGCCATCTCAGATGTAGATGGCGATGTGGTTGATGTAGACGATTGTCCCACCGGGCGTGCCAGAATGTGTTGACTGCCAAAACCCACCGGCGGGCAGCGGCCTTGTCAACACCGTAGAGCCGGGAAGAGCCTAGAGCTGCGGCTGGCTGAGACCCTCCGAGCGACGGCCCGCAATGCTCTTCTGGTCACACGCGGCGATGCGAAGTGCAAGGGCGTGCCACCTGACCTATACCTGGTCGGAAGGTGATGGGGATGCCTCGCTTAGTTTCCCCGCAGGGCATACATGTAAACATTAAATACGAGCCTCGATCGGCTCTCGTGTTATCCCGTGAATCGGCTCAAAGAGCCGATCCACCCATGATCCGTGCGGGGTGCACGAATACTTGGTGGTCCCGCTTGATCAAGATGAAGCATAATGAGATCTACGACGATTTAGGGTTTTCACCGCATAATCGGATCATCCTACTCCAGGTTGGGCCTCGCGGCCACGCACGGTGCTCGTAAGCCGATCCTAAACAAGGCCTAAAAACCAACATGATGTTGATCCTCGGAACATCCCGTTTAGGACTTGCGAACGCCACCCTACGTGCCACCGGATCCTCCCCCCTTTGTAAGGCCTAACTATTGCGGATATTAAACTAATCCTTGTAGAACAAGGAGCAATCGTAACGGATCGGATCTACTAAATAATGATCAAGCGGGTGCCGCCCCCACACCCGAGATAGGCGTGAGGGCGGCTAGATATGCAAGGGTTGCACTACGTAAGCATGCTTAAACGAAGAACAATGCTAACCCTAACACATCTAATGATAACTACGTTGCTCGCCATCAAAAGCGCTTCGATACGAGCAACGCATGAACAACGTGGCTTGTGCTGCCTAGATCGCAAGATGCGATCTAGGCAGCATGTCGCTTACCTGATAGAAACCCTCGAGACGAAGGAGTTGGCGATGCGCCGAGATTGGTTTGTTTTGGGGTTGAACGTGAGTTGTTGTTTATTCCATAAACCCTAGGTACATATTTATAGTCCAGCGGACTCTCTAATGCAGGCGTGCACTAAACCGTGCACGACTAAGATTCTATCTCTAAACTAAAATAGATCTAATATGTTACAGATACACGGGCAATTAAGCCCAACTTGGTATAACAGGCCGATTCATATAATTCTCCACGTATATTTCCTTAAGCCCATCTTGACTGCGGCCCACCTCTGACTCGGTTAAATTCTGGTGATAACAGAGGCCCAACGCTGCCAGATCGACTGCTTCTTTCTCAGTTAAACGAGCCGAATAACATCTGTTCTTGACAGTCCTGAAACGCTGAATGTATTCCGACACCGTTTCTCCCCGCTTCTGCCGCACCTGCGCCAGATCGGCAATGCCATCCTCGGTAGCTTCTGAGTGATATTGAACATGAAACTGCTCTTCCAGTTGCTTCCACGTCCGTACTGAATCTGGTGGCAACGAGGTGTACCACCCAAAAGCTGGTCCTCTGAGAGATTGCGCAAAAAACCTTACACGTAACGGGTCTGATGCTGAAATCATGCCCAACTGTGCCAAATATCGGCTCACATGCTCAATTGAGCTAGACCCTTCGATCCATTGAACTTTGAGAACTCGTGGAGCCGATACTTGGGCGGCAGCGGAATCAAATCATATTCGTTGGGGTACGGCTTGGAATAGCCGACTGTTCTCCTCTTTGGCGAGATGCCGAACTCGGTCTCTCAAGATTGTACCGATTTGTTCCACAGTATGAGCCGCAGGGGCTGAGCTTTCATGACTCGTTCCGGTGGCATATTTAGCTAGCCACGCTCGTTTATCGGCGTCCGCTCCGGAAATCCCTCCTCGCTGCAATCTGGTTTGTGCGCGCCAAGTTATTGCAGTCCGGCACGTATGTGCACACGTATCCATGTGGGATTTCTTTAGGCGGCTCATACAGGAATTGGCAATCGCCGAGATCGCCTCCAATCTTGTAGACGACGTATGCCTGGTGAACCCCGTGGCTCTGGAGCTGCAAGCGTGAATGGCAGCTCGCGGTCCGGTCCGGAACGGTATTTCTCCCCGGTGAGTCCCTAGGGCAGGCCCCGACGGAGAGTACCGATGCTTCATGATTTTCTTGAACCACGCGAACCGCAATGCGCTCGAAAGCGTTCACCAGGCTCTCAGAATGACGGTGTAGAGAATGAGCCACCATGTAATTAACTTCCTGGCGCAGAGCTCTGGTGCGTTCCTCTGAAGGGACAGACATATCTACTTCATCGAGAACGCCTTCGGGTGAGAACCCTTTCCACCTAATGCCATGTTTACGGGTCCTCTCGAAAGAGCCGATGAGATCGGCTTCGAAGACAGCTTTAATATCATCATATTTCTTCTTGTGCTCCTCGTGCAGCATCTTCGTACGTGATTGGTCCGTCCGCCATCTCAGCCTGCAGATGTTGACGCAGCTTGCCGTAGAACGTCCCACCGGGCGTGCCGAATGTGTTGCCTGCCAAAACCCACCGGCGAGCAGCGACGAGCAACACGAAGAGCCGGGAGGCTCCCGTAACCGCTGGTGGGCCCTAGTCCCTCGGGCGACGGCCCGCAAAATCCGGCACACGTCCTGGCTATTGCGAGGGCGTGCCACCCGACCTATACCTGGTCAGGAAGGTGATGGATTGCTTCAATTAGTTTCCTGCATGGCAGACACGTAAACATTAAATCTGAGCCTCGATCGGCTCTCAGGTTACCGTCTGAATCGGCTCAAAGAGCCGATTGACCCATGGTTCGTATTGGATCTACGATAACATGGGGATCCTGCTTTATCAATACCAAGTTAAATCGATCTACGATAGTCTAGGGCTTTCACCTCATAATTGGAATGTCCTATGCGTAGTTGCGCCTGGCAGATACGAAAGATAACAGAAAACTAGTCCTAGGCCTAAAAACCAACACAGAGTCGATTTCCGGAACAACCCCTCTTGGATCGGCAAACCATACCTTACGCACTACTGGATCATTCAACCCATTTGCAAGGCCTAACCATGCGGATATCAAACTAATCTTTGGAGAACAAGGAACAACCATAACAGATCAGATCTACTAAATAAAGACCAAGCAAGATGCTGCCTTACACCTAAGATAGGTGCAAAGGCAGCTAGATATTTAGGGGCAGCATAACTAAGCAAACATATCAGAAAAGTATCGATGTTAGCCCCAAAACATCTATGATAACGGTATTACTCGCCATCAACAAGGCTTCGATACGAGCAAGCACAAAACAACGAATAAATCGATATCGCCCGGATCGTAAGATGCGATCTGGGCAGCATGACGCTTACCCGGAAGAAACCCTCGAAACAAGGGGTGGCGATGCGCCTAGATTGTGTTTGTTGTGAACGTGATCGTCCTCCTTTCTCAATAACCCTAGGTACATATTTATAGTCCGTAGACTTTCTATCTTTGGAATAAACCTAACTGTGTACGAACCAAACTCTATCTCTTAATTCTAAACTGAAACTTGATCTACCATAATGTACATATATACGGGCAATCTAGCCCAAACTCTCGCACGAGGCCGATTCAGAAACACTTTATGTGCATATCCTCTAAGCCCATCTCAATCACTGCCCATCTCCTAATTTGGCTAAAATCCGGCGATAACAGAGATATACATGTTACCAGTTGAAAGCAATTGCTGAAACTTAATCATCCTTTGTGTTGCTTCAATGCCTTCTACTAAGAATTTATTGCTTATGAGTTAACTGTTATGCAAGTCTTATTGATGCTTGTCTTGAAAGTACTATTCATGAGTCTTTGCTATATGATTCAGTTGTTTACTCATTGTCTTCATCATTTCTTCGAATCGCTGCATTCATCTCATATGCTTTACAATAATGTTGATCAAGATTATGCTGGTAGCATATCACTTAAGAAATTATCATTGTTATTGTTTACCTACTCGATGGCGAGTAGGAACTAAGCTTGGGGATGCTTGATACGTCTCAAATGTATCTATAATTTCTTATGTTCCATGCTAGTTTTATGACAATACCTACATGTTTTGTTCACACTTTATGTCATATTCATGCGTTTTCCGGAACTAACCTATTGATGAGATGCCAAAGTGCCAGTTCCTGTTTTCTGCTGTTTTTGGTTTCAGAAATCCTAGTAAGGAAATATTCTCGGAATTGGACGAAATCAACGCCCAGCATCTTATAATTCCACGAAGCTTCCAAAACACCGGAGAGGGGACGGAGGAGAGCCACAGGGCCACCAGACAGTAGGGCGGCGTGACCCAAGGGGGGGCGCCCCCCTATTGTGGGGCGCCCCCGTAACCCTTCCGACTCCGCCTCTTCGCCTATTTAAAGGTCCCTGACCTAAATCTTCGAGACGGAAAAGCCACGGTACGAGAAACCTTCCAGAGCCGCCGCCATCGCGAAGCCAAGATCTGGGGGACAGGAGTCTCTTTTCTGGCACGCCGCCGGGATGGGGAAGTGCCCCCGGAAGGCATCTCCATCGACATCACCGACATCTTCATCACCGCTGCTGTCTCCCATGAGGAGGGAGTAGTTCTCCATCGAGGCTAAGGGCTGTACCGGTAGCTATGTGGTTAATCTCTCTCCCATGTACTTCAATACAATGATCTCATGAGCTGCCTTACATGATTGAGATTCATATGAGCTTTGTATCACTATTCATCTATGTGTTACTATGGTGATGTTATTAAAGTAGTCTATTCCTCCTTCATGATGTAATGGTGACAGTGTGTGCATCGTGTAGTTCTTGGCATAGGTTATGATCATAATCTCTTGTAGGTTATGGAGTTAATTATTACTATGATAGTATTGATGTGATCTATTCCCCCTTCATAGTGTAAAGGTGACGAGTGTGTATGCTATGTTAGTACTCGGTTTAAATTGCAAAGATCTATTATGCTCTAAAGGTTACTTAAACATGAATACCGAATGTTGTGGCGCTTGTTAACTCCGGCATTGAGGTGCTCTTGTAGCCCTACACAACGAATGGTGTTTATTATCAAACAAGAGTATATGTAGCACAAAGGAAGAGAACTTATTTATTATGTGATCAATGTTGAGAGTGTCCACTAGTGAAAGTATGATCCCTAGGCCTTGTTTCCAATACTGCAAACACCGCTTATTTACTGTTCTGTTGCATGTTTACTCGCTGCCATATTTTATTCAGATTGCTATTGCTACTCATATACATCCTTATTACTTGTATTTCACTATCTCTTCGCCGAACTAGTGCACCTATACATCTGACAAGTGTATTAGGTGTGTTGGGGACACAAGAGACTTCTTGTATCGTGATTGCAGGGTTGCTTGAGAGGGATATCTTTGACCTCTTCCTCCCTGAGTTCGATAAACCTTGGGTGATCCACTTAAGGGAAACTTGCTGCTGTTCTACAAACCTCTGCTCTTGGAGGCCCAACACTGTCTACAAGAATAGAAGCACACGTAGACATCAATGACGAAGAAAACAAGAGCTTGAATCCAAACTTTGCCATGAGCGATTTCCATAGATAGCTCATAAACTTGAAGTATCTATCCGACACAATGCTTGCGGGTATCCCATGTAGACGAACGAATTCCTGAAAAACTATGTGGTAACATGTGAAGCATCGTCGGTCTTATTGCATGGTATAAAAAATGAGCCATTTTAGAGAATCTATCAACTACCACATTGAGTCATGACCATGTCTAGTTCATGGTAAGCCTAGCGCAAAGTCCATGCTTATGTCGAACAAAGGAGCATATGGAAATGGGTAAAGGTGGTAAAGACCATAAGGGTTGGTGGTACACTTAGCTTGTAGGCATCTGGTGCAACGGTTGCATAGGCGCTCCACGTCTCGCTTCATTTTGGGCCAATAGTAATGGTTGGAGAGCATTGCGAGGGTCTTGTCGCATCCAAAGTGTCCCATGAGTCCACCTTCATGTGACTCTTGCAAAAGCAACTTTCGAATAGAAGACTCGGGTATGCAAATTTTGTTAGCTTTAAACAAATAGCCATCATGCAAATAGAAATCATCAAATCCTCTTTCAACGGAACACTTGGCAAGAATGGGACCAAAGAAAACGTCGGTGTGGTAAAGGTCCTTGATCTCCTCAAGACCCAAAACATGAAAATCCAGTCGAGTGAGAAAAAGATTGTTCTTGTGGGAAAGAGCATCCGCGCCCACATTGTTCTTTCCCTTTTTGTATTTGATGAGATAAGGGAAGGACTCAATAAACTCAACCCACTTAGCATGCCTTTTGTTCAAATTGGTTTGGCTCTTCAAATATTTCAAAGGCTCATGATCGGAGTGAATAAAAGATTCTTTTAGCCAAAGATAATGTTGCCAAACTTCAAGGATCCGAACTAAAGCATAAATCTCCTTGTCATATATAGGGTAGTTTAGACTAGCACCATCTAACTTTTCGCTATAATATGCCACAGGTTTGCCATCTTGCATAAGAACACCACCAATGCCGAGTCCACTTGCATCACAATCAATCTCAAAGGTTTTTGCAAAATTTGGAAGAACAAGGAGTGCTGCCTCGGTGAGTATCTTTTTCAATTCATCAGAAGCTTCTTGTTGGGCCTTTCCATAAACAAACGGAACATTCTTTTTTGTAAGTTCATTCAAAGGGAAAGCAATGGTGCTAAAGTCTTTCAGAAAGCGGCGGTAGAAACCGGCAAGGCTATGAAAACATCAACTTGGGCAATGGTGGTAGGCGTAGGCCAATTATGAATAGCCTCAACTTTCGAAGAATCTATTTCAATGCCACTAGAGGAAACAACAAATCCAAGGAAAACCAATTTGTTTTGTGCGAAAGAGCATTTTGAAAGATTGGCATAGAGTTCCTCATTGCGTAGGATGCATAAGACTTCTCTCACATGTTGTACATGGTCCTCGAGATTCTTGCTATAAATGAGAATATCATCAAAATACACAACAACACTCTTGCCAATGAGAGGTCTCGAGATATGATTCAGAAGACGCATAAAGGTGGAAGGAGCATTGGAAATACTAAACGGCATGACTAGCCATTCATAGAGACCAAGCTTGGTCTTGAATGCCATCTTCCATTCTTCACCAATGGCCATGCGAATTTGGAACTTTCGAAAATATAGTGGCACCACATCACTTATCAAGCATGTCGTCTAAACGAGGAATGGAGTGGCCATAGCGGACGGTAATGTCATTGATTGGTCGACAATCCATACACATCCTTTGCGTGTCGTCTGATTTAGGCACAAGAATGACCGGTACTGCACATGGGCTAAGGCTCTCACGAACGTACCCTTTAGCGAGGAGATCTTAAATTTGGCGTTGTATCGCCTTGGTGTCGTCGGGGTTGGTGGAGTAGGCGGCATGGTTTGGTAGTGGAGCGCCTTGCATGAGGTTGATGCGATGCTCTATGCCTCGAAGTGTTGGAAGACCGGGAGGAAGCTCGCCGCGGAAGAAATCCTGAAACTCCTTCAAAAGAGACAACAAAGACGAAGGAATTTTTTAAGTCGTTCGTCTCCGATGGTGGCCCCTTGCAAATGAGCATATAGTGCAATGTTGTTGATGGGTTTTCTTGCACTTCTCTCAATTCACTTTTGGTGGCTAAGAGGATACTCTTCATCTCACTCATATTTCGCTTGTGGCGCTCACACTCCTTTCGAAAATCATTGTAACCCGAGCCACCATCATCTTGAGTTGAGCACCTTTGTTCGACTGAACCTTCGAGATCTACTTTCCCTCTACTTATTACGAAACCCTAAGCCTACAATCTGTAGGCATTGACGAGTTAATCCCTCGTCACAAGGAAGACAAAATTGTTTTGTGCGAAAGATCATTTCGGAAGATTGGCATAGAGTTTCTCATAGCGTAAGATGCATAATACTTCTCTCACATGTTGAACATGGTCCTTGAAATTCTTGCTATAAATGAGAATATCATCAAAATACACAACGACACTCTTGTCAATGAGAGGTCTCAAGATATGATTCATAAGACGCATAAAGGTGGACGGACCATTGGAAAGACCATACGGCATGACTAGCCATTCATAGAGACCAAGCTTGGTCTTGAATGTCGTCTTCCATTCGTCACCAATGGCCATGTGAATTTTGTGACAGCCACTATGCAAATCAACTTTCGAAAATATAGTGCCACCACACAACTCATCAAGCATGTCGTCTAAACGAGGAATGGGGTGGCGATAGCGGACGGTAATGGCATTGATGGGTTGACAATCCATACACATCCTTTGCGTGTCGTCCGGTTTAGGCACAAGAATGACCGGTACCACACACGGGCTAACGCTCTCACGAACATACCCTTTAGCGAGGAGATCTTGAATTTGGCATTGTATCTCCTTGGTGTCATCGGGGTTGGTGCGGTACGAGGTGCGGTTTGGTAGTGGAGCGCCTTGTATGAGGTCGATGCAGTGCTTATGCCCCGAAGCAGTGGTAGACCAGGAGGAAACTCGTCGGGAAAGACATCTTGAAACTCCTTCAAAAGAGACAACAAAGACAAAGGAATTTTTTTAAGTCGTTAGTCTCCGAAGGTGGCCCCTTGCATATGAGCACATAATGTAATGTTGTGGATGGGTTTTATTGCACTTCTCTCAACTCACTTTTGGTGGCTAAGAGGACACTCTTCATCTCACTCATATTTGGATTGTGGCGTTCACTCTCCTTTTGCTGGATCACTCCCTCACCTCTCAAGTCACCATGGTGTATTTGTTGTTGTGCCCTCACTAAAGCCTTCGCATTATCGGCGATGATTTGGCTAGGAGTCATTGGGCGAAGCTCGAACTTCTTGTCTTTGACCTTGAAGGTGTATACATTTGAGTGACTATCATGTGTAGCTCTCTTATCATATTGCCATGGCCGGCCAAGAAACATGTGGCAAACTGTCATTGAGACTACATCACACTCGATGGTGTCTTCATAGGGGCCGATCTTGAATTTGACGGTGACGGTGTGTTGTATCTTGACGTTGTCCTTGTCACTCAACCATTTGATGATAGGGATGTGGGTTCTTGCGGAGCGAGAGGTTGAGCTTCTCACATAACTAGGTGCTTGCTAAGTTGTGGCAACTTCCTCCGTTGATGATAACATTGATGGAATTTCCTCCAATACCAGCACGGGTTTGGAAGATGTTGCACCGTTGGTCTTATATAGCTTGAGGTTGAGTAGTCAACACTCTTGTGACCACAAGTGAAGGACTGGGGTCATGCACACAACAGAGGGGATCTTCTCCCTTTCTTCATCGCAATCTTCTTCATTAGCTACGGCGGCTTGGACAAGAGATTCATATTCTCCTTCACTTAGTGTCTCTATGTCACCATTCTCCATGGTGATCATGACCTTGGTGTTCTTGCACTCGAAGGACTTGTGGCCTTGTGTTCCACACTTGAAGCAAGTGACATTGCTTGTTCCCGTTGATGCTTTTGATGAGGCGGTTGAAGGCACTAGTTGCTTCATGCGACTTTAGATGGTCGGTTGCTTGGATGTTGTTGAAGAACAGGAAGGCGTGTATTGAGCTTGGAGGTGAAGTAGGAATTTGTCTTGTTTTACTTGATGTCCTCATTCACTTGTTGCTCGGCCTTGAATGCTTGGTGAACCAACTCAACCATGTTGGAGTATTGTTGGAACTCCACAATCCTCTTGATTGGGTAGTTTAGGCCATTGAAGAACAATTGTTTGGTTCTTGGACTCTTGGATGTTGGCTCGCATCATGGTCAACTCCATTTCCTTATAGAACTACTCAACAGTCTTGGTGCCTTGCTTCAACTTTTGTAACTTGTTGAATAGGTCGGTCATGTAGTGAGAAGGAACAAAACGGGCTTGCATCTATTCCTTCATCTCTTCCCAAGTTTTAATTGGAGGCTCACACTTCTCTTCCCTTAGAGTGACAACTTGCTCCCACCAAGTGTTGGCATATTTAAACTCAAGAGATGCCATGGCCACCTTCTTCGCATCGGAGTAGTTGTGGATGGGGAAGATCTTGTCAACCTTGAGTGCCCATGAGAGGTAGGCCTCGGCGTCATCTTTACCCTTGAACTTGGGCATGTTGAACTTGAGCTTGCCATACATGTTTTCTTCATCCTCCAAGTTCCTTCGACGAGGTCGCATGCCTTCTTCTCTTGCGACTTGGGGTGGGTGAGGAGGTCTTCCACGGCTAAGCATAAAATTGGGTTGGTGTTGCATTTGCACGCTAGCTTCACTTGGTGCGCGATGATGGTGTTGGCGACGATGTTGATGAGGTTGTGGAGGTTCTTGACGACGTCCATTGTTGGCTTCCTCATCTTGAGCATTTGTCGGGTCTCCTCTTCCACGTTGGTTGTGTCGTGGATGATTCCGGAGATCACGCCTAGGTTGTTTTTGGTGACCTTGATCATGAGCATCAGTATGTGGTTCGCGATGAGGTTCCGGGTCCATGTTAAGAATGACGTTGTCTTGGGGTTGGTCGTAACGCCCATGTTGGGCATGGCGATTTTGTTGATGGCGATCATGGGGTGGTGCTTCTTCTTGTTGAGGATGCTCTTGTGGTCGAACATGTGGATGAAATTCTCCTCGCCTTGAGTTGGAGCGTGAGGAGTCATGGCGATCATGGGAGTAGTAGTCTTGTGAAGAGCTTTATGATGAGGTAGAGTAGTGTCGGCGACGGTGACCCAAGTTGTTGATGGTGCGTTCGAGGCTCTCCATGAGCCGCTCCATGTTCGCATCGTTGACCACCATTTGGCGATCCAAGTTGCCCGTGGCTTCGCGAAGGAGGGCCATGTCTTGGTTCACGACGGCGAAGTTTTGTACTAATTCCTTGTATTGCTCATCGATGCGAGTCTCGAATAACGACATGTGCTCCTTGAACTCTTGGCGTTGAGCCCAAAGGTTTTGTTGGGTAGCCAACCTCTCGGTGTTGCGGAGAACTCCATACGATCTTGCTTCATCTCTGTTCCTATCCATGTTGTCAAGACAAGAGCTTGGTTGTGGATGTTAGTGGAAGAAACTACCTTGAAATCTCACCTTGGAATGACCGAATTGGTTCAACTAACGAAACCAAAAGAGAAACCAATTTGTATTGGGTTACACACGCAAAAGCTAGCAAATATGGTGGTAGGAAAGGATGGTGGAAAACCAAGCGATGAAATCCGAAATCAAGTATATTGTTAAAAGTGGGTGAAATCCAAAATTCAATGTCAAAGTTTCGATCACCAAAAGACGGAAATATATGGAACACACACGCGAGATGAACGGGGTTAGTGCGACCAAAGAAAGAGCGCAAAAATAAGAAGGCTTACAAAGACCGGCTCGGTGTCACACTAACACGAGAAGAGGCAAAGCTTTGCTTGCAAATTGAGAGACCGGCAAGGCTTACAAAGACCGGCTCTTCTCTTCTCTCTCTTTTGATTAAAAGCTTTTGACTCTTTTGTATATGGTGGCACTTGCGGTCTTTTGCTAATTTTGTGTTTTTCCTTCTTGTTGTCACACTATGATGGGGTTAGCCTCGCTTTTGCTATGTTTCCACACGAGTGTTTGCTTATAAGCTTTACTCCACACTACACACATCGTCACAATCTGGGCCACATGCAATGTCTCGCAACACTTGACAAGCAATGCTCGATAGGCTAGGTCGCAAAAGGAAGAGGGGCTACAAGGCAATGCAAGTTATACCTAGATGGTGCGTAGGCGGTGATGACCACACAACTTGCAATGATGGTGGTGGTGTCAAGCGCACGGTTGCAAATCCAGGGTGTCGGGGTCGTCTTCGCCTTTGCGTCGTTGCAGCCGGTTAGTTTCACGAACAAACAACCACAAACGAAAATTTGGTCAAAAAAATCGGGGCAGTCAACAGCAGTTCCGACGGTTGTTCCGGTGGCGCCGGTCCTGGTGCCGGTTCATTCTGGTGGGATTTCCGGTCTATCGGTTCTCTAGCCGGTCCGTTCCGGTGGGGGTTCCGGTCTGCCGGTTGTCTCGCCGGTTTGTACCGTTGTGCCGGTTTCACCACCAGATCTGAGTTCATGATGAACTTGATGAAAGTCAAACGTCGGATTTCGAAGGGAAATGACCAAATTGAAGATGGGGAGGGTTAGGGATGGGAAAATCAATAGCAAAGACAAGTTTCTACTGGATCAAAACCACCAAAAACTAAAAAAAATCACAGATCTATTCATGGAAAATTTGGGGCTATGTTTTTTGGAATTGTTTTTGGAAATTTTCTAGAGACGAAATTGGGGATGGTTGGGGTCAAATTCGTGGCAACCAAGAGCTTCTTATACCATATGATGATACCTAGGGTCTAGGGTTTGGCCCAATCTCACGAAATTGACCAAGGTGGTGAATGAGGGGGATGGGAAAAGGAGGAAGGATACAAGATCCAAAGGAAAAACACACTCACAACCCATGATACGGGATGTTGACCCGATCTTTCACGATGCACCTCCTTGATCTAATGGATCTTATAATTCTCCCAATCACGTGAGCGATACACGCGACCTAAAGATAGGGATCGCCAATCTTGCGAGCAACTCGACGATGAACGACGAACCTCACGCCTGGATAGACACGCCAAGCTCGACAACCCTCGACAATTTGAGGACCTTCTCGCACGCACGATAACTCTTGACAGATTCAAGAACTCTCACGCCTTTATTGATGGATAACTGGACGAACGTCCGAGACGCCGTCACACACGCCGATCCCAATGAGACGGTAATAATATGAACTTTAAGTTCTACATTATTCAGAATAAACTGAAAGCTGCCCTAACCCTAGCCGCACCATCTCCTTATATGAGGAGGTGGTGGCCGGCCAGCCCGTTGGGCCTAACCTAATTTGACTCGGATAGGCCCAAGTCGAACAGACAACTTAAAACCCTAATGGCCCACCACATGACCTGGCTACATTATTTCCTAATAACAATACTATCATAAATTGTTGATACAACCTTAGACTCAATCATCATATCACAGGTTGTCCTAGTGTACCAAGCTGCATGGATGTCCTCATCATCCTCCCCCCTTCAAGAAGCGTTGTCCCCAATGCGCGAGGGTCTGCTGTAAAGGGTGGCGTCAGATAAGCAACACCGCCGCTCTCCATCTGCAAGCCTCGCCAATCTTCGACACCACATCCTCCCGCTCGACTAGCTTGACTTGACCTTGGCGCCCTTTCTTCTTCGGCGCTAACACCTCATTGAGATGCAAATGTTACTCTGAATGCAACCTTGAGGCACACCTAGCACATCACCCAAAACAAACAGGACATACTCCTGCACCTATAGATGCAAACTGAATTTGGAAGCAATTCAAACACATCACCCAAAACAAACAAGACAATTTCTGCACGCCAAGGGTCCAAATGATTTAACTCTGCCACCTCTTAAAATTGTACTGTATCTATGTATTTTTTTTTGCGGGTAAATTTTTTTTTTGCGGGTATACTGTATCTATGTATTTGCAGCACAGAAATTTCAGCCAACAACCTGACTGCAAATATTCGTGTGAAAGTAATACTAGTATGATCTGCAACTAATCTTCCTTTCTTTGATGTACGTGCACCCAAACAGTCGGGAGGCACTAGCTAGCGATCGCTCGCTCTCCGTGGCCGAAGCGGTCGATTTCCGACATTCCGAAGAAGGAAATCGTGATCGATCCTTTTCTTTCCATTCCGGGAACTGAGCTAGCGGTCGATTTCCGACATTCCGAAGAAGGAAATCGTGATCGATCCTTTTCTTTCCATTCCGGGAACTGAGCTAGCGCGCTGTAAAAAGAATTGATGCAGCCGGGAGTCGAACCCGCGTCGGCAACATCAACCACGCGCGCAGCACAACGCAGACCAAATAAGCTACAGCAATTTCACGTCTACACCCCGGCGTTTATACTTTTCTAGTAAAATAAGTACGGTAAAAAGCAAAAATTACTAAAGTAGAAAAAACGGAAAGAAATTTTTGTTCCAAATTTTGAATATTTTGACAAAAAAATTAGCTCACTATTTATCAAACCATCTGCCTATTATTTATTAACAGTAAATAGGAAAAGTTATCAATCCGAAAAGCAAATTTTATTTAGAATATTTTTGAAATATTTTTAGCTCTTAAATTTATCAAGCCTCTGCCCATTATTTATCAACAGTAAAATGTGAAAAGTTATCAACCCGAAAAACTAATTTTATTTAAAATATTTTAGTGAATTTTTTAGCTTTACAATTTATCAACCCCTCTGCCCATTATTTATCAACGGTAATGTGAAAAGTTATCACCCAAAAGGCTCATTTCATTTAGAACATTTTAGTCATTTTTTAGCTTACAATTTATCAACCCCTCTTCCCGTTGTTTATGAACAGTAAATGTGAAAAGTTATCGACCCAAAAGGCTACTTTTATTTAGAATATTTTTGGAAACATTATTAGCTCACAACTTATCAACCTCTCTATTCGTTATTTAGCAATGCTAAATGTGAAGAGTTATCAACCCGAAAAGTTAATTTTATTTAAAATATTTTAGAAACATTTTAGCATATAATTTATCAACCCCTTCGCCCATTATTTATCAATGGTTGAAAAGTTATCGACCCGAAAATATAATTTTATTTAGAATATTTTGAGGATATTTTTAGCTCACAATTTATCAAACCCTCTGTCAGTTATTTATCAACGATAAATATGAAAATTTATCGATCCGAAAAGCTAATTATATTGAGAACATTTTAGGCCATTTTTAGCTCTCAAATTTATCTACCGCTCTGCACGTTATTTATCAACGGTAAATGTGAATAATTATCGACCCAAAAGGAGTAGTTTTTTTTAGATTGCAAGTGGTAGTTTATTTAAGTTGCAAGTGGTTTTCCCACCCGTTAATTCCCCCATAAAACCCACTGGCCCGAAAAAGGGAATTATAAATTTGATCCCAACAAACATGAATTAGCGTACGAAATAACATAAAAGGGAATTGTTAAAAGAGAATAGCTTAAAGGGAATTGAAAAAAACTTTCATACATACAATGTATTGTCAAGTATATAAACTTTCGTTTATACAACACAACGGATGATGATACAGATGGTTAGCATGTTTGACAAATTTATACACTACCTTAAGGGTTGTGAGTTCAAAACTCTCTACCGTCAAATAATTTTTAGCCTAAAAAGGACAGCAGTGAAAAAAAGGCATACCCAGACGCGAAATTATTGCTTGCCGAAATTAATGCGAATCGGAATTAATGACGCGGGGAAAATTCCGGATTAACTACTGCTAGCAACAGAAAAGGAAGATCCGTGCGAGATTTGCGCACAGCGTTAATGCCTAAAAACGCGTGGAGTTAATGGCACGAAATAATTGCTAAACGACAAAACCGGAAGGTGCGACCACAAAAGGCAACCGCTCGAGCGGTCGAACGCGCTAAAGGGAATTCGCAAACAGTCGGCATTGAACGAAAACCAAGCTGAAAACATGTGAGCTAAAGATTCAGCCTGCACGTACCAAAATTTCTTTCGTTTTTCTTTTTCTCTCTCCTTCCTTAACGCTACACGTCTATTTCCTTTCCTTTCCAAAACGCATCAACCAGCAGCCAAACTTTACTTTACTGTCCGTAGTCCATGTACAAAGGGAACTTTTCTTCTATTTTTTAACTGGTCGATCGTCACACCCAAAGAAACCTGCGCCATATTTCTTTTCTTGCTGGCCCGTGTTCCTTTTTTTGTCGCTACCAGCCTGACCACTAAACCAGACTCCCTAATTAACACGCACGCACAAGCTGCTCTCCTATTGCCTCCTTCCTTTGCTTTCCTAGTTTCCTCTGACCGGTCTCGAGTAACAAATCACGCGAATTTCACTCCTCTTTCTCTTTCCTTTCTGGCCCGTACCTTCCCTGCCAGCCGAGACACAACGCAGCATACCAAAACACGTCGATCCAATTCCAATCCGACGATCAGAAAAAATAATGTCGATCAACACTACTCGAACTCCAACTCGGAGGTTCGAAAAACACTACTCCAACTCCAACTCGCCAGCCATCTCGCTCGGCTGAAACCAAACCATGCTAGATACTCTCGCCACCAGCAGCAACAACAAGATCATCGCCACCAATAACACAATTGCAGGGGTGCTGCCTGCCGGCCTCCTGACGGATCTGATCTTCTTCCTCGCGCGCGCTTGGCTGGATTCATCCTAAACTTTGCACCGTGATCAACCTAGCGCTCCGATACCAAATGATACGGGATGTTGGTCCGATCTTTCACGGTGCACCTCCTTGATTCTATGGATCTGATAATTCTCCCAATCACGTGTGCGATACACGTAACCTGAAGATAGGGAACACCAATCCTGTGAGAAACTCGACGAAGAACGACGAACCTCAAGCTGGATAGACACGCCAAGCTCGATAACCCTCGACAGTTCAAGGATCTTCTCGCACGCACGATCAATCTTGACAGATTCAAGAAATCTCACGCCTTTATTGATGGATAACTGGACGAACATTCGAGACACCGTCACACATGCCGATCTCATTGGGACGGTGATAATATGAACTTCAAGTTCTACACTATTCTGAATAAACTCAAAGATGCCCTAACCCTAGCCGCACCATCTCCTTATATGAGGAGGTGGTGGTCGGCCAGCCCTGTTGGGCCTAACCTAATTTGACTCGGACAGGCCCAAGTCGAACAGACACAACTTAAAACTCGAATGGCCCACCACATGACCTGACTACATGTAGTGACCTTGCATAGCACTGCATGTTGTAGTATGCTGGCCGTGGATACAACATGTCCGAAGTATCAATCCGAAATATCACTTCTCTCAGAGTGGTACAACAGAAACATAGCTGGTCCAAACTTACTCACTTAATATTATTACAAGCCAAAAATGTACATTATAAGAGCTCCTCTTGGGTCCGTGGAGAATAACTCAGGAGTTCCAGTTGAACTCTACAAAGCCTACGAACTATAATTAGAATTAGGCTTAGGACCATTACTACTCGAGCAGCTTATTCTATATTGTTCGGTGCTGCCCGACTACTACTACAATAACCTCTTAGCTTATGCCTCCTCCTTAGTCTCGTCAGCTCCGTACTCGATCAGGTAGTCCACTCCTTCGATGTCTCCCGAGAGATCTGGCTCCTCGTAGTAGACATCCTCCGCGTAGTCTGCTTCCTCGGGATTCCCCTCAGTGATGTTTTGACAATCTAAGCATGATATTTAAAGAGAGATGAGTACGAGCGTCTCAACAAGTTCATTATGGGAAAGAGGTGTTTTATGCACTAGCTACGGCCATGAACTAGGAAGTCCAAGGCGATGCAGGTTTTTGTAAACATTTCTTCAAAAGGTTGCTTTTATTCTGAAGAGCTATGTCCACCATCCTTCACCGGGTGCCTAGAACTTCATGGAGTTCCTTTCCAGCAGCGTTCGCAGTTCCAAACCCGGAACAGGGAGTGACAAGCCACAATTTGATACACTCTGTAGAGGTGTGTTACTTTACCCATAAGAGAACTTATCCTTGTTATAGCCGAGTCTAGTTCTCGTCCACAGTTCCTTGGTGTGAGGCTAGGTATAAGTCATAGCCAATCATTTGGCCTTCCCGCGACCCCACATACCCAACCTTTTGTAATCCACTGTCCTCGATCGACTCATTGAGCAATCCCTTGGGCCAGCCCGTAACAATCCATCATAGGTACATTCTGTAGTAGAAGCAATGGGTGGATTCCTCGGGGCTTCCTCCCTGCCTAAGAATGTAACATCCCAAATTTCAATAAAAAGGAAAAGAACAATTCCAGAGATCCCAATTTGAGAATCAACAAAAACTTTTAAATTTCATATAGTACCCTGCATAGGACTTGTGCATTTTGAGTGATATGCCATGATGATTGTTATATTGTGTATGTGATGAACTCCAAAACCCTCAAGTGATCAAGTGATGATCACCAACCAAATAAATCAAAAAGAGAAAGAAATCAAATATTAATAAAACCCTAAAAACCCTAACATATGGTCTATGTCATTTTTGTAAATTTGACCCTAGACCCATTTGATCTTCACCAATACTTGCAATATGATATCAAAGAGTAAGTACAACTTTGAGAATCAAAGATATACCATTTAAACCAAATTCAAAAATTAAATTGTGATCACATGAGATAATGGTCATTTCTGACTTTTATATTCTGGTCATCACTTTGAGCCTCTCTATTTCAAAATTTCTAAACTAAACAAATTCAAATCTTTGCATGTCATCCAAGTACACAACAAGATGAACAACTTTTGTAAAGATCAATATATCAAATTCATTTTGGATCAAAAGCTATGATCAAGAGAAGATGAGACATTGAAACAAATGCAACATTCTCCATTTTTCAAAAATGATCAAACCATGCCACCACTTGACCATCACTTGCCCTAGCAATGATCCCTGGACACTCCTACACCGAGCCCATGCAAGGGAAGCCAAGGAGAGGGCCAGACATGGCGTGGACATGGCCATGTCGTCCACGTTCGCCACCGACGCGCCTCCCCTCTTTTCTCTCCACGGCAGCCCATGCCACCATGCCAAACACGTCGACGATGATCTCCTGGATCTGCCCGTACGCGCCCTTGACCGCGAGGACGACGCCACGACTCGCCATGGTCGCGCCCAGGTACGCCCAGGTACGCCGCGAGCGGCATGGGTGACGTCACCGTGCACGGACGCGCGCGACACGGCCACGCGTCGCTCGCAGCACTCCGCCGTACCCCGACCAAACCCGCGCGCCCAGGTACCTTCCTCGCCACACGGAGCTCGCCGGACATGCGTGCGTCACGCCTTGGCGACCACGGTCGCTGGAGAGGACAAACGCGCCCGCCGCGGCCGCGACAGTACATGCACGGACCCGACCACCCTACGCGTCCCCTTGCCGCGCCGTTCACGCTCGTAGCTTCGCCGTGACGTCGTGAACACGACCCCGTCGTTGCTTAGCCCTCTAGCTCACCGGAGCGGCCGCACTCTTGTCGCCCTTGCCGCAGCACCACGGCCACTCTCGCGCCTATAAAAGGAGGCCTCGCCTCGACCATTCCTTCACACCACCACCCTCCCCTCTCCTTCCTTGACCTCCTCAGCACCTCACCATGCTCGATTAGCCACCAGACGCTCCCAATTGCGAGATCGCCGCCGCCCACAGTAGCCGACGATCGCCGGAGAAGGAAGCCGCCCCGGGAGCTGCCGCCGGTACCAGGAGCTTCGCCGTCGTCCACAACTTCATCGCGCACACTGCCCACCCTAGCTGGAGCCACGGTGAGCCCTCCGACCCCCTACCCGAGCCGCCGGCGAGCCCCTCTCTCGCCGTCGACGACGATGAATGTGCGCCGTTGATCTGCGATCTAATCCAACGCACCCCATTAGCCCATACCGCTTCGGCCGTTAAGAGTCGCTGACGGGTGGAGCCCACTGTCAGGCGGCCCGCGCGTGCATAGATGCGTGGTGGGCAGGCCTTGGGCCGTTTTAAACGTTTGAGCCCAGTTAGTTTTCCCGCCGGCCTTTTTAATTCAAACTTCGTTTAATAAATTTAGTTTGAATTCAATATTGAACCTAACTTTGAAAATTCATAGAATCTGTTTGGCTTGGCCAAATTTAACAAACTTTATATATTTGGAAAGCCACAGAAAAGTTCTACAACATGCCACTGGTCCCACCTCAATATTTGTTATAGAAATAAAATGATAAAAAGAAGAAGGCAGGGACTTTTACATATTCAAATAATTATTAAAAATCAGCCAAAATAGATATTAAATTAATTCCAACTCCAATAACTCATATTTGACTTACACTAATTGTTTCTGCAAGAAAATGGTGTGGTCACTTTGTATGATCATGCCCTAGTTGAATTAATGGACAATATGGCTAGTATAGTTGAGTGATATTGTCCAAAACTATTATGTAAATCATATGAAGTGATTTACTTCATTTAAATCTTGTCCCAAATGAATTCATGTGATGTTTGCACCCCTGGTCCAAACCCTCCTATATGAATATTTGGAGATTTAAATCATTTGTGGAATTATAAAATGGTATGAGGTGATCTACCTCATTTAAATCATTTTCTCAAATGATGATGATGAATGTTTGACTTAGGTCAATATGAATTCATGTATGATTATTTGAGAAGTTAAATCTTAAGAAGATTTCAATGAGAGGAACTTATTTCTCTCAAGAACTAAATAGAAATTATTAATTACATATGTAATGAGAGGAAATTACTTTTCTTTAATAAAGAAAACCAATGCACTTAGTTATTTTATGTGTGTGATTAGCATAGTTTGTGTGAAGTAATTATGAGCTTAGTATAGCTCTTGAGCTTGTTTAGTGATTATACCTCGTATTCAAATTTAGACGCTAGCATTGGAGAATACCAAGAGGAAGAAGGATTCTACCAAGAGGAGGAAGAAGAGAACCTAGAGAACTACCAAGGCAAGCTAATACTCTTGCAAAGTGCAAAGCCCTCCTTGGGCAAGGCACCATGACTCTTATCTTTCTTAACACAAGCCTATTCTACATTTACACCATACAAGTTTTACTTGATGTTTTCAAAGAGTTGAATTAACTTGATTTAGGTGAACAAGATTATTAGAGTAGCAAAGTTAGTTCAAAGATAGCAAAGCAATGTAGCACCCCTCATGATTAGTGCTAGTGCTAAAATACTAAAACTTTGACTACTCTAGATGGGAACATATGACTTGTTGAATTTGAAACCTTGGAATGATGAAGCATTCCATTGAAGGATTTGAAGTTGAATGTGAACAAGAGAAGATAGTGATTTTTGATAAAACCCTGATATTGGTTTGAATGCGATACCTTTCCAATATTAAGTACCCCCACAATACCCGATTATGGGTAGGGCTTAACTGGAAGTTTATACACTTTAGTATGGGTTCCCTCTGAACACACATCATAGGGGTTATGCCGAGGCTGCCTCCGTTGTTGAGAAATGATGTGAATTGAGGTGAATTGTACGGCCAAGCCCCGTGCGGCTCCCAGTGTTAACAGTTGGTTTTCACTGGGAGGCCAAGCTCATGGGGAGAGGTGCTCATACTAGGATGTGTAAGTGAAAGGTTATGGTTGATGATCCGCGTATTGTGTTACGATGATTCGGAGTCATTCCGACGAATGAAATCAAATGTTGTGGCCCAAGTGTGCAACCTCTGCAGAGTGTAAATCTATTCGAATAGCTGTGTCCACGGTTACAGACGGTTGGAAAGGCCATACAGTTTCCGGTGTCAGATTTTGAAAATGTTGGTGAAATGAATGGTGACTGGTGACTTGTTGATTTACAACAAATATTGTGGGAATGACACTAATGTTCCCATTTGAGTTAGTTAGCACATGATCAAATACCTGTGAACTAAATTATGGCTTATGCAAATTAAGCTAGAGCTTGGCACCTTTACTCAAAGAGTTAGCATTTTACTTTAGTATTAGTTTGCAAGTACTTAAAGTACTTACGGCTTTGTCCATGGCTATTCAAATGGCCAGAGTACGATGATGAACAGAACTATCACGAGGATGACCAGCAGGACGCCTACGACAACTATGGGTTTCTGACGTCAAATGTTGGCCTATGGACTAGAGAGTCCATTTATCGTTACGCTTCCGCTATGTATGAACTTCTGTATGTATGTTGATTTATAGATCAACTATTTGTGTAAGATGAATCATGTGATTCAATGTTGTAAGAAAATATGGCTTGTAATAAATAATGATTGTGATATTCGACTATTATGCCTCGCAACAACATTATCCTGGGATTGCGATGAATGACATAATAGGCATCCGGACTTAAAAATCCGGGTGTTGACAAGTTGGTATCAGAGCCATTGTTTGACCTTAGAAAACCTTAGTTAGAATGGGCGTTCACAAAAACCTAACTTTGAAATCAAAAGGAAGAAAATATTTATGAAAAGTTAATCATATTCTTGTCTTGGAGGCTTTTTCGAAATTTGATAAATCATGCTCTTTCTTATTATGTCTACTTAAAATTTTGCCACACTTGTTAAATCTCTAACTTACTCTCCCAATTCACTTTCAGATGGAGCCCAACGCACCCGTCAACACCAAGTTTTATCAACTTGGTAACGGAGGCAGCTTGATTTTCGAGCACGATCTCACCGCGGTCTCGAACTTTCTGGGACGCCTCCAGCCCGAGTTCCATGGGATCCAGGTGAATGATCAGCCTGGCGGCGAGGTGCAATGGATCATTACTGCAGATCTAAGGGGAAACATGGAGTCTCCCACCTCGGAGAGAATCCTTTTCTCCTTCCGTGAGAGCAACTGGCTCGATGGGCTCGCACGCGGCTTGCAGGAGGCACTGGCACGCCTCTGCGGACAGAACGCGGTGCGCCTACTTGCGTCTCGCTTCGATCACCTGGTGAAGCGTGATGCCGTAGGAGTGCCCATGGCTCTGCAGTCTCACCCTGAGCTGAGGCACCACGCTGAGCATCTGGATTTCATGTTGTATCACACTCAGCAGGATCTGGACAATGCCCGTGCGTACGCGAACCAGACTCACCTTGCACTGGCCACTCATGGCGATGCTATCAAGATGCTGTCCAGGGACCGCAACAAGCTTCGCCTGAGGTGTGCGAAGAAGGATGCTACTATCACGCGCCTTCGCGCCCAGATCACGTCACTAGAGGCCACCGTCAAGACCCAGGAAGATCAGCTGAGAGAGATGGAGGAAGACGAGGCCGGTATCGATATTCAGGGAGGAGGAGCCTTCCTGAGTGACGATGACGACTTCGAGGAGGACGAGTTCACCGAGGAGGAGGACTACGCGTTCCTGGAGCCAGGACCTGATGATGTCGTTCCTATCGACATTGAGGATGAGGGTAGCTGCACTTGATCACTTATGTAGGTGTGAGTTGTATCCCGTCCCGTGTATCGTAGCATGAGAAATGGTTCTTAAAACCATTGGAAGTGGGGCATGTTAGTTTGTAATGTGTGATGTGGAATGAATGAATGAATGTTTGTGTGTGTCATCCAAAGCATTCAAGTTTTTACAAGTTTTTGAACTCATTCAAAATAAACCATAGAAATTCCCTCTTATCTTATAATCTTCTGTATATCCAGATGGCCCCTCCCAATCGCGACAATGCCATGATGCAACTGCTGCAAACCCTGTTGGCCGACAGGGAGAATGAACGAGCTGAACGACAAGCCAACCTCATAGCACTTCAGAACCTTGCTAACCAAGGCCATGGGAATCATGATCATCCCGGATCCAAACTCAAGAACTTCCAGAATACCAACCCTCCGGTGTTCAGCAAGACCGAAGAACCCCTCGACGCCGAGGACTGGCTCCAGACTATGGAGAACAACTTGGAGGTCGCCGGAGTTGAAGCCAATGAGAAGGTCCTGTTTGCAACTCACTACCTTGCCGGACCAGCCCGAGCTCGGTGGCCCAGCACCCGTGCCATGAATGGAGGTCAAGTCATGACTTGGGCAGATTTCAAGCTCAAGTTCAGCAAGTACCATGTGCCCCGGGGTCTTATCAAGAAGATGCGGGATGAATTCCGCGAACTCAAGCAAGGAAGGATGACGGTGGTAGAATACCGCGACAGGTTCCTTACACTGTCAAGGTACGCCCCCGACGAGACTGACACCACGGAGAAGAGGCAGGAGAGATTCCTGAATGGACTGCATGATGAGATGCAGACTGTCCTGGTCAACATCCCCTTCGCAAATCTTGAAGCCTTAGTGGACTCGGCCATTCAGATGGAAGGCAAGTTGAACCAAGCCAATGAGAACCACAAACGCCGCATGATGCACCAGAGTGGGCCCAGCAACACTCCAAAGTATCGCCCCAGCTCAAGCGGAGGTTTTGCCCCCAGAAACAACAAGCCCCAGATGCAGACTTCACGCCCCGGTTTCCAGAATCGGAGTGGAGGAAACCCCCAGGAGGCCACCACAACAACAACCACAACTATCAGAACAACACCAACAACTTCAACCGCGCCCCAATGCGAGCCCCCAACACCAACAACAACAACACCAACACCGCTCCAAGGACTGGGAGCAACCCCGTTCCTATCGCCACGAAGGACAAGTCCACCATCACTTGTTATGAGTGTGGTGTAGTGGGACACTACTCCAACGAGTGCCCCAAGAGGCTCGCCAAGCTCGCCGGCAACACCGCTGCACCTGTTCAGCAGCAACGCCGCGTTTCCACCGGAAAGAAGTTCGCCCCCAACAACCCCAATAACCGCAACGGCCGTCTCTTCCACATGAACGCCGAAGAAGCCCAGGAAGCACCAGATGTTGTACTGGGTATGTTTCCTGTCAACTCAGTACCAGCCAGAGTGTTGTTTGATTCCGGAGCATCTCATTCTTTTGTCACCGAAGACTTTGCATCAACAAGTAAAATTCAACCTATCAGATTGAAACATGTCATGATAGTTCAAATTCCCGAATCAACCACTAAAGCCAGAAAATTTTGTAAAAATGTACACATCAGAATACATGAAGTAGATTTCTATGCCAATCTGATTATTCTGGGAACCAAAGGTTTGGAAATAGTGTTGGGTATGGATTGGATGGCCAAACATCATGGAATGATTGACTGTGCCAAGAAAGCCATCACCATGACCAGTAGCACCGGTATCATAGTAGAACATGTATCGGAAAGACTGCCCAGAAAATTTACCTGCAACCAGAGTGTAGCCAAGCCAACTTTGGATCAGATCAGGGTCGTTTGTCGATATCCTGATGTGTTTCCTGATGGTTTACCCGGTATGCCCCCAGATCGGGATATCGAGTTTATCATCGAGTTAATCCCCGGAACCGGACCTATAGCCCAGAGAGCCTATAGTATGAACCCAGCAGAGCTAGTGGAACTGAAGAAGCAACTGGATGAACTGCTAGCCAAAGGTCTGATTCGACCTAGTGCGTCGCCTTGGAGATCCCCAGTCCTGTTTGTAGACAAGAAAGACGGTGCCAGTCGTTTATGTATGGACTATCGTAAGCTTAACGATGTCACCATCAAAAACAAATATCCCTTGCCAAAGATAGAGGATCTGTTTGATCAGCTGACCGGAGCCATAGTATTCTCGAAGATTGATCTCAGGACTGGATACCACCAGCTGAAGATTCGTGCATCGGACATTCCCAAAACTGCCTTTACCACCAGATATGGATTGTACGAGTACAATGTCATGTCATTTGGATTGACCAATGCCCCCGCTTATTTCATGAATCTCATGAATAAGATCTTCATGAACTTTCTGGATAAGTTTGTTGTCGTTTTCATCGATGACATCCTAATCTACTCCAAGTCTGAAGAAGAACATGAGCGACACCTAGAAGCTGTCCTGGAGACCCTTAGAGAGCATAAGTCGTATGCTAAGTTCAGCAAATGTGAGTTTTGGCTGAAAGAAGTAGGATTCTCGGGACATATCTTGTCTGCAGGAGGAATTGTTGTAGATCCCGCCAAGATCAAGACTATTGCAGAATGGAAAGCCCCAACCACCCAGACCGAGGTCCGCGCTTTTCTTGGATTAGCCGGATATTACCGCAGATTTGTAGAAAGCTTTTCGAGCATCGCTCGACCAATGACCCAACTGCTGAAGAAGGACAAGAAGTTCAAATGGACTGACAAATGTGAGGAGAGTTTTCAACAACTCAAGCTTAGACTAACCTCAGCCCCAATTCTGATCATGCCGGACATCACCAAACCCTTTGACGTTTACTGCGATGCATCCAAGATTGGTCTCGGATGTGTGCTTATGCAAGAAGGCAAAGTGATATCTTATCTGCCCCGGCAACTGAAGCAGCATGAGCAGAACTACCCAACCCATGACCTCGAGCTCGCAGCCGTAGTGTTAGCACTGAAGGTGTGGCGTCATTACCTCATGGGTAATCGCTGCGAGATCTATTCGGATCACAAGAGCCTGAAGTATATCTTTACCCAGAAGGAACTGAACATGAGGCAAAGAAGATGGTTAGAATTAATCAAAGATTATGATATGGAGATTCACTACCACCCCGGCAAGGCCAATGTGGTAGCGGATGCGTTGAGTAGATTGCCGTGTCAGTTAAACTCAATGATAGCCGAAGAACAACCCAGTCTCTACCAGGAGTTTGAGCAGTTTAGAATGGAGTTAGTCAGCGAAGGATTCCTAGCCAGCATGGAGCTACAACCCACCTTGATTGGTCAGATCAAGGAAGCTCAGAAGGGAAATGCCAGCATTGATGGAATCAAGACCCAGATAGCCGCAGGAAAAGCACCGGGATTCACCGTAGATGAAGAAGGAGCTCTTTGGTACAACGGACGCCTGTGTGTACCGTCAGACTCAGAGTTAAAGCAAGTTAATTTGAAGGAAGCCCATGACACCTTATACTCTATTCACCCCGGAGGTACCAAGATGTATCAAGACTTGAAGGAACAATTTTGGTGGCATGGAATGAAGAGGGAGATCGGAAGCTACATCGCTAAGTGTGATATCTGTCAGCGAGTCAAGGCCGAACATCAACGACCCGCAGGACTGCTGCAACCACTACAGATTCCGGAATGGAAGTGGGACTCTGTAGGAATGGACTTTATCACAGGTTTGCCCAAATCCAGCAAAGGAAATGATTCCATATGGGTAGTTGTTGATAGATTGACCAAGGTAGCCCATTTCATCGCTGTCAAGACCACCTACCAAGGCCCAAAGTTAGCTGAGCTGTACATCTCTAGAATAGTCGCTCTGCACGGAACCGCGAAGTCAATAGTGTCAGATAGAGGTTCACAATTCACCTCAAGATTCTGGCAGAAGGTGCATGAAGGACTAGGAACCCGTCTGAATTTTAGCACCGCCTATCACCCGCAGACCGATGGACAGACCGAAAGAGTCAATCAGATATTGGAGGACATGCTGAGAGCATGTGTACTGGAATATGGATCTAAGTGGGAAGACTGCCTGCCGTACGCAGAATTCTCTTACAACAACAGCTACCAAGCCAGTTTACAGATGGCCCCCTTCGAAGCACTGTACCGAAGGAAGTGCCGTACCCCCCTGAATTGGTCGGAAGTCTTTGGACCTGATGTTCTTCGTGAAGCTGAAGAGAAGGTGCACAAGATTCGGGAGTACCTCAAGACTGCTCAATCAAGGCAGAAGAGTTACGCCGACAAGAGACACCGAGAGATGACCTTTGAGATTGGAGATTTTGTCTATCTCAAAGTATCCCCCCTGAAAGGAATGCAGAGATTTCAGCTGAAAGGAAAGCTTGCACCCCGATATGTCGGACCCTTCAAAGTTCTGAGTCGCCGCGGAGAAGTATCCTATCAACTGGAACTGCCTGAAGAAATGTCGGCTGTGCACGACGTGTTTCACATCTCACTCCTCCGGAAGTGTCTTGAAGTCCCTGAGAAGACCGAAGTGTTCAACAACATCGATCACCGTTCGGTGGATATCAACCAAGACCTGACGTACCGCGAAGTGCCGATTCGCATCTTGGAAGAAGCATACAGAACCACCCGCACCCGAAGCATCAAGTTTCTGAAGATACAGTGGAGCAATCATACCGATGATGAAGCCACTTGGGAACGAGAGGAAGACATGAAGAAGGAATACCCGGATCTCTTTAGCACCTAATTTTTCTTTAAGATCTCGGGACGAGATCTTTTGTAAGGGGGAAGGGTTTGTAACATCCCAAATTTCAATAAAAAGGAAAAGAACATTTCCAGAGATCCCAATTTGAGAATCAACAAAAACTTTTAAATTTCATATAGTACCCTGCATAGGACTTGTGCATTTTGAGTGATATGCCATGATGATTGTTATATTGTGTATGTGATGAACTCCAAAACCCTCAAGTGATCAAGTGATGATCACCAACCAAATAAATCAAAAAGAGAAAGAAATCAAATATTAATAAAACCCTAAAAACCCTAACATATGGTCTATGTCATTTTTGTAAATTTGACCCTAGACCCATTTGATCTTCACCAATACTTGCAATATGATATCAAAGAGTAAGTACAACTTTGAGAATCAAAGATATACCATTTAAACCAAATTCAAAAATTAAAATGTGATCACATGAGATAATGGTCATTTCTGACTTTTATATTCTGGTCACCACTTTGAGCCTCTCTATTTCAAAATTTCTAAACTAAACAAATTCAAATCTTTGCATGTCATCCAAGTACACAACAAGATGAACAACTTTTGTAAAGATCAATATATCAAATTCATTTTGGATCAAAAGCTATGATCAAGAGAAGATGAGACATTGAAACAAATGCAACATTCTCCATTTTTCAAAAATGATCAAACCAGGCCACCACTTGACCATCACTTGCCCTAGCAATGATCCCTGGACACTCCTACACCGAGCCCATGCAAGGGAAGCCAAGGAGAGGGCCAGACATGGCGTGGACATGGCCATGCCGGCCACGTTCGCCACCGACGCGCCTCCCCTCTTTTCTCTCCACGGCAGCCCACGCCACCATGCCAAACACGTCGACGATGATCTCCTGGATCTGCCCGTACGCGCCCTTGACCGCGAGGACAACGCCACGACTCGCCATGGTCGCGCCCAGGTACGCCCAGGTACGCCGCGAGCGGCATGGGCGACGTCACCGTGCACGGACGCGCGCGACACGGCCACGCGTCGCTCGCAGCACTCCGCCGTACCCCGACCAAACCCGCGCGCCCAGGTACCTTCCTAGCCACGCGGAGCTCGCCGGACATGCGTGCGTCACGCCTTGGCGACCACGGTCGCCGGAGAGGACAAACGCACCCGCCGCGCCGCGACAGTACATGCACGGACCCGACCACCCTACGCGTCCCCTTGCCGCGCCGTTCACGCTCGTAGCTTCGCCGTGACGTCGTGAACACGACCCCGTCGTTGCTTAGCCCTCTAGCTCACCGGAGCGGCCGCGCTCTTGTCGCCCTTGCCGCAGCACCACGGCCACTCTCGCGCCTATAAAAGGAGGCCTCGCCTCGACCATTCCTTCACACCACCACCCTCTCCTCTCCTTCCTCGACCTCCTCAGCACCTCACCATGCTCGATTAGCCACCAGACGCTCCAAATTGCGAGATCGCCGCCGCCCACAGTAGCCGACGATCGCCGGAGAAGGAAGCCGCCCCTGGAGCTGCCGCCGGTACCAGGAGCTTCGCCGTCGTCCACAACTTCATCGCGCACACTGCCCACCCTAGCTGGAGCCACGGTGAGCCCTCCGACCCCCTACCCGAGCCGCCGGCGAGCCCCTCTCTCGCCGTCGACGACGATGAATGTGTGCCGTTGATCTGCGATCTAATCCAACGCACCCCATTAGCCCATACCGCTTCGGCCGTTAAGAGTCGCTGACGGGTGGAGCCCACTGTCAGGCGGCCCGCGCGTGCATAGATGCGTGGTGGGCTGGCCTTGGGCCGTTTTAAACGTTTGAGCCCAGTTAGTTTTCCCGCCGGCCTTTTTAATTCAAACTTCGTTTAATAAATTTAGTTTGAATTCAATACTGAACCTAACTTTGAAAATTCATAGAATCTGTTTGGCTTGGCCAAATTTAACAAACTTTATATATTTGGAAATCCACAGAAAAGTTCTACAACATGCCACTGGTCCCACCTCAATATTTGTTATAGAAATAAAATGATAAAAAGAAGAAGGCAGGGACTTTTACATATTCAAATAATTATTAATAATCAGCCAAAATAGATATTAAATTAATTCCAACTCCAATAACTCATATTTGACTTACACTAATTGTTTCTGCAAGAAAATGGTGTGGTCACTTTGTATGATCATGCCCTAGTTGAATTAATGGACAATATGGCTAGTATAGTTGAGTGATATTGTCCAAAACTATTATGTAAATCATATGAAGTGATTTACTTCATTTAAATCTTGTCCCAAATGAATTCATGTGATGTTTGCACCCCTGATCCAAACCCTCCTATATGAATATTTGGAGATTTAAATCATTTGTGGAATTATAAAATGGTATGAGGTGATCTACCTCATTTAAATCATTTTCTCAAATGATGATGATGAATGTTTGACTTAGGTCAATATGAATTCATGTATGATTATTTGAGAAGTTAAATCTTAAGAAGATTTCAATGAGAGGAACTTATTTCTCTCAAGAACTAAATAGAAATTATTAATTACATATGTAATGAGAGGAAATTACTTTTCTTTAAAAAAGAAAACCAATGCACTTAGTTATTTTATGTGTGTGCTTAGCATAGTTTGTGTGAAGTAATTATGAGCTTAGTATAGCTCTTGAGCTTGTTTAGTGATTATACCTCGTATTCAAATTTAGACGCTAGCATTGGAGAATACCAAGAGGAAGAAGGATTCTACCAAGAGGAGGAAGAAGAGAACCTAGAGAACTACCAAGGCAAGCTAATACTCTTGCAAAGTGCAAAGCCCTCCTTGGGCAAGGCACCATGACTCTTATCTTTCTTAACACAAGCCTATTCTACATTTACACCATACAAGTTTTACTTGATGTTTTCAAAGAGTTGAATTAACTTGATTTAGGTGAACAAGATTATTAGAGTAGCAAAGTTAGTTCAAAGATAGCAAAGCAATGTAGCACCCCTAATGATTAGTGCTAGTGCTAAAATACTAAAACTTTGACTACTCTAGATGGGAACATATGACTTGTTGAATTTGAAACCTTGGAATGATGAAGCATTCCATTGAAGGATTTGAAGTTGAATGTGAACAAGAGAAGATAGTGATTTTTGATAAAACCCTGATATTGGTTTGAATGCGATACCTTTCCAATATTAAGTACCCCCACAATACCTGATTATGGGTAGGGCTTAACTGGAAGTTTATACACTTTAGTATGGGTTCCCTCTGAACACACATCATAGGGGTTATGCCGAGGCTGCCTCCGTTGTTGAGAAATGATGTGAATTGAGGTGAATTGTACGGCCAAGCCCTGTGCAGTTCCCAGGTTAACAGTTAGTTTTCACTGGGAGGCCAAGCTCATGGGGAGAGGTGCTCATACTAGGATGTGTAAGTGAAAGGTTATGGTTGATGATCCGCGTACTGTGTTACGATGATTCGGAGTCATTCCGACGGATGAAATCAAATGTTGTGGCCCAAGTGTGCAACCTCTGCAGAGTGTAAATCTATTCGAATAGCCGTGTCCACGGTTACGGACGGTTGGAAAGGCCATACAGTTTCCGGTGTCAGATTTTGAAAATGTTGGTGAAATGAATGGTGACTGGTGACTTGTTGATTTACAACAAATATTGTGGGAATGACACTAATGTTCCCATTTGAGTTAGTTAGCACATGATCAAATACCTGTGAACTAAATTATGGCTTATGCAAATTAAGCTAGAGCTTGGCATTTTACTTTAGTATTAGTTTGCAAGTACTTAAAGTACTTACGGCTTTGTCCATGGCTATTCAAATGGCCATAGTATGATGATGAACAGAACTATCACGAGGATGACCAGCAGGACGCCTACGACAACTAGGGGTTTCTGACGTCAAATGTTGGCCTGTGGACTAGAGAGTCCATTTATCGTTACGCTTCCGCTATGTATGAACTTGTGTATGTATGTTGATTTATAGATCAACTATTTGTGTAAGATGAATCATGTGATTCAATGTTGTAAGAAAATATGGCTTGTAATAAATAATGACTGTGATATTCGACTATTATGCCTCGCAACAACATTATCCTGGGATTGCGATGAATGACATAATAGGCATCCGGACTTAAAAATCCGGGTGTTGACAAAGCATGTACATGCTGGCCACCTGCAGGTATACGCGTTGGTATGCGAGAGGGAAAACAACAGCTGACTACTCCGTTCCACTCCAGATCTTATGGTAAACATGGGTATTACGGCGCAAGAATCATTGAGCGACATTTGTTGTCAATCCTATGTGAATATAAACCCATTTCAATGGAACCTCCACCGAACTCATACCATGGTTCCATTACGCACCACATAGTCATATTCATAGTTATGAAAGTATTATTTTGTTTTTCATGCAAGAGTGATAAGTATAGTACTTTGCAATTAATTTGAAAAAAAATACTCAAATGACATGAGCAAGCGACGAACTTGCCTGAATACTCATGGTATTCAAGTTGGATGGTGTGGACTGACCCTTGTCCTAGGTTTTTGAAAGATAGCATCATTGTACGATAAGGGAAATGGTTAAAGATCCAATTGATGCATGCTTTTGGTGTTTTTAGGTTGTTCCCCCCAGCCGGCGTTTTTATTAAATTGTCGAGAGTTTTGAGAATAAGAAATATTTAGGTTTCCTCCTTAAGAGTAATATACTATTTTGAAATGTTTCCAAGAAGAGTTAAGTAAAATAAAATTTATGGACTTGGTTCATTATTAAAAACAAGAGGTTTATTTTTAATTCCTTTTATTATTGTTTTATTACTTGGATGAATAATTATTCTTTTAGTAATTATTTTTTACTTTGGTCCATCTTTTCAAATAAGTATTTGTTTGGAGTAGAGAATAATTTTTAAAGTGGTTTTCATATATTATTATATCTTTTAGGGCTTTCTATGATTTTTGGATATAGTACAAAGTTTCAGTTACAAAGGGGCTTGTGAAATGACCTTTTTGCCCCTAGGCCCACTGGTCAGGCCGACCCATCGGGTTAGGTTGGACCAGCCCACCTGGTTTGGCCCAACCAGCCTCATTCGACCCCCTCCTCTCTCGCACGTGACAAACCCTTACCCTAATTTTTGCTCCCGTGACTCCCGCGTCGCCTCCGCCGTCGCCGATCGATTCTGGCCAACTCCGGCGGCCTTGGCCCTTGCCATGCAGCACAATCGACGCGTGTCTCGATGGCGTAGCTTCCTGTCCGCGTCGATTTGGAAAAGACGGCGCCTCCCGCTCGTCCCCGACCCCTACTACAACTAGGGTTGCGGTCTCCTCCAGCGATGCGCATCGGCAGGCGTTCCAGGCAGTCCTGGTGCTGCTCGACGGCGTGCTGGGTGCTGTGCTGGGTGTGGTGGTGCTCGGCATGGCCTGGCTTGGCAGAGGCTTGGCGCTGTCGTGGCCTGGTCTGTGCCGCCATGCCGCCATGGCTACGTCTTCGTGCTCCTGCTCCCAGGTACACGCTACTGCTCCCTCTCTCTCTTACTCCTCCTCATCCTCTTCCTCTGGATGCACTGGCATCCCTCTCCTTAGGGTACTGGCCTTGATAGTACACCTGCATCTGCTCTTCTGCTACTGATGCTGCGCTCATGGCCATGCCATGCTGTTGCTAAGCTACCGTTGTTGCTGTTGTGCTCATGGCCATGCCATGCTGCTCTAGCTGCTGTTGTGCTCATGGCCATGCCATGCTGTTCTAGTTGCTACTATGCTGTTGTCTATTCTTGTTCATCTCTGTGTGGTTACTCTGGCCAACTGTTGTAAGCATTTCTTGCTTATGCAAGTGCCAATGATTCTTGTTCATCTCTGTGTGGTTATGCATTGCTGTGCTATACCTATGTTTCCTATTATAGTGGTGCATCAATTCTCTTTGATGTGCCTCTAGATACAATTATAAAAGATTATATATGTGGTTTCAGCTACTGCAATTACTTGCAGTTGCTACTGCTTGTATTTTTTGTCCTTGGATGATCATGTGATCATCATATGTATATACCTGTGCTTACTGGATTCTTATATACATGTGATATATACTGTATTATGCAGCTGCTTGTCTATGAAGCTCCTCACCAAGTACTGGTGGTTGCTTGTGCTTGTAAAAGCATGATTGTTGGCTAGTGAAATATCTGATACATATGTATCATCTGCGTAGGCTTGATGTTGCTGGTTTTACTTGTCTGTGAAGATTTGCTTCCTAAGTTCATACATAAGGGATGAACTGCTTGATGTAGTGATGATTTCCTATTTTATTTATAGAAGTTTGGATGGAAACCAACTATAGTTGGCACCTCCACTTGCTGTTGAACTCTCTGGAGTAATTATATGTTTGTTTGGCTGGCTTGTATGTAAGGATAAGTAGCTGTTGTGACCCTAGCAATGGATTTCTGCTAGATACGGTTGCTCCTACCACTTGCATGCTTTATGTGCAAGGATACTGGTGATCAACCATTTGATTCCAGTACCACTTGATGTTGAAAATCCATACAGACACATAGATGTCTATTTTTCTGATGGTTTTACTAGGCTTGTGCTGCTAGGTGAGTTTGGTTAGGCTAGAAGTGAATTAAATCCATACTGGATGCGTTTGGTTGTCTCTGTGGTGATTCATTTGGGCATACTCAGGGTCCTTTGGGATTTATTTCTCTGGTCTCTCCCTATTTTGCCAGCATCACATTGTCTAGGACCAAATGATGATGCACTTAGGGTAGCTCTACCCTATGGCTTGGGTGTGTTGTGCATATGTTGTGTAATATGAGCGAAACCATTGCTTGCTCATGATTCTTTGGTATACCTCACTCCAGCTCTTAGATGGTTGCTGATGTAGAGGTTTTGCTTGTGTGATTGCTTGGTTGGTGATGGCATTGTCCTTCTCCTCCTTGCTTGTGATCTGCTGTGAGCTACTTCACCATTTCTTGCTCAACAGTGGCTTGTTCTTGGTGGAATAAGCACTGGATACTCTCTACTGTCTACTGTTCTTGTTGTTCTACTCCTTATGGTGCCTGTGTCGATGAACACTAGGGTTTTGGAGCTGTAAAGGTTTGATACCACCTTGTGGTTGTCTCCTTGGTCGACAGCAAGTGCTATTCACTTGGTGACTAGCCTAAATGGTTGTGTGTTGTTGGACATGCACAATAGCTTGTGAGTTGTGTGCTTGGGCTGGTTGGGACTTGCTCCCTGGATGTGGATCAGCTCGGATGATCCAAGCTTATCCCATGGTTTGCTTTATTTCTAACAGCCAAGTGGCTTTGCCACTTGGTGCAATGTAATTCTCTGTTTTTCTTGATGTGCAGGTTTAGAAGATTTCAAGATCATCAAGGTGTTCTTCATGATCAAGAAGATGAATAGTATCTAGGGTTTTAGTTCTAGATACTTGTGTTTCTTTTATTCATTTATTTTCCTTATTATTTGATTTATTGTAATATATAAGGAATATTGTAATTGACAATGTATCATGTGTGTTGATTAATAAAGCTCAAGTTTTCTCTACGTTGAGCTTTGTATTATATATGTATTTATCCTTTATGTTATTTGTATATATTCAATATTATGATTTGATTTATATATTATTTAATTCAATTTGAATTGTTTGAGTTTGAATTTGAATTCAAACTCAATTCATTTTCATGTTTCAATTCCAAATAAGTTGATGAACAACTCATATGCAAAACCTAAATGCAAAGAGGTCATGTCAAACTTTATCGCACTCTCGAAACCCTAAACCCTAATTGGTGTCGAGAGAGAAACTTGATCCCCCCTTGGTGTGTTATGCAATAAAGCGCAAAATTTTCCCAGATTTTATGATGAGATGCACATCCCTTTCCTAAATCTACCCCGTAATTGTCTGAAATCCTGGGAGGTTACAGCCTTTCCCCCTTAATGAAAACTTCGTCCCGAAGTTGGGGTTAATATACCTGAATAGCTCTGGGTATGCTTTTATCAAGTCTTCCTCTTTTTCCCAGGTAGCTTCCCTCTCGGGATGGTGTTTCCATTGTATTCTGCAATATTTTTATTGTTCTGTTCCGAAGTTGCTTCCAATTTTCTTCCAGAATCTTGGCTGGTCTTCATGTGCTTTCAGACATTGTCAAAGCTGTGAAACATGGAATACATTGTGTACTAAGGCCAACCTCTCGGGTAATTCCAATTCAAACGCTAACCCTCGGTTCTGGCTTAGAATCTTGAAAGGTCCAATGTATCTCGGACTTAACTTTCCTTTGACTCCAAAGCGTTGCAGACCTTTCATTGGGCTAACTTTCAGATAAACCATATCTCCAACCTTTGGTTCCCAAGTCCTTCTCTTTTGATCGGGGTTGAATTCTTTGCTTGATCCTGCTTCATACCAGCAGATGGGTGATCTACACTTCCTTCCATATAAAGCTTCAAATGGTGTCATCTTGATACTACTCTCATAGCTATTGTTGTATGAGAATTCTGCCAAAGGAAAATGTTCTTCCCATGATCGTCCGAAATCTAATGCGCAGGCTCTGAGCATATCTTCAAGAATTTGATTGGTTCTCTCCGTCTATCCTCCTGTTTGAGGGTGATATGATGTGCTGTAATCTAATTTGGATCCTAAAGCTTCATGTAGCTGTTTCCAAAAGGCAGATGTGAACAAAGATCCTCGATCTGATACTATCCTCTTTGGAACTCCATGTTTGCTCACAATCTCCTTGATGTATATGTCGATGAGTTTCTCTCATGTATCCTTCTAATTTACCGCTATGAAATGGGCACTCTTAGTCAGTCGATCCACTATTACCCAGATCATATCCTTCTTCTTGTGGGTCATGGGCAATCCATTGATAAAATCCATTCATATCTCTTCCCATTTACACTCCGGAATCTTCAATGGTTGCAATGGACCAGCATGACTCTGATGTTCTGCTTTCACTCTTTGGCAAGTATGGCATTCAGACACATACTTGGCGATTTTCCTTTTCATGTTGTTCCACCAGAACAATACCTTCAAATCCATGTACATCTTTGTACTTGCAGGGTGGATTCAGTATGGTGTTTCGTGTGCTTCTCGTAGTATTAATTCCTTAAGCTTTGCGACATTTGGCACACAAATCCTCTTTTGAAACCATAATGATCCAGACTCGCCTAGGTTAAACTCTGATTGTCTTCCTTATCTATCCTTCTTGCTTCCTCCATAATAAATGGGTCATCCAATTGACTCATTATTATCTCATTTTTAAGATGCATATCCAATTCTCTTGCATTTTGTAATGTTGATAATCCTTCATGAGCTTCTTTCTCCCAATGTTGGATCTGTGCTTGGCTTGTTTCCTTCTACAACTCCATTGGAAGTTCTTGTTCTGCTCCACCGGTACTCTTTCGGCTTAGAGCATCGGCTACAACATTGGCTTTTCCAGGAGTATAATTGATGGTCAAATCAATATCTTTGATTAATTCCAGCATATTTTCTGTCTCATATTCAATTCCTTTTTAGTGAAGAAGTACTTGAGACTTTTATGGTCTATGTACAGTTCACACTTGCCTCCATACAGAAAATGTCTCCAACTTTTCAATGCAAAGACTACTGCTGCCAATTCTAAATCATGGGTTGGGTAGTTGACTTCATGCGGTCTTAGTTGTCTAGATCCATAACCTATAACTTTGCGTTCTTGCATCAGCACACATCCTAATCCATGTTTAGATGCGTCAAAATACACCATGTATTCTTTTCCCACTTCAGGTATATAGCTAACACCGGTGTTGTGGTTAACTTCTCCTTCAGGTTTTGAAAACTTAGTTCACACTCCTCAGACCAAACAAAGGGTGTATTCTTTCTTAACAACTTGGTCATTGGTCCAGCTATTTTGGAGAATACTTCTATGAATCCCCGGTAATATCCTATCATTCCTAAGAATCCTCTTATTTCCTTAACATTCTTAGGTGCTTCCCACTTCAGAACTGCTTCAACTTTACTTGGGTTCACAGCTATTCCATCCTTGCTGATGACATGCACAAGAAATTCTACTTGGTCCAGCCAAAATTCACACTTGCTGAATTTGGCATACAGTTGATGTTCTCTAAGAACTTGCAAAACTGTTCTTAAATGCTCTGCATGATC
Organism: Lolium rigidum; assembly: GCF_022539505.1. Taxonomy (NCBI): domain Eukaryota; kingdom Viridiplantae; phylum Streptophyta; class Magnoliopsida; order Poales; family Poaceae; genus Lolium; species Lolium rigidum. Next base: position 188,336,784 of record NC_061510.1, on the reverse strand, counting down.
TGACTTATTCTTAGAATATATCAGAATATCATCGATGCACACGATGACAAACTTGTCCAAATAGGGCATGAAGACATTATTCATGAGATTTATGAATATTGCGGGAGCATTTGTTAATCCAAAAGGTACCACTAGATACTCATGGTGTCGATATCTAGAGAAAAATGTTGTCTTAGGAACATCTTCCTTCTTAATCTTAATTTGATGGTATCCCGACCTCGATGAGGACATCCCTACCTCACTACTACCTCCGTCATTACAAGCTGAAGATGATCCTGCTGTGAAGCTCAAGTCCAATGAAGTTAGGATTGGGCCAATGACACGAGCTCATGCGAAGCTACTTAAACAACAGGAGAACTTGTTCCTTAGTGATACTTTGATCGATGAGAATTTTATACTGCCTAAGTCCTATTACTTATGTATGATCAGGTATGAAGAGGAACCAAGCATCGCACGAGGAGGAGAGGAGCAGCTGGACCAGAAGATGGAGGTAAAGCTGGACATGGAGCTGGACATGAAGACATCCCATGGACGCGCGAGGGAGGAGCGGGAGGAATGCGCGAGAGGAGAAGACGATGTCCAGGCCGGTGCCAGATCCGGGCCCGGTCCGATCGGATCCCGCGTCGGGCGCGCCCTGTCCAAACCGGCCACGGCGCTTGTGCCAACCGGGCACTATCCAGTAAGCCCGAGAGGTCCGCCAGGTCACCACCCGGTCCAGGGTCTGGTTTGAACCGGACCGACCGGTCCCAGACCCGGTCGACCGGCCCCCAGGCCGGCCGAGTCCGAGTCTGTCTCGACCAGATCTATTCTGGGTCGGTTATTTTCGTACTTTTTGGACCTGAGGTCGTCCCAGACGCCTATATAAGTCCGTGGGACGCCCCACAAGTTGCTTTAGACCACGTTTAAGATAAACCCTAGTTCATAATTGTTTGTTTTGCAACTCTATTGAATCTCTACACCCGATTCCTTTGATTTGGTGTGGAATCTCTGAAAGTCTTGTGTGATCTGCTGTTCCATTGGGAATTGGGAGGTTGCAACTTAGCGTTTCGTGGTCGGCGGCTACGTGCGCAAGTGTGTGGAGTTGCGAATATCTTGCAGGGTTGAGAGGCTGTTGCATGCGGCGACAAGGACCAATCGAGAGATCTGGTTGCGTCATACAAGTTATCATCAAGTTATCTCCGCTATGTTCATCGCGTGTTCATCACCACCAACCTCGCTTACTGAGAAGATCGGGCCACCCCTTATCATCTTGGTATCAGATTTCAGTGTTTCCTCGGTAAGCCATCCACAATCCACCCCATAGTTGAGTTGTGAGTGTTTTCCTATCCAGAAAAAGCCAAAAAAATTAGCGTTAGGGTTTGCCATAGCCATAGCTTGCACTAATTTCGAGTTTTAGTTGCTTTTCGTAGTTCTTTTTGCATATCTTTATCTTTCTTCTAGTAAGATTGTTAGGGTTTGTGTTTTCTATTTCATCTAGTTTATCATCTAGAGTCAGTTTTTGTATACTCAGAGTCCACATAGCATACAGTGTGTTTTGTCCAAACCATAGCCACAGTCTTTCGATATACGTGACTAGGAGCTTCCCCAGAAGAGACTAGTTTTACCGCTCGACAGACTGCTCATTAGGGTTTTGGTGCTTTGCATATCTTGTTGGCCGTGTTATCAAGGAGTTGAGTCATAAAATAAAAAAAGAGAAAATAGAAAAGAAGCAAAAAGAGCGACATAGCTGCGTTACAAAAGAAAAATACAAAATGAAAAGTGAAGTGCTAGTAGAATCAAGTAAAGGCCTAAGTTTTCTGTAACTGCACCTGTAGTTGAGCAATCTTGTTTCTGTTTCGTTGAGCTTTGCTAGTGTCTCTCGAGTGCATTGCAACCTGTCATCCATATAGTTGCATTGCCACATTTATCGCCTTGTGTGAGTATCTTTGGTTGTCTACGGTCAGCGCTAGAGCTTGTTATTGGTGCAAATAGGTAGCCTACCTACAGCCCCACATATACCCTGCTTTGTCGTGTGATTCACTACAAGAAAAGTTGCCATGGCCGACGAAGTTGAAGTCGCGCCGTGGTTGCTGGTGTACCATGGCCGACGATTTTTGGTCTCTCCGTTGTGCATGTCAAAACGTTTTTTTCTCGTTTTTGAGGCCACCTAGCCCGACGAAAACGGCCAAAACGTCGCGTATGGTGGCCCGGGACGTGGTGCATCTCGAAATCTCGGGTTCGCCGGCCGAGTCAACGCAAATCCGCACCGCCCAGGGATGTAGGGCCCAGATGGCAGCCTCTCTGGCATTGTTTTTTTTTCTCGATCGCGCCATCTCGTTCAACGCTCTCCGATCGAGCCGTTTACGATGCAGGATCATGGGTCCCACATGTCATCCTCTATGAACCAAAATTCTTTCTATTCTTGGATTTTTTTTGACCCCGTGATTTCTGGCTACTTTGATCCCTTTCCGCCTTGGAAACGTTGAGACCGCTGCTGCTATTTGGGACCCGCATGTCATCCTCTATGAGCAATCAACTTGCTTTTCTTGGAGTTTTTTTTGGCACCTCATATTTGGTCACTTGCCTTTTTCTTTCGATCCCCTGCCGCCTCTCAAACGGTGATACCGCTGCTGCTAAATGGGACCTGCATGTCATCCTCTATGTACTATAAAACTTTCTTTTCTAGAATTTTTTTTGGAACCTCATATTTGGTCACTTGCCTTTTTCTTTCGATCCCGTGCCGCCTCTCAAACGGTGATACCGCTGCTGCTAAATGGGACCCGCATGTCATCCTCTATGTACTATAAAACTTTATTTTCTTGAATTATTTTTGGCCCCTGATATTTGGTCACTTGCCTTTTTCTTTCGATCCCGTTCAGCCTCTCAAACGGTGATACTGCTGCTGCTAAATGGGACCCGCATGTCATCCTCTATGTACAATCAAGTTTCTTTTCTTGAATTATTTTTGGATCCTGATATTTGGTCACTTGCCTTTTTCTTTCGATCTCATGCCACGTTTGAAACATTGAGGAACCTGCTTGGCTCATGGGACCCGCATGTCATCCTCTATGTGCTATAAAAGTTTATTTTCTTGGATTTTTTTCACCCTCTGATTTTTGGCTATTTCCTTTTTCTTTTGATCCTCTGCCGCCTTGGAAACGTTGAGTAAGGCTGTCGACTCATGGGACCCGCATGTCATCCTCTATGTACAATCAAGTTTCTTTTCTTGAATTATTTTTGGATCCTGATATTTGGTCACTTGCCTTTTTCTTTCGATCTCATGCCTTGAAACGTTGAGGAACCTGCTGACAAGGTATTAAATTATAAATGCCTACGTATTGTAGACTAGGGTTTCGTTGGAAGTAGAGGGCAAGTAGATCTCGAAGGTTTCAGCCGAAAAGTACTCGACGATTAAGAAACTAGGGTTCTGTTGACGATTGATTCGATCCTTTCTTTGTCCCTCGAATCCCCTTTATATATGAGGTGGAGCCGAGGGATTCGTAATACACAAGTTACAGAGTCCGGGAGGGTTTCTAACCCGTCCCGTATAATTACAAGTCTCTATATTTCCTAATACAACTCTAACTTTCCTTAATACTATCCGGGCTTCCGAACTTCATATTCTTCGACTTGTGGGCCTTCAATAAACCCCGGGTACCATCTTCGGCAGGCCCATTGGGGATGCCTATGTCAGTAGCCCCGAGATTTTGCTTGAATCGAAGAATCGGGGAAAATCTCCAACTTTACAATCATCCAATAACTTTGTCGATTTTATTGCATATCTTTAGACACACAATTATATATTGTACGGGGATAATGGTAATTGGGGCTAGTTCATCCGACGGATCAGGTACTAGTTAACTGCTCTAGTGGCAATCCGCAAAAACCTACTTCAAGATCACGTCCCTGGACATGATCTCGGGATACTGGTGTTAACTTCGACAGGTGCCGCTTAAGGTCTTACCATTCTATCGAGTCCCAGTCATATTTTATCGGGTACCTAACGCGTCCGTTAGGATTTTTTTTCGTATCTATTGATACGGAAAAAAGTAGCAAACCGACGTCAGAGACGGCGCCACGCCGCTCAGAACGGATCTGGGGTCTTACCTTCACAAAGTTTTGCGGCATTCAGAGATTATTCGCGACTTTTGCGCTCTGAGAATATATTGTCGAGTGCTTTTTCGGCTGTTGGAATAGCACATTTTATTGAGTCAATTGATGACTTATTTTGCCTTCCCGATGGGAGTATATGTAGAGTTATTTGTATAACTCAAAATATGCTCACTTCTTCTTTTTTCTTCTCTTTTTTTTTATAATTTCATCGGGCACGCGAACAGCGTTCCCGATGGGAGTAGCCCCCGAGGCTACAGCCAAGGACTTGTACTTGGTTGTAGGCTCAACAAATTAGTACCTTCTGTCTCTATATTGTTATTCTTTCTCGAGCTTTTCATATCTATCGGGTGCGCGACCAGCGCTCCCGATGGGAGTAGCCCCCGAGGCTATGAACAAATGCTTGTATTTGATCATAGGCTTTCGCCATTTCTATTTTGTCATACCCGAAATTTCCTTCTTCAAAAGTAGCCCCCGAGCATTTGATCAAAAACTTGTATTTGATCAAAGGTTCTCGAGATTACTCTTTGTCGCCAATGTTCGCATTATCAAAGCCGATCTTTTTCATTGATAAAGTGATGTCAGTGCTGACGATAGCCACGATCAATGTATCGAGAAGACGCGAGCAACGCTCTCTCTCTGTCTTGCGGGCCCAGAACCCTCATCAGTTTCACACATTGTGCAAGTGGGGGACACAAGTCCTACGCTTTTTCTGGCGCACGCACTGTAGCGCCTGTTCCTTTCCTTCACAGTGAAAATATGTTTTTACCCCTCCTCCACGTGTACTGCATCCATATCACAATTTTTCCATCCAACGGTGCGTCGTTTCGCCGATTCTCTATTTAAGGTCATCTTCTTCCTCCGTTCGCCCTTTCGCTCACGCCGCACCTCTGCTCTCCTCTGCAAAAATCCTCCATTGCGCCCAACACTTCTTGAGCTCAACCACACTCACGCTTTCGCCTACGCCATTGTTGATGCCACCTCGTCGACTCACCAGGCACAGCACTCCGGAATCCAAGATGGAGACCGCGGATCTGGGGAGCACTGAGTGGGAGAGATCCAAAACCTCCCCCCAAGATATCAACTTTCTGAAGAAACTTGGGATCAGCAAGAAGCAAGACGCGCTGCGCTTCCCCAGCGAAGAAAGCTATTCAACCCCTCCTATGGAGTATCGGGTCAGTTTCGTTGACCACCTCATCCGCGGTGTTTCTTCCCCCATTCATGATTTTCTGCGTGGGTTGCTCTTTGTCTACGGATTGCAACTTCACCATCTTACTCCCAACTCCATCCTCCACATCTCGATCTTCATCAACCTTTGCGAATCTTTCCTTGGAGTCCAGCCTAACTGGTCTTTATGGAAACGCATTTTTCTCTGTCGCCGTAATGGCTCTGCCAATGTTGCCTATAACATAGGCGGCGTTGTTATCTGCGTCCGCCCTGATGTCGAGTACTTTGACGTCAAATTCCCTGACGCAGTTCAAGGGTGGCGCAAAAAATGGTTGTATATCCATGAAGAAAACCATAACTCGGTGGAAGACAACATTCCTCCTTTCGATGGCAACGAAAAAATCTGTCGCCGCCGGTCCTGGGATGCAGAGGCTAGCGACGAAGAAAAAGCGGCGACAGAGGCGCTGATGACACGCATCCGCGATCTTCAAAATACCCGTGGACAAGAACTGTCGGGTATCCAAATCACGGCGTATTTCCTTAGGATTAGGGTTCAGCCTCTGCAAGCTGGCAAAAACCCCCTTTGGATGTATGCTGGCGATAAAGATGTGGATCGCCTGTCGGCAGATTTGTCGGTCAAGGACTTGGAAAAACTTGTCCGAAAGATCTCGTCGCTTAGCAAGAAGGACACCGTCCCGTCATCTTGCCGTGTGACACCATATAGCGCCACCAACACGCTCCCTCAGGTAATTTTTGTTTGACTATTTTTCGTCGACTACTATTTTTGCTGACATCCCTTGCATAACTTCTTGTCGACATTCTTTTGTCTTTGTAGAATCATCCAGTTCTAGCTTCTCTTCCTCCCCTTCCTGAAGGTGGAGAAGTCGAAGAACGGGCTGTTGTCACCGACGACAACCAGGGTACTTCTCGCCCTGAGAGTGAAATCGCGGGTTCCCAAAAATCCGCGACATCCTCTGAAAAGGGAGCTGAAACCGAGGCTACCGCATCGACACACTCTCCTCCCCCAGCTGCTTCTCCAAAGAACAAGAGAAAAAGGGGCGAGGTTGTCGATTCCGGCACCTCCAAAGCCGGCGCATATTGTGCCGAAGAAGTTGTTCCTGACGCTGAAAGGAAAACTTTCAATCCTTATGAAGATGCTCTCGTCAGCTCGTAAGTTCTTGCTGCTCTTAGTTGTTTGTTCTCAATATTTTGTCTATATTGTTTCTTATCTTGTCGCCTTATTTATTGTAGTGGCGACGAGGATGAAAATACACCTATTGACGTGACTGCTCGAACGAGTATGTCCCGTACTTTAGTTGTCTCTGAAGCTCAATCTGATGGAGACGAAACTTCGCCTCGTCAACAAGATAGAGAGCATCCAACTCCAGTTGCGAGCCCCCGAGCCTCTTCACCAAAGAGAGCTAGGGTAGAACCAGCCAAGGAGCCTATCCTGTTAACTGGTAGTTCCACGACTCCTTCATTGGATGACGTAAGTTTTTCACTCTTTTTCTTTACGTTCCGAGCATTTCAGTATTTTCAGCTCCCCTCTGTTTCTTACTAGGTGCTGTCGAACTTTTACTTCCTATATTGACTTCCCTTTTCCTTTGGTCTTCTCTTCAGCCTTTGATGAAGAAATTTATCCGTCTCGGTACCCAATTCGTCGGGTACCGTGACCATGCCAAGAAGCTTGAAGGTACTATTTTTATCTACCTCTTCTACTGAATATACTCCATTATTTTGTCATAACATTTTACTGTCGTTTATTATGCCAGAAAATCTTGCGGAATCCAACAAACGCGCTGACGCTCTTGCTGTCAAGTTAGAGCAAAGCGAAAACGCTCGCAAGAAAGCTGAAGCAGATGCTGCTGCCGTCGAAGATCTTCGAAAAAGACTTCCTGACGCGGAAACTTCTTTGAGCGAAAATATAGCTCATCAATCTGCTCGTGAAACAGAAATTGTTACACGCTTGGAGTCGCAGAGTCGACGTTTTGTTAGTAAGGAATCAAATCCTTGCCATTTCTTCGAGTCGTCATATTTGTCCTTGCTCACTTTTTCTTGACAACCTCCTTTTACTCATTTAGGGAAAACGCAGCAAGATTATGATCTGGAAAATCCTGAAGGTGATCGCCTCCATGACGCGCTTTCCCTCCTTGAGATCCATGGAGATGAGGCGCGCGAAGGCCTTGCCGAAGCTAGGACAGGTCTGTCGGGCTTTTTCCTTACTTATTCACGAAGAAGGAAGAACCCACGACTTTTACTGCTCTCGCTATGTGCTTCAATTCTCAAGAAGATCTTGGGCTCTAACTTCGCCAAGAAAGTTTGAAAGTTGGTGTTGGAGGCACTATCGCCTTGGTTGCTGACAGCCAACAAGATGTCGACTGGGCGAAAGTTGGCGACACGAAGGAGATGGAGACAAAGAGGTGGCAGTCGCTGATTAAGGCTGCCAAGCCAAACTCAAAGAAAATCCTCGCCTACCTCGGATGCAAACCAACTCCCGCTCCTAGCTCTTCCAAGCCAGAGGTCAAGTAGACCGTCTTGCCTGCCTTTTTTCTTTCTTTTCTCTTTTGACGTCTGTCGCCATAGATGTAGTTTGCGTAAGCGCATTGTTGGTTTACTAGGATCCCAACTCTTGCAAGAACCATGTAAATACTTTGAAGATCAATGGAAATCTATTTTTCTTGATGATTGATGTCGCATTTTTATTTCCAGTTGATATTTGATAACTACACTTCAACTCCTCGTCCTTCCGATGCTTTTCCTGCTTCGTCCTGTTTGAAGAAAACACCTGTTGCTGATGAACTTATCGAAGATTCCTCGAGAAAGGGTTCGACACAAGACTTGGAAGAACTTCGCCAACAACTCCAGTCTATGAAGAAGCAAGCACTTATGACAATGGAACAGTCTCGAAAATCATTGGAGAGGAAAAAAATTGCGCTTCAGCAGGATCAGGATGCTATAGCTGAGAAAGAGGCTGCGGTTACTGAGGCTGCCGAAGCTTCTTCTCGAGAGAATTACATGCTTCAACTTATGAATGACTACAACTTGGATATGACAGGTAAACTTCATTCACTTGACCGTGCTTGACTTTATTCTTGCTATTCTTCCTTCCTTGCTGATTTTTCCACTGAAAAAGGTTCATTTTTGGATACCGCTGATGTCTACGGGAGCTTCTATTCTTGTAGACAGTGTTGGGCCTCCAAGAGCAGAGGTTTGTAGAACAGCAGCAAGTTTCCCTTAAGTGGATCACCCAAGGTTTATCGATCTCAGGGAGGAAGAGGTCAAAGATATCCCTCTCATGCAACCACTGCAACCACAAAGCAAGAAGTCTCTTGTGTCCCCAACACACCTAATAGGTGCACTAGTTCGGCGAAGAGATAGTGAAATACAGGTGGTATGAATAAGCAGTAGCAACGGCAACGACACCGAGAAAAGTGCTTTGCCCGGGACGAGTAAACAAGCGGTAGTAATGTAGCGAGTAGTAACGCGAGTAAAACGAGTAAACAAGCGAGCGATAGCGATATTTAGGAACAAGGCCTAGGGATTACACTTTCACTAGTGGACACTCTCAACATTGATCACATAACAGAATAGATAAATGCATACTCTACACTTTTGTTGGATGATGAACACATTGCGTAGGATTACACGAACCCTCAATGCCGGAGTTAACAAGCTCCACAATAATGCTCATATTTTAGTAACCTTTAGTGTAAGATAGATCAAAAGACTAAACCAAGTACTAGCATAGCATGCACACTGTCACCTTCATGCATATGTAGGAGGAATAGATCACATCAATATTATCATAGCAATAGTTAACTTCTCAATCTACAAGAGATCATGATCATAGCATAAACCAAGTACTAACACGGTGCACACACTGTCACCTTTGCACACGTGCAGGAGGAATAAAACTACTTTAATAACACATCACTAGAGTAGCACATAGATAAATTGTGATACGAACACATTGCAATCATAAAGAGATATAAATAAGCACCTCACTATGCCATTCAACAGTGAATAAGTATACTGTGAAATATGGCCTAAGAGACCCACACGGTGCACACACTGTCACCTTTACACACGTGGGACAAGGAGTCTCCGGAGATCACATAAGTAAAACTCACTTGACTAGCATAATGACATCTAGATTACAAGCATCATCATATGAATCTCAATCATGTAAGGCAGCTCATGAGATTATTGTATTGAAGCACATAGGAGAGAGATGAACCACATAGCTACCGGTACAACCCCGAGCCTCGATGGAGAACTACTCCCTCCTCATGGGAGCGGCAGCGGTGATGAAGATGGCGGTGGAGATGGCAGCGGTGTCGATGGAGAAGCCTTCCGGGGCACTTCCCCGCTCCGGCGGGGTGCCGGAACAGAGACTCCTGTCCCCCGGATCTTGGCTTCACGATGGCGGCGGCTGCGGAAGGTTTCTGTGGTTTTCGTCGAACGCCTCGAGGTTTTTAGGTCAGGGGCTTTATATAGGCGGAGAGGCGGCGCAGGAGGGCTTCTGGGGGGCCCACACCCTAGAGGGGCGCCCCCCCCTTGGCCGCGCCGGGGTGTGGTGTGGTGGCCCTGCCCCCCTTCTCTGGCGGTTCTCGTGTGTTTGGATGCTTCCGGGTAAAATAGGAACCTGGGCGTTGATTTCGTCCGATTCCGAGAATATTTCGTTACTAGGATTTCTGAAACCAAAAACAGCGAGAAAACGGAAGCGGCACTTCGGCATCTTGTTAATAGGTTAGTTCCAGAAAATGCACGAATATGACATAAAGTGTGCATATAACATGTAGATAACATCAATAATGTGGCATGGAACACAGGAAATTATCGATACGTTGGAGACGTATCAGCATCCCCAAGCTTAGTTCTGCTCGTCCCGAGCAGGTAAAACGATAACAAAGATAATTTCTGGAGTGACATGCCATCATAAACTTGATCATACTATTTGTAAAGCATATGCAGCGATCAAAACAATGTATATGACATGGGTAAACAACTGAATCATAAAGCAAAGACTTTTCATGAATAGCACTTCAAGACAAGCATCAATAAGTCTTGCATAAGAGTTAACTCATAAAGCAATAATTCAAAGTAAAGGTATTGAAGCAACACAAAAGAAGATTAAGTTTCAGCGGTTGCTTTCAACTTGTAACATGTATATCTCATGGATATTGTCAACATAGAGTAATATAATAAGTGCAATAAGCAAGTATGTAGGAATCAATGCACAGTTCACACAAGTGTTTGCTTCTTGAGGTGGAGAGAAATAGGTGAACCGACTCAACATTGAAAGTAAAAGAATGGTCCTCATAGAGGAAAAGCATCGATTGCTATATTTGTGCTAGAGCTTTGATTTTAAAAACATGAAACAATTTTGTCAACGGTAGTAATAAAGCATATGCATCATGTAAATTATATCTTATAAGTTGCAAGCCTCATGCATAGTGTACCAATAGTGCCCGCACCTTGTCCTAATTAGCTTGGACTACCCGGATTATCACCGCAATACATATGCTTTAACCAAGTTTCACAAAGGGGTACCTCTATGCCGCCTGTACAAAGGTCTAAGGAGAAAGCTCGCATTTGGATTTCTCGCTTTTGATTATTCTCAACTTAGACATCCATACCGGGACAACATAGACAACGGATAATGGACTCCTCTTTTAATGCTTTAAGCATTTGACAACAATTAATTCTTTTCTCATTAGAGATTTGAGGATGTTTGTCCAAAACTGAAACTTCCACCATGGATCATGGCTTTAGTTAGCGGCCCAATGTTCTTCTCTCACAATATGCATGCTCAAACCATTCAACTCGGTGTAGATCGCCCTTACTTCGGACAAGACGAACATGCATAGCAACTCACATGAAATTCAACAATAAGTTGATGGCGTTCCCCGATAAACATGGTTATCGCACAACAAGCAACTTAATAAGAGATAAAGTGCATAATTACATATTCAATACCACAATAGTTTTTAAGCTATTTGTCCCATGAGCTATATATTGCAAAGGTGAATGATGGAATTTTAAAGGTAGCACTCAAGCAATTTACTTTGGAATGGCGGGAAAATACCATGTAGTATAGGTAGGTATGGTGGACACAAATGGCATAGTGGTTGGCTCAAGTATTTTGGATGCATGAGAAGTATTCCCTCTCGATACAAGGTTTAGGCTAGCAAGGCTTATTTGAAACAAACACAAGGATGAACCGGTGCAGCAAAACTCACATAAAAGACATATTGAAAACATTATAAGACTCTACACCGTCTTCCTTGTTGTTCAAACTCAATACTAGAAATTATCTAGACCTTAGAGAAACCAAATATGCAAACCAAATTTTAGCATGCTCTATGTATTTCTTCATTAATGGGTGCAAAGCATATGATGCAAGAGCTTAAACATGAGCACAACAATTGCAAAGTATCACATTACCCAAGACATTATAGCAATTACTACATGTATCATTTTCCAATTCCAACCATATAACAATTTAACGAAGAGGAAACTTCGCCATGAATATTATGAGCTAAGAACACATGTGTTCATACCAGCGAAGCGTGTCTCTCTCCCACACAAGCATGATGTAATCCAATTTATTCAAACAAAAACAAAAACAAAAGCACACAGACGCTCCAAGTAAAGCACATAAGATGTGACCGAATAAAAATATAGTTTCAAGAGAAGGAACCTGATAATTTATCGATGAAGAAGGGGATGCCTTGGGCATCCCCAAGCTTAGACGCTTGAGTCTTCTTGATATATGCAGGGATGAACCACCGGGGCATCCCCAAGCTTAGACTTTTCACTCTTCTTGATCGTAGTATATCATCCTCCTCTCTTGACCCTTGAAAACTTCCTCCACACCAAACTCGAAACAACTCATTAGAGGGTTAGTGGACAATAAAAATTAACATGTTCAGAGGTGACACAATCATTCTTAACACTTCTGGACATTGCATAAAGCTACTGGACATTAATGGATCAAAGAAATTCATCCAACATAGCAAAAGAGGCAATGCGAAATAAAAGGCAGAATCTGTCAAAACAGAACAGTCCGTAAAGATGGATTTTATTAGGCCACCAGACTTGCTCAAATGAAAATGCTCAAATTGAATGAAAGTTGCGTACATATCTGAGGATCACTCACGTAAATTGGCATAATTTTCTGAGTTACCTACAGAGAATTAGACCCAGATTCGTGACAGCAAAGAAATCTGTTTCTGCGCAGTAATCCAAATCTAGTACTTACTTTACTATCAAAGACTTTACTTGGCACAACAAAACACAAAACTAAGATAAGGAGAGGTTGCTACAGTAGTAAACAACTTCCAAGACACAAATATAAAACAAAGTACTGTAGCAAAATAACACATGGGTTATCTCCCAAGAAGTTCTTTCTTTTTAGCCATTAAGATGGGCTCAGCAGTTTTAATGATGCACTCGCAAGAAATAGTATTTGAAGCAAAAGAGAGCATCAAGAGGAAAATTCAAAATACATTTAAGTCTAACATGCTTCCTATGCATAGGAATCTTGTAAATAAACAAGTTCATGAAGAGCAAAGTAACAAGCATAGGAAGATAAAACAAGTGTAGCTTCAAAAATTTCAGCACATAGAGAGGCATTTTAGTAACATGAAAATTTCTACAACCATATTTTCCTCTCTCATAATAACTTTCAGTAGCATCATGAGCAAACTCAACAATATAACCATCACATAAAGCATTCTTATCATGAGTCTCATGCATAAAATTATTACTCTTCACATAAGCATAATCAATTTTATTAGTTGTAGTGGGAGCAAATTCAACAAAGTAGCTATCATTATTATTCTCATCAAGTGTAGGAGGCATAGTATAATCACAACAAAATTTACTCTCCATAGTAGGTGGCACCAAAAGACCACTATCATTATAATCATAAATAGGAGGCAAAGTATCATCAAAGAAAATTTTCTCCTCAATGCTTGGGGGACTAAAAATATCATGAAAACCAGCTTCCCCAAGCTTAGAACTTTCTATATCATTATCAACAATGGTGTTCAAAGCATTCATACTAATATTACTACCGAGCATGCAAACAAGATTTCATAGGTTTTTTAATTTTCGCATCAAACAATCCATGTTTTAAATCAGGAAATAGAATAAGAAGCTCACTCTTGTACATTATGCCAAACTAGTGTAAACAAGAAACAAAAAGATGCAATTGCAGGATCTAAAGGAAATAGCTTTGAGCACACACACAACGGCGCCGGAAAAATACTTTACCTGGGACCGTAGTATGAGTGCCTTTTTACCTTTCCTCCCCGGCAACGGCGCCGAGAAAAGTGCTTGATGTCTACGGGAGCTTCTATTCTTGTAGACAGTGTTGGGCCTCCAAGAGCGAGAGGTTTGTAGAACAGCAGCAAGTTTCCCTTAAGTGGATCACCCAAGGTTTATCGATCTCGGGGAGGAAGAGGTCAAAGATATCCCTCTCATGCAACCCTGCAACCACAAAGCAAGAAGTCTCTTGTGTCCCCAACACACCTAATAGGTGCACTAGTTCGGCGAAGAGATAGTGAAATACGGGTGGTATGAATAAGCAGTAGCAACGGCAACGACACCGGAAAAGTGCTTTGCCCGGGACGAGTAAACAAGCGGTAGTAATGTAGCAGTAGTAACGCAGTAAAACGAGTAAACAAGCGAGCGATAGCGTATTTAGGAACAAGGCCTAGGGATTACACTTTCACTAGTGGACACTCTCAACATTGATCACATAACGGAATAGATAAATGCATACTCTACACTTTTGTTGGATGATGAACACATTGCGTAGGATTACACGAACCCTCAATGCCGGAGTTAACAAGCTCCACAATAATGCTCATATTTTAGTAACCTTTAGTGTAAGATAGATCAAAAGACTAAACCAAGTACTAGCATAGCATGCACACTTGTCACCTTCATGCATATGTAGGAGGAATAGATCACATCAATATTATCATAGCAATAGTTAACTTCTCAATCTACAAGAGATCATGATCATAGCATAAACCAAGTACTAACACGGTGCACACACTCGTCACCTTTGCACACGTGCGGGAGGAATAAAACTACTTTAATAACACATCACTAGAGTAGCACATAGATAAATTGTGATACGAACACATTGCAATCATAAAGAGATATAAATAAGCACCTCACTATGCCATTCAACGAGTGAATAAGTATTCTGTGAAATATGGCCTAAGAGACCCACACGGTGCACACACTCGTCACCTTTACACACGTGGGACAAGGAGTCTCCGGAGATCACATAAGTAAAACTCACTTGACTAGCATAATGACATCTAGATTACAAGCATCATCATATGAATCTCAATCATGTAAGGCAGCTCATGAGATTATTGTATTGAAGCACATAGGAGAGAGATGAACCACATAGCTACCGGTACAGCCCCGAGCCTCGATGGAGAACTACTCCCTCCTCATGGGAGCAGCAGCGGTGATGAAGATGGCGGTGGAGATGGCAGCGGTGTCGATGGAGAAGCCTTCCGGGGCACTTCCCCGCTCCGGCAGGGTGCCGGAACGGAGACTCCTGTCCCCCGGATCTTGGCTTCGCGATGGCGGCGGCTCCGGAAGGTTTTCGTGGTTTTCGTCGAACGCCCCGAGGTTTTTAGGTCGGGGGCTTTATATAGGCGGAGAGGCGGCGCGGGAGGGCTTACGGGGGGCCCACACCCTAGGGGCGCGCCCCCCTTGGCCGCGCCGGGGTGTGGTGTGGTGGCCCTGCCCCCTTCTCCGGCGGTTCTCGTGTGTTCGGATGCTTCCGGGTAAAATAGGAACCCGGGCGTTGATTTCGTCCGATTCAGAGAATATTTCGTTACTAGGATTTACTGAAACCAAAAACAGCGAGAAAACATGAGCGGCACTTCGGCATCTTGTTAATAGGTTAGTTCCAGAAAATGCACGAATATGACATAAAGTGTGCATATAACATGTAGATAACATCAATAATGTGGCATGGAACACAAGAAATTATCGATACGTTGGAGACGTATCAACCGCTGCCGAGGATCAACGTGTTGAAGCCCGATCCAATGTGCTTCTCAGACTTGCTGAAGAACATGGTTCCAACTTTTGGGTTACGCCTGAACGTACCCGCCAAATCGTCAGATTTCAAGATCGTGCGAGTCAGGTCCATGATTTCCTCGACTTCTGTACAAGGACATTGTCCTTAGTTTATAGCACCATGTTCCCGCGCAACAAGATGCCAGAAACCCTTCCTGCTCTGATGGACAAGTTCCGGGATGCCCCTCGAATCCATGGCTTTGTGCGGGCCCAATTAACTGCTGGCGCAAGATTTGCCATGATGATGATACAAATCTGCTATCCGAACTTAAACATGAGTCGAATTGTTGCCAAGTGCCTGGCCAAGATGGCGAAAAGGAAGAGAAACGTCGGCAAAATTGACGACGTTGTGACCCCTGTTGCGGAAGAAATGATGGATGAACTTCTTCGGATGGATGCTGAATTCTTTGTGAAGGGTAGCTGTGCTGAACATAGTACTCGTGCTGCAAACAATGAGCGAATAACCATACATGATATACTAGGCAGCAATTGAAAGTTTTTCCTTTATCTTGTCAAGTATTCTCAGTAGTTGCATATTGTATGTTGAAAACATAGTCTATATTGTAAAACCGATGTATATATTTTTCTTATTTTTTCTCGTCAAGCCCCCGAGCGTGTTGGTGGCGATTTTCTCTATTGTGTATGCGAGGTTGAACCAAGGCAAAATTGATTATATTGAGTGTACTATATTTGCGGATATTAGCCCCCGAGCCTTTTTTTTGTTGATCACTATTTTGTATCTTCGTTTTATTTTTGCGAGGTGCTTTGCACCAAGGCGAAGTATTTTTGCAAGTTGTATTCGTCGACATTGTATATATACATTGTATCTTCTGGGCGCAAGCCCCCGAGCCTGTCAAAGAAAAAGATGTATATCTCCACTATCTTTATTATATTGCAGCACCGCGAGTCCGCCTCATTAAAAACCTTTTTCAGCCCCACTCGGTGCCCTGAAAAAGGAAAAGAGTGCGTCTGAAAACTCGCGGGCGTTTCAGTATATTGTATGTTTACAAGGAAGACTATATTTCGACTTCTAGGCGTAGAAACGCCTGAGCTGCACCACGTTCCAAGGATTTGGCTCAGCGACTCCTGTCTTCTTGTCCTTAATTCTGTATGCTCCTCCCTCGATTACTTCTGTGACGATATAAGGGCCAAGCCACGGTGACTCGAGTTTTTCATGGCTTTTTGTGTCAGCCGAAGAACTAAGTCACCTACTTGGAAGGATCGTGGTCGCAATCGTCGACTGTGGTAGTTTTTCAGATCTTGCTGGTACTTAGTGACCCGCGATAACACTTCGTCTCGAGCTTCATCCAGTGCATCGACATCATCCTCTAATGCTTTCCTTGATGCCTCTTTGTCATATTTCGTTACTCTTGGAGAATTGTGTTCTATTTCTATCGGCATTACTGCTTCAGCTCCATGGACCAGAAAAAACGGAGTTTCTTGTGTCGCTGTATTTGGCGTTGTTCGAATACTCCACAACACGCTAGGCAACTCCTCTGGCCAAGTATGTCGCGCTTTTTCCAACGGTGCCAGTAGGCGCTTCTTGATACCATTGCAGATGATACCATTGGCTTTCTCGACTTGACCATTGGTCTGCGGGTGCGCAACTGATGCGAAGTTTAGTTTCATGCCTACCTCCACACAATATGCCTTGAATTCCTTGGATGTAAAATTACTACCATTGTCCGTGACGATGCTATGAGATACTCCAAACCGAAAGACAATGCTTTTCACGAACTTAATTGCAGACGCTCCGTCTGGTGAATTTATTGGCTTTGCTTCTATCCACTTCGTGAATTTGTCGACAGCGACGAGCATGTACTCGTATCCTCCTGGCGAAGCTTTGTGTAATTTTCCCACCATATCGAGGCCCCGCTGCGCGAAAGGCCATGACAGCGGTATTGGCATCAATTCTGCTGCCGGGGAGTGAGGTTTTGCGGCAAATTTCTGGCACGCGTCGCAAGTACGAACTATTTCCTTTGCATCCTCAATTGCTGTCAACCAGTAAAATCCTGCTCTGAAAACCTTGGCTGCTATAGCTCGACTGCTTGCATGATGACCACATATTCCTTCATGTACATCCTTCAACATTAACCGTCCGTCTTCGGGTGTGACGGACCTTTGTAACACTCCCGAAATACTTCGCTTGTATAACTCCCCTTTGACCACAGTAAAGGCTTTAGATCGTCTAATAACTCGCCTTGCTTCAACTGGATCGTCGGGTATTCTTTTCCTTAGGATGTATGATATGTACACCTGCATCCATGGAATTTGCACCATCATTACTAGGTCCTGTTCCTCTTCTTCTTCTGATGCTACTTTTGTAGCCCCCGATGGTTTCTCATCCTTCTCCTTCTTCTTTGGTTTCGTTGGCTTTGTAGATCTCTCGGCTATTTCCTCCCAAAACACGCCTGGTGGAATCGCGAGACATCGCGACCCGATGTTTGCAAGAACATCGGCTTCATCATTGCTCAATCTGCCGATGTGATTTACCTCGCATCCATCAAACAACTTTTCTAGCTCGTTATACACTTCCTTGTATGCTATCATACTTTCATTGATCGTATCACATTGATTCATGACTTGCTGAGCCACCAATTGTGAGTCGCCAAAGATTTTTAGTCGGGTTGCGCCACAAGCCTTCGCCATCTTCATCCTGTGTATAAGAGCTTCGTATCCTGCCTCGTTGTTAGACGCATTTGGGAACGTCATCCGCAAGACATACTTTAATTTGTCGCCTTCAGGTGATATTAGTATCACGCCTGCTCCAGCTCCCTCTAATCTCTTGGACCCATCAAAGTTCATAGTCCAGGTTCTAGATAGATCTGGGGGTCCCGTATTTTGTAGCTCCATCCATTCTGCGATGAAGTCTGGTAAATTTGCGACTTTATTTCTTTTCTTTTTTCATACGTGATGTCCCGAGGGGAAAGCTCTATTCCCCAAAGGGAGACACGGCCCGTAGCTTCTGGGTGGTTTAATATATTTGATAAAGGCGCCTCATTGACCACTACTATCGGATGCGCCGAAAAATAGTGTCGCAACTTTCTTGCTGTTGTAAACACTCCATATGCTAGCTTCTGGTACTGCGGGTACCGCTGTTTTGAAGGCGATAATACTTCACCGATGAAATATACTGGCCTCTCGTCCTCCATGGAGTTTTCCTTCTTCCTCCCTTTCGACTACGAGAGCTGTGCTGACCACCGAGGTGTGGGCTGCAATGTATAGCGAGGAGGGGTTCCTTCTCCTTAGGCGCCACCAAGATTGGTGGTGTCGATATTGTGCGCTTGAGATCCTCGAAAGCTTTGTCCGCTTCTTCGTTCCACTCAAACTTCTCTCCTTGCTTAATCAAAGCGTAGAACGGCAATGCCTTCTCTCCTAGCCTGGCGACGAATCTGCTTAAAGCTGCGACTCACCCAGTCAACTGTTGTATTTCTTTCAACTTTGTCGGCTTCCTCATCGTTACGATGGCTTGGATTTTCTCTGGATTGGCCTCGATCCCTCTTGCTGATACTAGGAACCCGACAAGTTCTCCTGCAGGGACGCTGAAAGAACACTTCGTCGGGTTCAGCTTTAGGCAAAACTTGTCAAGGTTGTCGAAAGTTTCCTTCAAATCCTCGATCAATGTTGTCCCCTTTTTTGATGTTATGACGACATCGTCAATGTACACTTGTACGTTATTTCCAATCTGTGTTGCCAAGCACTTCTGCATCATCCGCTGATATGTCGCTCCCGCGTTTTTCAGACCAAAAGGCATTGTTCTGTAGCAGAACGCGCCATAAGGTGTTATGAACGCTGTCTTGACTTCATCATCTTCTTTTAATCTGATCTGGTTATAACCAGAATAGGCGTCCAGGAAGGAAAGACGTTCGCATCCTGCCGTGGAGTCGATGATTTGATCGATCCTTGGGAGGGGAAAGTGATCCTTTGGACAGTGTTTATTTAGACACGTAAAGTCGACACACATGCGAAGGACTTTCGTGTTTTTCTTTGGGACCAGCACTGGGTTAGCTACCCACGTGGCTTCTGTATGTATCTCCTTAATAAAACCAGCTTCACTGAGTCGATCAATCTCTGACAGCATGGCTTTGCGGTTTGGTTCCGAAAAACGCCGCAAAGGTTGTTTGATTGGTCTCGCTATTGGATCCAAATTTAGGTGGTGCTCGGCAAGTTCCCTGGGTACTCTTGGCATGTCAGATGGACACCATGCGAAGATTTTCCTGTGCTCACGGAGGAACTCGACGAGCGCGCTTTCCTATGCGAGGTCCATGTTTGTTGCAATGGACGTCGTTTTCTTTGGGTCTGTCGGGTGGATCCGCACCTCCTTGGAATCCTTAGTAGTGTTGAAAGTTGGCTCCTCGAGTGGCCTTCCCGCATCTAGCAACACATCATAATCAGTTGTGAGCCTTGACGCCATATATTCTGCTCTGCATCCCGAAAGTTTCGACGGTCGATGAAAATCCTGGTCGCATTTATCGCCTAACGCGAAACTTCCTTTGACTCGTAATTGGTCCCTTAGGTCCGGGTAACCTCCACAACAGTACGTGTAGTGTGGTACCGCCATAAACCCGGCATATGCTGGTCGTCCCAACAAGGCGTGATATTGCGACGGGAAATCCACAACTTCAAACTCCAACCTTTCTATCCTGTAGTTTTCTCGGGTCCCAAACTGAACGTCGAGATTGATCTTCCCCAACGGATAACTCGGCTTCTCTGGTGTAATTCCATGGAAACGTGTGTCAGTTGGTTTTAGATTTGCCAGGGATATGTTCATCTTCCTTAGTGTATCGGCATACATAAGGTTTAGACTGCTGCCTCCATCTATGAATACTCGAGATACGTCGAATCCTGCGATCACCGCCGGTAAGATAAGTGCTGACCGCCCTGGCCGAGGAACTTGCTTGCGGGTGATCCGCAATTGTGAAGCCAATGTCCTGTCCCGACCAATTTAGGTACTCAATCGTTGGTGGAGGCATCTTCTCCGCCATGAACACTTGTCGCGAGATTACTTTCGAGCCACTGTTAGACGGCCTAGCTTTCTGAACCATCGAGACCGCGCCGTTGGAGTTAGGGTCAACATATGGAGGTGGGTGTGGTGCTGCCGCTATTCTGAGCTGGTGCCGATTTTCGTCCGTAATTGCGGGAGGAGGTGGCAGGTGGTCTCACTCCTGGGCCCTTGGGGGTTTCTATTTGTTGCTTGAGCATTGGCTAGCCACTGCTACCCTCAACATTGCTTGAAAATTGCGACGAGTCCTTCGCGGATGTCCCGATTGCCTTTTCCCATTATTGTCGAGATAGAAATGCATCCGACACGGTCCGTTCATCATCTCCTCGGGAGATACAAAAGGTCTACGAAACCTTGGTCCACTATTTTGCCTGTTATTCCGAGAGTCATCTCTATTGTCGCCTCGCTGCTCGTTACTCCTTTGGTATTCATCTCTATTGTTTCCTCCTATGTTTCCACGAAATCCAGCCGATATTTGGCCGGGAGCATCGTAACTCAAGAATTGTCGAGGAAATCGTCGTCTATTTTGAAAGTTTTGACTACGGTCCTCCTCCAGTGACCTGTGTCTTTTATTGTGAACAACAGCTTCTCCATCTGCCCATCTGTTTGCTATCTCCATCAACGCTGACACTGTCCTTGGGTTGGTTCTCCCCAAGTCTTCGACAAAATCTTCTCGTCGAATTCCTGCCACAAACGCATCTATTGCTCTCTCGTCAGATATATTTTCTGCCGAGTTTTTAATGATGTTCCACCTTTGAATGTATTTTCCCATTGATTCATCATGCTTTTGTCGACATGATCTCAATTCTTCTAGTGATGCAGGTTTTTTGCAGGTTGATCGGAAGTTCTTGACAAACACATCCTCAAAACTATCCCAGCTGTCGATGGACCCTGGGGGAAGCTTCTTTATCCAAGATCTTGCGGCTCCACTCAAGTGTATTTGAATGCTCTACATGGTTGTTGCTCTGGTTCCACCTATCAGTTTCACCGTCTCAAGGTAATCGACTAGCCAATCCTCGGGATCTTGCGAGGCCATCGAATTTCTTGAAGCCTGTCCGGTAACTTGAATCCGACGGGACTCGAGTTTTTCGAACTCGTCTCGTAAAACACGGAGTCCACACATATCTTCTTCAGCAACCTCCGGTGAGCGCCGATGTTCCCTTCTATCTTGTCGCGCTCTATCCACCACTGGCTCTGAGTTGCTCGAATCTCTTGCTCCACTTGCTCTCGGTGGATCTTGCACTCGCTGCGGAAGGTCGCGGACTATTTTGCCTTGCAGTTCCTTCGGGAGGTGTAGCTGCGAAAGCCGCTCCCATGGCTCCACACCCTGCCATGGCCATGTTATACAACGCTTCTCTTGGATCTCCGGGAGGTGGCCTGGACGCTAGGATGAAAGCTTGCGTTGCCATGTATCCCGCTTCCGGTGTTTTGGGAATAATATTCCCCCTCGTGTCGATTGACATGAAAGACATATCGAGGTTTTGAATTAAATTCTCTCTCTCTGCTTCAGGTATATTTTGCAGCCGAGATCTTGCTCTCCTTCGAGCTTCTCCGTGACTATCTCCCAAAGTTCTTGAATTTCGGCTTAGCTCTGCTCTTCGCACGCTTGATGCGGAAGCGGCTTCCTGCCTCTTGTCCAACTCGATTTTCCGCTTCTCGAGCTCCCTCCTGGTACGTGCAAGCCTATATTGATACGCTTGTAACTCCGCAGGTGTCGCCGTAATGGTCATTGGTTCTGTACCATCAATAGCTCTTGCGACTCGATCCCATATTGCCTGTGGAAATTGCACCATCTCTCGTGTTCCTGGTCCAATATATTTTGTTCCCAAACCTCGCGTGAGATCTGCGGGATCAACATACGGATTTCCCGCATCGTCGAAGTTTTACGACGTCTCCTCCGCTGGGCGACTTGGTTCTCCAATTACATAGATCCGATGATATTTTGGATTCGAACTTTGTCGGGTTTGGTGACACCATCATTGAGATTGGTGAAGACCTTTCCAACGGTAGTGGATCCGTCGATGAAGGTGAAGGCGTCGATGTTGCTCGAGTCATCGCTTATATCGGAGTCCGCGAGATGACTCAAAAGACATGTCGCTGAACATCTTGGCGAGTTTTTCACTTGCCCTAGTGCTGATGAAGCGTGGCGACGAAATCTCTTCTTCGCCTGATGATACGTCTCCAACGTATCTATAATTTCTTATGTTCCATGCTAGTTTTATGACAATACCTACATGTTTTATTCATACTTTATATCATTTTGATGCGTTTTCCGGAACTAACCTATTAACGAGATGCTCGAAGTGCCAGTTCCTATTCTCTGCTGTTTTTGGTTTCAGAAATCCTAGTAAGGAAATATTCTCGGAATTGGATGAAATCAACGCCCAGTATCTTATTTTTCCACGAAGCTTCCAGAACACCGGAGAAAGACCAGAGGGGAGCCAGGGGGCCCCACACGCCAGGGCGGCGCGGCCAAGGGGTGGGGCGCGCCCCCCTATTGTTTGGCCCCACCAGGGCCCCTCCGAGGCTGCCCTTCCGCCTACTTAAGGACTCCGTCACGAAAACCCTAAACGAATAAGCCACGGTACGAGAAACCTTCCAGAGCCGCCGCCATCACGAAGCAAAGATTCGGGGGACAGGAGTCTCTGTTCCGGCACGCCGCCGGGACGGGGAAGTACCCCCGGAAGGCATCTCCATCGACACCACCGCCATCTTCATCGCCGCTGCTTGTCTCCTATGATGAGGAGGGAGTAGTTCTCCCTCGAGACTAAGGGATGTACCGGTAGCTATGTGGTTCATCTCTCTCTCCCATGTGATCTTTATGTGATCATGAGCTTTGTGATCTAGTTGAATATCATCTATGTGCTACTCTAGTGATGTTATTAAAGTAGTCTATTCCTCCTTCACGAAGTAATGGTGACGGTGTGTGCATCTTGTAGTACTTGGTATAAGCTATGATTGTGATCTCTTGTAGATTATGAAGTTAACTATTACTATGATAGTATTGATGCGATCTATTCCTCCTTTCATAGTGTAATGGTGACAGTGTATATGCTATGTTAGTACTCGGTATAATTGCGTTGGTCTATTATGCACTCTAAGGTTATTTAAATATGAACATCGAATGTTGTGGAGCTTGTTAACTCCGGCATTGAGGTGCTCTTGTAGCCCTACACAATGAATGGTCTTTGTCATCCAACAAGAGAGTGTAGAGAAAGTAGTATTTGTTTATTCGGTTATGTGATCAATGTTGAGAGTGTCCACTAGTGAAAGTATGATCCCTAGGCCTTGTTTCCGAATAAGTTACACCACGAGAGAATTCCTTCCCACGCCGACAAGCTATTTTCCGGCATCGCTTGTTTCTTGTTTCATTGGATCTTTACTTCCTGCAATATTACCATCATCTATACCACCTGTGTTTTACTATCTCTTCGCCGAACTAGTGCACCTATACATCTGACAAGTGTATTGGGTGTGTTGGGGACACAAGAGACTTCTTGTATCGTGATTGCAGGGTTGCTTGAGAGGGATATCTTTGACCTCTTCCTCCACGAGTTCGATAAACCTTGGGTGATCCACTTAAGGGAAAACTTGCTTGCTTGTTCTACAAACCTCTGCTCTTGGAGGCCCAACACTGTCTACAGGAAAAGAAGCGTGAGTAGACATCAAGCATATTTTCTGGCGCCGTTGCCGGGGAGGAAAGGTAAAAGGCACTCATACTCCGGTCCGAGGTAACTAAGTTATTTTCTGAGTGCCGTTGTAAGTGCTTGAAGCTATTTCCTTTAGATCCTGCAATTGCATCTTTTTGTTTCTTGTTTTTATTTCACTAGTTAGGCATAATGGAAAGCAACTATGAGCTTTTTAAGCTATTTCTCGAGTTAAGACATGGATTGTTTGCTACGAAAATTTAAAAACCTATGGAATCTTATTTGCATGCTAGTAGCAATGATATTAGCATGAACGCTTTGAACACCATTGTTGCTAATGATATGGAAAA